>NC_053466.1:7862115-8162115 GCF_015227805.2 Hirundo rustica | reverse complement strand
GTTATACCTACAGCTGCACCTGAGTGGAAATGATAGGAGTTTCCAAAAACGCTTGAAAATCAATTGTACAAAGGAGGGGGGGCGTGGTGTGTTTAGTGATTGAAAGCTTCGTAGTTATGTTTTACATTCTACTCTTTTACAGCATTGATGAATTATTTTTTTTCTGCACATAAACAAGAACCGTAAAAAGATTCCTATCAAAAAACGCTGATGTTCCCATGACCAAGGTGAAACCACATCATTTCTGAGGCAATTTTACCTGGAGCTTACAGCAATTTACCAGAAACAATAGAGGGCCCTGTCGCAACGAGGTGGTTGTTAATTGCCGCGGGTGTTTGGCGTTGATGGGCTCTTTGTTGGCAACCGTTCTAACCCAATTATGTTTCTAAAGTGGGGCTGAAAAGCATTGTAGGGAGCACCATGTAAACGGCGCTAAATGCACTGACTGAGCGACCTCCCAGAAAGACGGACAGGTGCCAGCTAAAGCCCCATATGATTGATTCTCCATGGCTAAAATGGCAACCACAGACATCTGGTTTTGCCCCAGTTACAACAGAAGCAAATGTGAGCTGTTGTCTTAGTTAGAACAGCAAGGCTGCTTAGAATGACATAAAAATATGGCATTTGACTATCAGTGGGGGATCTTTTGCTTTTCTGTGAGTAAAGCTTTATACCTCAGGCACTAGGAAATTAACTTAGTCCTGAGAAAAGCACAGTGTGTGTGTGTGTAGAGACACATGTGTATGTGACTGAGGTTAGTACTTGGCTTTGTTTTAATGCTGCCTGACATTTAAGTCAGAGATTTTTCTCAAATGTAGGTATAGCTATGTAAAATAAACAAAAGCCAGCACAAAAAACCCTAACCATTCAATTGAGTGGTATCACATGGGCAGGAAAAATCCTTGCAGCTTCAGGACTGCTGGAACAGAGAGTCAGCTGAGCATCTTATGATGTTTGCACTACCCAGCAACACTAATGTGCTTTCTAAACCATCCTATAATATCAAGTGCAGTGTTTCAGTTCTTTGCTGTTGCAAGGACAAAATACCATTATTACAAAGATTTAAGTCCCAAGACAGGAGCCTTTCTACTTGTTTCCTTGCCACTAATAATATTAAAATATATTGCTCTTTTGAATTACTTTGAATTCTTTACAGTATTGAGTGGGACTCACACAAGGTTGTGATAAGGTACATGAATCAATTAAAGGAGCAGTTTCAGAGGCAAAAGACCTATGTAGGAGTTCAAGTGCCCTTTGTTAATGGCTGTCTCTTGTTGAGATGGCGTTTTTTCTGGGGGGGGAAGTGAGGTATTTCTTCAGTTTGCAAAACTATGCAATAAAGGACAGTAGGTATGTTAATTTATGCAGGGTTTTTTTCTACAGAATAGAGCCTAATAGTCTCTTTGTTATAAGAACTTTGCAAGACACTGGAAGCACAGAAGGTGAATTTTGGGGTCCAAAAGCAAAGATGTTATGTTATTGCTACACCTTATTGTTACAGCAACCATTGTTAGTTCTTCTTTGTGTAGTGTTTATGCCCTATAATTAGAAGCTCTAATATAATCCAGAAATTACTGGAGCTGTGATGTATTATCATCAAAGTCACTTCACAAACATGAATTCCCTTTGTTTTGAAACACTGTGTTACTTTTCTCTGAAAATCCCCCAAACGGGTAGATATTTACTCCATTCTAAGAGCCATAACTGCGGGGAGGAGCAGACCTAAATGTGCCGCTTGCCATCTCTGAGGTAGATGTGGCCTGAATGGAACAGCAGGGGCTGATTGACGTGCCAGTGCCAACAGAGGCTGGATCTGAACACTGCCCCTACCTGGGCTGTGACCTCAGAGCCGATTTGTCTCGGACACTGCTCTCGCTGGGAGGACATTTGTCCTTCCCTGGCTCTGATGATAACCTACCCACAGCACGTTTTCCGCCCTTTGACAATCCCTCAGCCTGACCTGGCTGTTAATTTCTCATATAGTCCAGACCACGTTAGACTAGAGGGCAGCAGTGACAGACCTGGCCTCTCCTCCTACGTTCTCAGCAAGGGCAAATTGCAGAGTCGTGTCAGCGCTGCCTCGGGAGTGCCCAGCAGCCGGAGGTGACAGCGCTCGGGGCCCGGGGGTGAAAGCGCCCGGGGGCGGCGGCAGCGTCACCCCGAGCCGGCCCCGTGAGGGAAGCGGAGCCCGCAGTTCTCCTTCGCGTCCTCCCCTGAGGGCCGCCACGCCGCGGGCTCTGATTGGCCATTTCCGTTCTTGCCGGTCCGCCGCAGCCGAATGAGGGCGCTCGGCGGGGCGAGGGGCGGGCGCGGATTGGCTGAGCGCGGCGCTGGGCGGGGCGCTCGCTGGGCCCGCGCGGGGGAGCGGAAGCGCGGCGCTGAGGGCGGCAGTGGCGACCGGGCTGAGGGGGCGGAGGGGTCGGCCGGGTGCGGCGCGATGCGGGGCGGCCGCCGCCTCCTACCGCTGCTGCTCCTGGCGCTGCTGCCCGGGCTGTGCCACGGCAGGGAGTCGGCGCCGGGCGCCGTGACTTGCGGCTCGGTGCTGAAACTGCTCAACACCCGCCACAGCGTGCGGCTCCACTCGCACGAGGTCAAGTACGGCTCCGGTGAGCAGGGCCCGGCCGGGAGCTGGAAAATGGCGGGACACGGGCTGTGAGGGGTGCGAGGAAGCGGGGGGGAACAGGCGGTGCCTGGCAGGGAAATGACAGGCGTGGGCAAGCAGTGAGGTTGGGGGGAAGGTGGAGGAAGTTGGAGCTTCCCGAGGTTCGTGTCCTTGGTGCAAAGAGAAGCGGCAGGCCTGGGATGGGGTGTAGGGGTGGGCTGGAGACACGGCAGGGACAGGGAGATGCTGAGGCCTGTGGGACAGGAAGATGTGTCAGCTGCTCTGTGGGCCCTGGAGTCGGGATGTGACAAGGGATGCTTTGCCTTTGTCCCTGAGGTAAGTCCTGCTCAGTGTCAAGGGCCTCAGCAGAACCTTCCCGGTGTCTGTTCTGGCGATGAGGGTGTTTGTCTGTTTGGGAATACAAAGACCTTGATAGTATTTTTGATAAAGGTGGGATGGTGTGAATAGTACCTGTCATGGATCAGATTTTTTTCCTTGTTTGTTCACCATGAACTCTGACAGTTTGCATCTGCTAACACATGCTGTGTTTCACTGCTCCCATCTGAAAGATTATTTGGTGTCTGCATTCCTTTTGCAGTCAGTAAATGGACTGTGAGAATTAAAGATCTCGTAAACATGAAGGCATGATAACGTTAAAGCAAATTTCTGTAGTTTTCTCATGTCTTTTTGAACTGGGGAAGCGGGGTAAGTCTCGTGTGATTTAATTCTATTCAAACAGGAAGTGGGCAGCAGTCAGTGACAGGAGTTGAAGCTTCAGATGATGCCAACAGCTACTGGCGGATCCGTGGGAAGAGTGACAACAGTTGCCAGCGTGGGACACCAGTGAAATGTGGGCAAGCCATACGACTTACCCACGTTAACACTGGGAAAAACTTGCACACTCATCACTTCCCATCACCACTCTCCAACAATCAAGTGAGTTGGTTTAAATCTTAAGCTTTTGTATAAGTGCTGCATGCTACTGACAATAGTCTCTCCAGTTACTTGTTTTTTTGAAGAATTGGGCTTGAGTACCAGCTGCCAGAAGCAGTATGTCTGTGCATTTCCAGATTCAAGTATAGGCTTTTCTGCATCTTGAAATTAGGTATTTCAGTTCTTGACAGAGGTAAGATTTAGTATGTGCCAGTACTGGTATTTCACTGTACTTTTAACAAATCTGCTTCTGCTTCTTTTTTTTTTTTTTTTCCCTGCACTGTTGGTACTGGGAAGACTCAAACTCCTCAACATTGTGAAGATTGCTCTAGATCCAGGCAACTAATCGTGTGTTATAACATTAGGCATTCCTATGTCCGTGTTCCTTGTTGATCTGGTCTCTTAGTCTCAGTTGTCTTCTTGCTATCCCTATTTCATTTTACTTTTCTCATTTATCCATCCTCCTTCCGTAGGAGAAATGAATCTGCTCTTGCAATCATATTTATTTATAATTTTGTATATATCTAGGAGAGTGTAATTTCTAACTGTAATTCAGCCCCGGTCTTGTCCCTGAACAACTACTTCTCCAGGACTGAAAATCTCTCTGAAATAATGCAGTTGTTGGAAGACTTTTGTTGTTAATCATGTCAGTCTTCCATCAGGCTATGTAGGTAGGCTGTTACATTCAAACTTGGAAGATCTGACTCTTTGTGGAAAAGTTTTTCTTTCACCATAGTAAAGTGGTTGAAACAATAAGGTCCAGCTCATTGTAGGGTGTCTAGATAACCTGATTGTTAAAAGAAGTGATGGAAAAATAACATTTCAAAATAATTGTTTAAGGGAAAGATTGACTATAAAACCTTCCCCCAGGTTTCATTTTTCAATATAGATACTTCATATATTGTCATTAAGGTAAGAATGTTCAACTGGATTTGGGGGTTTGGTTTTGTTTGAGGGTTTTTAGCACTTTTTGCTCAGATTACAGGTTGGAGTTTGTTGGCACTTTGTGTTCAGACTGTAGTTGTAGAACCTTACTGCTTCTGGCTGTGGTATCTGTTGACAAAACAACATTTCTTCCCCCGTCCTTGTCTTTGAACTCTGCTGAGTCTGTGGTTGATATTTGTGTGTCCTGGAGGTTTTTGCTTACACTTTCACTTCAGGAAGCTTGTGTCTCTAACAGGAAGTAAGTGCCTTTGGGGATGATGGCGAAGGAGATGACCTGGATTTCTGGATTGTGCAGTGCAGTGGGACTTACTGGGAGCGGGAGGATGCCGTGCGCTTCAAGCACGTGGGGACTGAGGTGTTCCTGTCCATCACGGGGGAGCAGTACGGCCACCCCATTAGAGGCCAGCGGGAAGTTCATGGCATGCCTGCTGCCAACCACCACAACTATTGGAAAGCCATGGAGGGAGTCTTCATCAAACCCAGTCTGGACCCTGCAAAACATGATGAGCTCTGAATTGACACGGGATCCAAAATGCTTCATTTGACTCCGCTGTTCGGAGATGCTAATCCTTGGTCTCTTCTAAGTCCTGCCTTGCCTGAGTGACCGACTTTCTGTATTACTGAAGGGCATTAGTTCATTCTAGGAATGCAGCACTTCTGTGGGGAATGGCTTTTTGCCAGGTTCAGCCACTGACATTTATTTGGTGAAATTGTTTCTGAATTTCCAGGCTTTATTGGTGAAACTAGTTCATACATCTGTTAGGTTTCGTTGTCATTTGTTTGCTTGTTACTTTTTCTCGAATTTGAAGGAAATGAAAAACTGAAAGTAATACTTTTCTCTAGTCTCAAGTACAATAAAACTTTGTATTTTGTAATCTTTTTCCAACTATAATTAAATATTTGGAGACTGATATCTATGTCCTAGTGAAAGAATGTTATCGATGAGGAGATGGAAAAATGGTTCTGAAGTATGGTGGTTTTTGAATGAGTTGCAGTCAGCTATTCAGTCTTTGAGTTAAAAAAAGCATCCATTTGAAAATTGCATCCCATGTCTTATGAGAGTTTCATTCTGTATTGTATTGGAAAACTTGAAAATATTGTGTATGTTGGAGTAAGAAGACAAAATTTTAATATTTTCACTTTGTCCAAGAAATTCAGGTGTTCTAGTAGTGGTGGTACTGCTGACTGTCTGTTGGTAAGGCTGCTCTGCTCTATGAACAGGTGCAGAAAACTGCTGCTTCTTAATTAATATTGGAATTTTACAAAGTTTCTTGTGGTGCAAAGAAACAGTTGAATTTGGCTTACTTCTGTGTCACTCTACAAGACCAGTATGACAATCCAGGTGAATAAATAGTGAGGCATACACCTGTGGTGTGGGTTTTTTTATGTGTGAATCCAGAAGAGCTAAAAAATTCCGAGGCAATGTTTTAGTCATGGATTTCTGACAGAGTGGTATGCACAGGGGTGCTAGCAAGGAATCTTCACTGAGCAAGTTAAGAATTTCTCTGTTCCTCTGTGAAAAGAGAAATTAATTCTTCAGTGCGTTTTTTACAGTGTTACTGGAAATACTGATTAAAATTCAAAATACCATATATTTGTGATTTTGTTTCAAATTGAAAAGCTCACCAAATGAATGAGAAAAGTCAGAACATTCAGGTGCTCTTGTTTACATGTGTAAATGTTTACTGCTCATTAGTCAGTCAGTTAAAGAAGCGGGGGCTGGGAGCTGCAGTGTTGGTGTTGTGTTGAGAGGGTGCAGCCGGGAGTTGAGCTCAGCTTTACAAATCCAGCAGCTGCTCTGTGCACCTCATGCAGGAGTGCTGCCCAAGCTGGCTGCAGGTTTTATTTAAAGGTTTTCTGCTAGGGAAGGTCCATCCAAACCCTGTGGAACAAGGAACCTCTGTAACAGCATTTCTGTGTATCTCACTGTTTTTCTTCAAAGAAAAAGGTAAGAATGCTTTTCTGCTAATTTTTGTTGCATGTGTGTATTTAAGGATTACAGGTATTTTGAAGGTTAGGTAGACTGGCTTTTGCTGTTTTGTATTAGAAGTAAACTTTCATGTGACTAATATTTCAGGTTCACTGATACACTTGACAAATTGGTATTGAGGTTATAGCTATAAAAGGAGAGCTATTTAAAAGCAAACCAAACCTGCATAAACAAGCTTTTCATTTAAGGAGAGCTTTTCTTTTGAAGGTGGTATATACATAAACACAAATAATGTGCTAGCATTTGACAGGAAGAAGAAATAGTCTTGGCAATGAGTTCTTTGTCACTAAGAGCTAAAATGCTTTGTGCCTACACCATATGGGCTTAGGGAATATTGAATTGGCTGAGAAGGGGTAGAGCTGTGGGGCTCATCTCAGTCTGTGTGCCAGGTATTATCCCCACCCAATGACTGTCTGTGCCTGGATGTTTCTGTCCCTAGCAAAGGTGGTTTTCAGTCTTATTTATTATGCTTGAGTGGGATCTCACTGGACCTTTGTCTTTCTGTTCTGGATTTGAACCAAATTGGTTTGGTGGGGCTGTGAAAAAACTTAATTGTAGTCATTATTGCTTACTTTCTAGTATGTTCTGTTTTGAAAAATATTTGTACCTTTTGTTCCCTAAAGAACCAAGCTGCCACACACAAATATACCCATGAATGCTTTATTTAAAGACATGTTCAACAATATTCCTGTGACCTGAGTTTCATCCACTTCTAATTCTGACTAAAGTCTAGAAGTCACTTAGCCTTAATATTTCACTTGGGTGTGTGTCACAATAGTTGGGGGGGGTGTTTGCTTGGGGTTTTTCCCCCCAGTTTTTATCACTGTAAGTGTTGTTCTGAAGGACTCTCAAATAAGGCTGGTTGGAGTCCATCTTAATTTGGAAAGGTCTAATATAGTACTTCAAGATCTATTGGTACTCCTAGCATGCTGAATTCTGGCAACAAAGGTCATGTTAATGTAAGAAGTGCAAAAATTATAGCCATGAAAAATGGTAGCTTGTGCTCCTGTGCAAGTACTGAGATTTCAGAGTGTGATTCAGGTGTTTTTATTTACTTTGGCTGCTCATAATTCAACCTTTTAGTCCTGCCCCCATGGGTGAGGATTAGAGACTTGTAGAATTTTTGTATTGCTCTATGGTGGTGTTTGTTTTCCATATGATTTTATTGTCTGCCTAAAGCTGTTGGGGCTCTAGGGTAAAACATGAAATACTGAGAGATGTAGATATAAAAGTTGGGAAGGCAGTTTTGTTTCTTTATTTTAAGGTGATTAATTTTATACCTCCTATTAAAATTCCCTGTATGCTTCAAGGTTAAATGAAACCTGTTTATTTTGACTTCTGATGCTAACAGGAAATAATTATTTCGAATAACTGACAGGTGCTTTCCTGTTTCTTGCTTTTCTACTACAAGAACTCTCTGAAAAGGTACATCAGTATAGCTTTGTACTCTTCCTCTAAGAAACCAGAAAGGCTTTTGGGGGTAGAATTGGAGATATCTGTATTTATAATTGTTCTCAGCAGGAATAGTTGCTAAAGATGAGTCAGTCTTGAAAGCAATCTGTCAAATAGTGCATTTTACACATATGTATATATCTAGTTCAATATGAAATGACAAAGAGTTCCTTAGATATGTTAATTTTGGAGGTAAGTGTGTGCCTACAGATATTTTTACTCTCTTTCTGGAAGCTCTTTAAAGCTCTGCACAACTGCTCAGCGTATGAACACTTGCCACATGTTTTGACTTTTCAGTCAAAATGAATGAGACCTGGGTTTAGTTCTTCCAATGCGCTGGGAGGGGTGTGCTGCTCATTGAGTCTTCATTCTGAACACTGAGGCTAAATATAAACTAGTGTTTGTATTTAAATGGTATAACCATAATTTAACTTATTGTATTTAGGAAGACTAATTGGATATATCTGTTCTTATTAGGTTAAATTAGCATATCTTTTTAAAGAGAAAAAAATATAGTCAAAACAAGCCTGTAACCATGACTTACTCTGCAGTATTTTTGAGCCTGTTAGTTTTGCTGAATCTTCTCTGTGTTCTGCCTGCCTTCCCCAGCACTGGAGCAGTACTGTCAATTCACCGTGTTTCACACCTGGCCTAGGCAGAGGCTGAACTGTAGCAGTGTCTTCTTCCAGCAGCAGCATCCTGCTGGTGTCTGACTCCCTGCTTGGCATCCTTGGTGCCTCTGTGAAATTCCCTGCTGGCAGCTGGGAACTGGCTGAGCCTATCAGAGATTTGTGTATGTAGGGTGCCTGATGCTAATGCCGTTCTTTCCTAGTTTTGAGTTTGCATTGCTCCCCTTTTGATTTTGCAATTTTCTTTTCAAAAACATCTGTAATCCAGCTCTGGGCCACCAATCAATTATCTTTGATAATTAATTGCTTCATAACATGGCTGTTTCATCAGATGCCTTTCAGGAACCCATATTTTTGGGGTTACAAGACAGTACTTTTGGTTGTGTCATTAAGCTTTTTAAGGGAGCAAAAAAATAAGTTAAACAGGAATACTTGAAGCTAAGGAAGTGCTTTCCTCTTCACTGTGCTTAGTTCTATCCTGTGGGGTAGGAAGCACAGGGCATGGTTTTCTTCCTCAAAGAAGAATAAAACATTCAACCTTACCAGCCTGGAGCTACATAGGAAACACAAGGCAATTGGAACATTACCTTAGGGTTTATTATGCATGTAGGTCACAAACAGTAATAAGCTTTAAACATTTTTAAAAACCTTAGGACTCTAAAGGAATAAATATTTCATACCACTTCCTTTTCCTTCCAGGGATATTCTAAGCATCTTAATAAATTCTTTGGTAGGGCATGTGGTATCTACACCGAATAATTTCTTTTTACTTTCTATGCAAAAGGTGGAAACCTCGCATTAGCTCCTTCTCATCTGTTTCCTGAATCAAATGTGCTGTAATTGCAGTAATGCATAGGAATTGATTGAGACATGGTCAACCAATTCCTCTGAGGACAGTACTGGTTTATTTTGGGTGGGTATGAGCAAGGAGGGAATATAGTGAGCACCTTGAAAAGTAGACTTCAGCAGCTGCACTGTTAAATGCGTCCTTCTATTTAAATTGCATCAAATTGAAGTGACTGTAAAAACCTTTTTACTATATTTGGTATTGTGCTAATTCTAAATTAGCATAAAGTTCACAGTGAAATCCTTTGATAGTTTGATACTGATTCAAGCTGCTGTTCTGTGAGCGATTCATCTGTCTTCTGTCCTTTGGGAAAATGGTGTCCTGCTTCATTAGGATAGGTGTTAGAAGCTGTATGACATCTCAAGGGTCCCAAACCCGTATGAAACACATTACAAATTAATCAGAATGTGTACAAGATGTAAAGCTGGGTGATTACTTCCTATGTGCTTTTTTTAAATTGTAAAAATAATGTATGGGTGCTGGCTTTGCTACCTGGAGGAGTGTCGAGCTTTGGCTTGGATCTATGGCTCTTTGCTCGATCTTCATGGTGGTTACCTATCCACCTGAGCTTCATTTTCTGAGTACTTGTTATTAGTACAGGTGTGTGCTGTACTCAAAAGCGAAGTAGGTGGGATGAATCTAAGTGCAGCTCAAACCACAGCTGAACATAAGATGCAGTAGGTGCCCGATGCTGTTATTTTTCTTCTGCTGATGCCCTCACAGCCCCATCTCTGCCCGCCTGGCCGCCGCCCGAAGGACCGGGCTGATTTCAGCCGCCTTCCCGCGGCTGCCTGGCTTGGCCGGTGCCCGCAAACAGCCCCTACATGAGAGTTTCTCTTCTGTGCGCATAAATACTGGTGGCTACTCTGTCTTGCCTGGGGAACAGCCCCGTGGATGGGCTGTATAAAAACTTGCGTGGGGTGCATGCGAGCAGGGCCCGCCTCGTTCCCTCGGCGCTGGAGCCGCGGCCGCTAGTCAGCGCTGCTCCTCCGCCTTCCGCGCCGCTCCCCGGCGCTGCCTGCCTGCGAGCGTGTGCCTTTGGCAGCCCGGCAGGGTTTCAGCAGCGCGGCTTTGATCGCCGCAGATTTATACTCTTCGGGGGGAAACAAATAACATCCGCTTCCCCCGCGTTACGCTGCTAAGGCGATCAGCTGCTGCAAGACCGCCCGTGCGGCTGTGCCTCTTTAGGTGCGCTCTGCCAAGTCATGTACTGCTCGGTTATTCGAAAGGGAAGTTTAAAACATTAGCATAAGCTCTGAAGCGGTGCTTCAGGCGTTTCTGTTTACTATTTTTCTTTAGGATCGTTGAAGTGCGGCCAAGGATGAAGTCTGTTTGCTTACAGTATACATTTAAGGCTATTATCTGTATTGTAAAATTAAATACCGGTTTCTGCTCGGTGGGGGAAGAAAACGCACAAAAGGATCGTTAAAAAGGGAGCTCTCCTTGTCCTGTCATGTACAAAAGCCGCATTGCATTTCGCAAGATCTGGACAGTAAAAGCTAAAACGAAACTATCTATTCCTGTCAGTGGTAGTTACAGGAACACCTCTTACCCCTAATGTAGCTCACCTGGCTCTCCTCGGCTCTTGCTGGACCACTTCCCCTGGAGTAGATCCTGTGCCATCTGCCGAGGATTCCCTTTGGCTTGAGGATGAGAGTCGAGCTGCCATCTCTTACCCATACGGTATCGGTTTGCGAGCCGCTGCGAGACTTCTCCCAGCCATCCTGTGGGGATGCAGCTCCCGCTGGCTTCGTGGGTCACCCACGTCCGCCCCACCAGCCGTCCTCAGTGGGGACAGCAAGCGGAGTTATTGCCGAGGGCTTTGTTCACGTGCCAGAAGAACGTAGATTTCCCCAACCCCCCCCCCCCATGTCTGCCTGGCGGTGCAGTTTGGGTTTCTCAGCATCCGCCGCCCCTCATATTCTTTCATGTCTAGCGGAAAGATGCTCTCTCACAGGAGCCTTCCGCGATGCCGTGTACCAGTATTTGCGTGCCAGCCGCTGCTAACGGCGATCCTTAGGTGCTGGCAGGAGACTCTCATTCTCTTAGTGAATTTGTTCTCACGGCTCTCTCTGCCCCCATCCCTCTCCTCTCTGCCGGGCATGATTGGCGTCTCTTTATTCAGCCTCGCTCGCCGCAGCGGGGCGTGGAGGGAGCGGGGAGGTCCCGCGGTGTGCGCCGGCCCCGCCGGGGTCCCCGGCAGAGCCCGGGCGCGGCACGTCCCCCATGGGAGATCTCGGCTGGGTGCGGCAATGCTTGGCCGCAGGGCCGACGCCCAGGGACGGGGCTGCACTGGGCAGCGCCTGTGTCCGAAGGGCAGGCGGAGAGGGCGATTCCTCCGCTGCCTTCACCCGACTTCCGCTAGCCAGGCGGCAAGTTTAAAGCCCAGTAGCTCAAGAGCCCGACAGGCTGCAAAACCGAACCGTTGTGCCTCCTTGTGCCGAGAAAACACAGCGGCGACTCAGTCAGTACCTGTCTGAGAGAGGGAGCCGACAGGAGTGCTGAACCCGCATCAGGGGACGTCTTCGTGCTTAGGGGTGATCTAACCGTGCTTTTATACGGCTTGTGAGAGGGCTTCCGGCCCTGTCCGGCTGCTGGCACTGTGCGGGAAACACGTCTTAATGCGGTCTCAGCAGTTCCCATCCTAGTACAAACCCATCTAGCTCGGGCACATGGAAAGTGATGCGGTAAAATAATCGCCTAGGCACTTGTTTAATCACCGGACTACTCCGCTCGTATCTTCCCTGCTTGTTCAAAACAGGCAGGGTCATGACGAGTGCCAGCAACATCTGGGCTAGCGTTGGGTGTGCTTGTGACTCCATAGCCCAAGAATAAAGATATAGGGCTCTCCTAACATTAAATCTGTGCGGGTAAAACAGACCTCGAGAATGCGAGAAGTGCAGAATGCGAGGCTTCTCCTGAAATTGCACCCAAGGGAGCACCATCTGCTCTCTTGCAAACATTACACTTTTGAACGCATTACCTCTGCCTTCGCTGGGTGCGGATGTGCAGATGATTACTGTCGAGCTGCAAGCAATTTTCTACAAAGCTGCACAGCAAAACACGTTTATGTTGTTCTGTTTCCTCAGCAATACAAACCCACGGTGGCATTGCCTCTCAGTCGAGCTTAGACACTTAAGTCTCAAGGGCAAAATAGTTTAAAATGTTAAAATATTTGTGCCTCTCTATGGGCGTTGTTTCCTCTCATGGTATGGACGGCTGTTTATTGTGAGCTATTAACTGAAATCTTGCTTAAGAAGTCCCAGCAGACTCGGAGCCCCTCGGTCTTGGCTCTGGGGGGAAAAGTGCTTCGTGACGCCCTTAGGAAAATTGCCATTCCCAGGGCTAAAGCCAGGCGCTGGAGGACAGGAGGGATGCTGCTCGGCAAGGAGCGGGGAGGGGCGATCCCACCGGCGGGAACCGATTCGCTCTTTAAGGGGTAAATTCGGAGTTGGGAGGGCACAACTCCTCTCTACTCAAAAAGGTAGGGGTACTTGTGACTTTTTGGAAGCGGCAGCTGGGGTTGAAGGGACACCGCCCTCCGGGAGAGCAGGGGTGGGTGGCAGAAAAAAGCCTGAGAACCCTCCCAAGACTGGAAATTTGACATAGCAGCTTTTTTCGACTTCCTCCTCAGCGACACCCGAAAGCCGAGCCGGGGAACGAGTGAGCCCCGCAACTTTTGTTCTGCCGGGACGGGGATGAGGGGAGGTCCTTATGTGGGGAACATCAGAACAAAGTGAATACGCGTGTCAGTGACGGAGAGCGAGGGTTTCCGAGCCCGGCGGTGCCCAGCAGGGCAGGGGCGGGGGCTGCGTGGGGCAGGGCGCAGGCGTGGAGCGGAGCTGGCCAGGAGAGGCTGGTTCAGCATCCTCAGCACTAACCTGCCGCCGGGGCGGCTCCGGCTCTGCCCGCAGCACGCTCCCGGTTGGGACCCGGCGGCGGAGGTTGCGCCGGCTGCGTGCTAGGGCACTGGGGAGGAGATGCTGCGCGGGGCGGCGCTGGGAAGGCTGGTGCTGAGTGGGATGCTACGTTAAAAGATGCTTTGAAGGGAAAGTAATAATAAATGCTGTATGTCGCTTTTCATTCCAACCTACTTTCTGCTCTCTTCTGTATAGGAAAGTTGCCCAGTCTAGGTCGTTCTTGTCAGAAAACCAGCTTGACACTAGATCGTATTTTCTCATATCTGGTGCCTTAAGAAACCAAAGGAAAAATGATTGCTGTTCAGTCTGAGACACTGTGGTTGATACTGAAAGAATTCCTTAATACTTATCTTAAGAGGATGGAAATTTTATTTTAGGTTATTAGCTAAAGTCCAGGGGTCTTTTGGAATGAATAGGTAGAGCTATGTTTAAGGTACTGAAGTGGAACTGATGGGCAGCACTGTTTGTAGCTGCAGAACTAAGTGATCCTGAAAACATATTGGTGCTTCTCTGTCCCATCTGGAAGTGAAAATTATAGGTTTTCTTTGCCTTGTCTGCGAGCAGTGCTCTGGGTTCTGGGACAGGTGTCCAAGAAGCCAGCAGGAAGACTGGGTGGGCTGCCCAGGTGAATCCCTGCCCAATATCCTTCTCCCACAGCCCCCAGAGAAGATCACCCTTCCTCTCTGCTGTGGGCCTGCTCAGAGCAGGTAAAAATGGCAATGGCCACCCTGTCCCTTGAAGGCAGGGACTTCTGCCTGTCCCTGTCCAGGGGTGACTGGGCCGTGGGTGGGAGCCTGGGCACAGCTGAGGGAGGCTGGGGGTTCTGCCGGGAGCCAGCTCCTCTTTGGCCCAGGGTGCTGTGGCCCCTGCTCGAATCCACGGGGTGACAGGGGTTCCCCTTGCAGCCCTTCTCCACCCGGTGCTTTTGCCACCGGGACTGACTGGCTGCAGGTTGGAGACTGTCACTCGCTTCTTTAAGGGAAATGCAGCGAAACACAGTGCGGGGGTTCACCCCGGGGGGCCCGGGAGGGCTCTCCTGACGGCACGGTCAGAGCAGCAGCGGGCTCTCTCCAGGCTGGTCTCCAGGGCATTTATGTGCATGAGTAGATTTAAAATGAATAGAGAAGAGCCAGGGAAGGATGTTCTTGGATTTCGGGCTGAGGTATTTCGGGCAGAGATAATCGGAAGTGTGTGACTGAATAGACTGAGCAATACTTACTCCT
Organism: Hirundo rustica; assembly: GCF_015227805.2. NCBI lineage: Eukaryota > Metazoa > Chordata > Aves > Passeriformes > Hirundinidae > Hirundo > Hirundo rustica. The sequence continues at coordinate 8,147,574 of NC_053466.1, read as the reverse complement.
GCTGTGTCTCCCCACCCTAAATTTATGTTTATTGTGTGCCCCCAAGTTAATAAAAATTTCAAGAGGTCTGTGTCGATAAGTGGTTTTAGCCGGTGTCTCCTTTGCCCCCGCTCTGAGCTTGTCCTCCTCGTCTCTGCTGGGACTTGCGGACGTGACTTTTCGTGTCAGCCTTTCACGGGGGAGGGAAGGCCGTGGCTTCAAGCACACCTTCCCCGACGGAAGGGGGGCCGCCCTCTGCCTCCCTGTAGGGGAGGATCCCCCCAAGGTGGGGGAAGAGCCTCAGGCTTGAAGCCTTCCTTTTGGTCAGCGGGGTCCTCTCAGGAGCCGCGAGCCGGAGACCCTCGGAACCCCCAAACGCTCCGTCTGCGGGGGCCGGTTTCACCGGCAGCAGCTGTCGGGCTCAGCCGGCTGCGGTGCACCGGCCTTTGCCGAGCACCGAAAATGAGCCCCGGCACCGAAACCCTTTCTCCTGCCGGCGGCAGCACGGCTGGGGCTGCCCGTGCCGCTCGCCGGCCGCACGGGTGCTCGCAGCGCAGCCGGGGCAGCGGGCGCGGAGCTGCTCCGCCGCCGGAGGGGGAAGGCAGGCTGGGGCTTTACCCCGCCCGCTCTAGTGCCAACACCCATTCATTCAGCTGGTCCAGGCTCTAGAGAAAACCCCTTACCTCACTGGCTTCCGTAATACAGGATGCAAATGGAAAACAGTTCGGCTTCACTTCTGCCAATTTAAGCATTATCGTGATTCTCCCGCCCCTAATTAATTTGTGTGTGAGAGATTTCGGGGTATGGGCAGGAGTTTGGTGGTTGTTTGTTTAAGTTTTCTTCTTGTAAAAGTTTACCTTTCAGTAAGGTTGTCTGTGCATGAACAGGGAAATGAGGGGGATTTGAGAAGGGAACTGATCAGAGAATTCAGACAGACATTCAACAAAAATTACTCTTTCACGTGATCCAAACGCTGCTATAAATGCCCTAAGTGAATCACTTGGTGTTTGGGGATAGGCACCGAGAAACCCTTAGCTTTGCTCCTTGGTGTCAGCAACAGCTTGCACATGAAGGTGACCTCTATACTTCTCTAGGGTTGGGGAGAGATCCCCTTTTCCTTCAAAATAAGAAGGGTTTTTTTGGTTTTTTTTTTCCTCCTTCACTCAGAACACAGCCTCCTTTTTGTTCAAATTTTTTCAAAATAATTTAGAGAGGTGTAAAAGGTGTATCCGCTGTGAAAAGAAAACCAAGTAACAGAATCTTGTGCTGGAGGGCTGTGTAAACCCAGATGGCCATCACCCCAACCTTGTTCTGAAATATGACAGGAATTCACAGTGGTAGTACAAACCAGTTTGGCTCTAGCACCGTGTGATAGTGGCATTTGTACTCAGTGTTAACTCCCCATAGATTTTAATTGGGCAAACTGCTCACAAAGATGTAGCAGCTCCTGGCAAAGGTGTTACTTCTGAGTATATCGGTATTTGAGGAAGGCAGGGCTGTGTGTGCTATTTGTTGCAGTAGTAGCAGGGTGACTTCAAAATATTTGAACTTATTATGTTTATGCAAAGAGATACATTCAAGTTTGCACTGTGACAGCGGCTGATCCCTGTCATCTGATTACGCTGTGTCTCAAGATATTTAAAAGGCTCACCTACCTCCCAGACGAGTGACTAAGCAGGAATTTTACAGAGTCGGTGTCTGATGCTGAGCCCAGGAACTGTGCCTAGTTTCACGCAGTGCCACAAAGACTATTTTGGTTTGCCCCAAGGAACTTCCATTCTCAATTAGCCACCCACCCGCTGTTCTGCTAGGTCCTTACGGCAGGGTTCCCTGCCCATGGAGCTTCTGGTGACAATACACTAAAGAGAAGAGCACTGTTTTAAAGCTCTGATGCTTTGAGACTTTTCTCCCCATCTGTTCACTTCTGAGCAGAGAGATGCATCCTTTGCAAGAATGCAGGGCTGCTAGATCCAACCTTTGCCTGGGGAAGCTTCCCATTCCCAGGAAGGGTTTAGCTGGAGTCTCAGAAGTTGTGTACAGATTTAGACAGGCTTCAGCTGAAAAGCTGGAGAGATAATGCCATTGTCAAACCTCTAGTGGAGCAGTTTTGCCACCTGCTACTCCCTTTGGATGGAAACAGGATGTTTACTGGAGGGCTTTTCAGGAAGCATATGTACTTTCAGGTACCCCATCTGAATGGGTTTCTCTGGAGGAGTTAACAGTCTATACATTTTTCCCTGGTTAATTACAGCTAAGATTTAGGGGGTTTTTTTGGTGTTTGTTGTTTTTTTTTTTTTTTTTTTTTTTTTTAATATGCTTCATCCTCTTTCTCAGCATTTAGTTTGTTGTAATTGCCAGAACATGTCCTGTCCAGTCTGTGCTGAAATGAATTCTGAGGAGTGGAACTAGAGCAGTGGCAGGATATGGCCCTAAAGTCCAGCAATTTGTGCTTCCTGCAGGGAAGTGGCTGTCTGTGGCAGCCCTTCTAGAGGCAACGTATACCCTCTGCTACAGTGGAACGAGCGCAGTGTCCATCAGCAGGTCTAGGGAAAAAATTCTATCGTGCCTTGGTTTTCAGTAAATATGCTATGAGCTACCTAGTGGTATTAGGTCTAATCATAGCCTCAAAGCTGTGGCTGGATTTATGTTGATCACTTTAAAACAAATCTCACAGATATATTTAGTAGAAGAATGTGTAAAACCCCAACCCCCAAATGGTATTATGTAACCAATACAGTATTTAAGTGCCCCCTGTGTAAACTAAGTGAAAAGCCTGCTGTTTGCTTTCTTTGCCTCCGTTGTGTATTGGTCAACCAAAGCCGGGTGCTCTGTTTGCTGTTCTGATTACTATTTTAAAAGGAAAGATCCATAGGATCATGTTATCCAGAAATTGAAAAAGACTTAAACCCTTCTGACTGGGCTTAAGAGAGGGATCTGGGGCTGAGTGAGAGCCCTCTCGTGGGCTGCCCAGGGGTGTCTATTGCCAGGGGAGCTTGTGCCATTTGAAAGCAAACGCACATCAAGGATACAGCCCCGCACAATGTACTTTGTCTCTTTATTTTGGCATGTGTGGTGCAGCCGTTGTCAGCGGCCTCTGCAATCTAAGCCACGGGGTTCAGCTGAGCTCAGCAAAGATGAAGATGTGTTACTGTAGGGTCAAGGAGATGGTGGGAGCTAGTGGGCCAACTGGGAACATTGCTGCTGCTACATCTAGAGCTGAAATCTGGTGGAAACAAGAGGTGGATTTCCTCTTGCTTTGAACCAAGAGGAGTTTGTAGGCTTTCCCCCTAATTTACTGTTATTGATCTGCCATCAGCTCCTTGCCCAGTTAAATCCTTTATTCAAGGTGCTGGATCTTAGGAGCACAGTGGTTTCCCATTATTGTTATAATCTTTTGCCAAAGAGAGATTCCCTCTTCTCAGTAATGCACCAAAGTGGAAGTAATCGCTCTTTTTTCTTCTTGCATTTGTCCTTTCCTGTTTCATTCACCGATTGAAAAATGGCTAAAGAGCAGCCCCCATTTCACCTCCCCTTTTCCCTGATTGACTCAGCAGCTCCTGGGACAGAGAGAGGAAAGGGGCCTCGAGGTCACAACCTTCACAATCTTCAAAGCCCCTGCCGCTTCCAGCAGCTGTCACAGCTCTCACTGACCATATCCCCAGAAGGTCAGCAAAAAAATAAACACTGGGGCCCGACAGGTCCCCTTCTCATGCAAACTGGCCATTTCCCTCCCCAGCTCCCATTCCATGCATAGATTACACATTGGAGACCCCCTTGGATTTGCACAGAGCTATGCAAGAGCAAAATGCCACAGAAAATAAAAGCAGAAGGGCTTCCTGGGCAGGCAGGGTGGGAAAAAGAAAAGCAGCTTCCTGAGCTCTCCATGCCCACCCACAGGCTTGCTGCAGCCATTTTGTGTGCGCAAAGCCTGAAGGTGAAGCTGGGGAGGGAGCTGACTTTTCCCTGGGAGAAAGACTGCAGGGAAGGAGTCAGCTTTTGTATCTGCTTGTACATGTGAGGGGTGGAAGATAGAGAGAACCCCAAAGAAATAGGAAATGAAGCATAGACTGTAAAAGCCTTTTCATCAGGATTAGATTGCATCCCTCTCCGACAGCCAGCCTGCTTTCTGCATTTACCTTCCTCTGCAAAAAGTCATGATGAAGCAGAAATAGTGCCAGGGAGAAGCACAGGTTCAAAAGGGCAGAGCAGAAAGGTCCTTTGCTAAGGAAATACCCCTCCCCAGCCCTCTTTTATAGAAGTATCCATTTCGCCATGGCCACTAATAATCAAAGGGCTATTTCCTGGTCTTCCCAGCACAGCTCCCAGATGCAAAGCACTGTTCTCATCTCCATTATTTCGAACCCTTCCCCTCCCGCCCCATACTCACTTCCCTACCCGTGCTTCCCCGTGGCTGAACCCAGCACTAGGGCATGACTCGAGTTTTTCAGGCTCCACAGCGAAGGAAGACGCTCGTTTCCTATTTGCATTTTCGGCCTCTCCCCACAAGACCAAACGGGAGAGCAGCACCACCGGATCGCAGGGCAAAAACTCGTCGGGGGGATTTTTATCTGCGAGAGGCTGCTAGAGAGGCAGGAGGGGCTGCTGACCTGCAAGAAACCCCCCAGGAAGAAAAAGCAGGGACAGGGGACTCGGGGGTCACTTTATTTATTTCTTGTTGGCCGGGTACAGCAGAGGGGCTGCCCCAGGCTCCGCGGCCGCGGGGAGCGGCGGCGGGACCGGGGCAAGCGGTGCGCGGAGCCGCTCACCTTGCCCTGCCCCTGCGCGCACGCTCTCCGCCGCTGCGTGTTTAAACAAAGAAAGTTGCACAACCAAAGTCCGTCCGTCAGTGTCGCGTGTATCCCCCCCGCCCCGTTAAGGTGGCTCTCGGGGGGTGGCGGGACGTCCCGGCCCCGCGCGCTGTCACCGGCTCGTCCCCGGCTCTCGCCGCTCCCCGGCGCACTGACGCCCTTTCATTATTGCACTGCTCGCTGCGACCGTGACAGTAGTGCAACAGGGAAAGAGGGGCAGCCCGGCCGGTGGTCCCAGCGCTGGCACAGCGGCTGCGGCGGCTGCCGGGCTGGGGGCACGAAGGGAGAGACCGAACGGCGTGGGAAGATCCTGGCTTTGTCCCCGAGCTGGCCGCCTCCCACTGGAATGATGCTGGGGGAGGGGGGCAGCTCGGGGTGGACAGTGTTAAACCGAGGGCAGCGGAAGCCGTACAACGGGGAGCCAGCGGGCACGGCCCCGTAGTACGGCTCCGGGCCCTGCCCGTACCCCGGCGGGGCGGCGAGGCGAGCCCGGCCGCCCCGGGGAGACGCGCGGCAGCGGCCCCACGGCAGCGGCTGCTCCGCCGCGCCCCGATCCGGCCCTCAGTCCCCTCCCACCACCCCTTTCCCTGGGCCCCTGAGGTCCCGAAAGGGACCGCGGGGACCACCTGAAATGGAAGGCAGGGCCACCCACTCGGCCATCCCGGCTGCTGTCAGCCCCCAGCTGATCCTCACAAAGCGGAGAGGAGATTTAACACCCCCATCCCTGCTCCGTTCCCACGTACCTCAGAGAGCAGCTCTCGGGAAGGGCCGGAGGCAGTGCCCGGCCCCGCTGCGCTGCCCGACCTTGGAACAGCCCCGGGTGCGGGGCACGGTGGTGGAGCCCGGCGGGCCGCACTCGCCGGGCAGAGGCATGAGCTTTGTTTCGCACAGGTTATTGGGATTAGAGACTCGGCCTGTTTGTGCTGTGCTCTGCTTTGCACCACACTGATTTTTCGGGCTGGGATCAGGCATAGAAACAGCAAGTATGGCAATGTATCTCCTCCCATCCTTTGGTGGGTGTTTACATCAGTATGCAATATAGACACCCTTGAAACGTCTCAAAACTCATACTGTTTTAAAAAGGAACCATGATGGGTTTCTCTGGTTTCAATCACTGCTTGTGTTTTAAACACGAGGCCGTTTTGAATCCTGTGATAGCATCAAAAATATGCCCATTACTCACAACCTGAGTCACCAGAATAGCACGATTATTTGTCACAAATAACATCTCTGTACGATTACTCGCCTATCTAACAAACCTCAGCATTTCACAACTTTTCCCTTAACTCGGTGGGCACATGGGATTATTTTTTCCTGTTGTGGCTTTCTTCTCTCCATGAAGAATAACCCTCAAAAGAAAAGACCCTATAAGCAATATTGCACTACTACCCTGATCACAAAAGCAGAGGCAATATTGATAGGGTCTCATCCTTAAGGTTAGGAAGCTGGATAATGTGTCTTGCAGCAGGTGACTGGAGGGAGCTTCATTCCATGCCTGCAAATGGGGAAGGGGTAAAAAGTTAGAAAGCAGTGCACTGCCCCTATGGATCACAGCACCATGTGCTCCTGGGAGAGTGGGGCTGCAGGAATGGAGTAAATCTCTGACCCACAGAATTCGTGCATGGGCACTACCCCTTTCTCCCAGGTCACATTTAACTCCAGTATGGATTTTATCCAGGTTTCTGTACCTCCATCCCCAGTTCTCACTTTCTTCTGTGTAAATTTCTCTCCTTTATTAATAGTCTCAGTCAATTAGCTGCCTAGCTGTCAGAGGCTGGGAAGTGCTATTTATTTGATTAACTGATAGTTGTATTTTGAGCCTCTTAGTAACAGGCATCAAGCCCTCAGAGAACTTCCTTTCTAGGGCTGTCCTACTTGGAGAGCCCAGTGTTTTAAATATCCCTCCCTTCATTGGAAATCACGGGATTAAGTACACACCAAAAATTAGAAAGCAAAACAGGATCTCCAGGGCTGGCTCTCCAGCACTGACTTCACATTTATGCACACAGGTTAAACAGTGTTTGGAGACGCACGCGTGTTTTGCCCTAGCTTGTTTTGTTTGGCTTTTTCTTCTCTTCCCCCTCCCCAGCACCTTTTCTGTCCAAGGCTGGGAGGCACAATCTTCAGCTGGGGCTGGCTTAGTGTTGAACACACTAACAGCCACGGAAATTACTCCCAGGGAAGGGCTGAGACACCTCCAGCTTTCAGGGGTGCTCTGCCAACTAGACTCTTCCTCTGCACTCTGGCTCCCAATTAACCTGCTCCAGCACATTTGTCATGTAGGAACACTTGAGAGTCCAGAGGAAGGGGAAGGAAATTTCATTCCCAGGCCATCCCAAACCAGGTCATGATTTTGACACATTAAGCTTCTCTTTCCTCAGTCTGCTTTCCAGTGGATTAAACAGGAGTGTAATGAAGGGACAATCCCCTAATTCATGGATTCCTGGCTAATTTATCCATGCCACATTGATCTGGTCTTTGCTATTAGAGGTCCCTGGCTTTTGGCATGCTGGTGTGAGGCGGCCCTGCATCCTCTTTGATGCTGCCTCACTTGCCAAAGAAAAAGGAACTAGGCAAGCTCCATTCAATGTCTGTTTGTTTGTTTTTTGTTTTTTTTTTTTCCCAATGTCTAATAATCAAATTTCTCCTTCTCCCCATCCTTTGTGATGCTTGTGGAAGAAAACAGGGATCTTTTTTTCCACATTATTTATTTATATTAAATCTTTGCTCACACTAATTAAAAGGCCATATCCACAGAGGTAGCTGAAAGCAGCTCAGAATTGAGTTTTATCAAACTTCTGTATTCTTGTTACCTTGGCAAAACCTCAGGTTTAATCCTGCCATTGCTTCTCAACAATCCCTGCAACCTAGACATCCAGATGAACTGAGAACATAAAAAAAGATGCAACTAGGCTCAGCCTTACCTTTCCATCTATTCCCGTCCAGTCTATTTTGTTTATTGTTTACCATGTCTTTTCCACTCTTCAGCCTCGATGTTATCTCAAATAAGACTTAGACATAATACACACAATTTAACTTCTCCAGTGGCCCAAGAGACAAACCTACTGGCAAGTTTACAGTGGAAACACACAATCTGCACGTGAAGTGATGTTACTGATGCATGGAGAGTGTGGGGGAAAGCATGATTTGACGACTTCCTCACAACTTAAATACTTCAGTAGTTGCAGAGGCTACAACTGGCAGGGGAGGGTAAGGGATGTAATTAGAAACGTCAGCAGCAAGTTCCAAGTGAAGGCAATTAAGTTACTTTATGTTTCTGGATCTATGCAGAGAGCCTAGATATGTCTCAAAAATGTCGTTATCTCTAAGTGGTGTATTGGCACTGGCCTCCCCACACGTTACCTTTTTTATATATATATATATATATATATATATATATATATTTTTTTTTACAAAACAGGAAAAAGAAAAGACTGAATCAGCCTTCAGTAGTATTCCAATAGTATTCCACCTAGTTTGCAAATGATACGCAAAGCCTGGGTTGCACTATGTCCTATAGCAGGGAGACTCTCTGGAATGTATATGGGGGTTATTTTAAAATAAACGTTTAAACACGAGATTATGAAATGCATGCTATTTATACACTGTGAGGCTCAGCATCTCTAGATATGTTTAGAAACCTCTCTTGCCTTTAATCACAGTTATAGAAACTAAATGGAAATGTCACCCAGACTAGTATGGAAATAACACTTTATATATTGCTCAATAATGGAAGCTCTTTTTTTGGCAGTGTGTGTGGGGAAATCTTACTGCAATGGAGCCTTTGCTATGTGTTCAAGTCCCCTTTTTCTGATGTTAGGAGACATAGACTGAAGTGTCCTTACGATGAAGCCTTGGGATAAATAAAGTAGTGAGCTGAGGCTCTGGAGCTGAGAGGCCTCTGCTCTTCCTGGGATCAGACCTTGCCTCCCCTGGTTTAGCTTAGGGAGCCATTTCTCCTTCCCTTTGTTGCTGTTTTGTTTGTTTATTTCTCTTGTGGTTAAAGATGCCACTTGGGGCAAGTGGTTTTTTTAAAATTTTCATCTCAGTTACAATCTCACAAAACACAGAAAGGCACAGTCCAGCCTTGTTTCTCTGGTCACAGCCAGTTCTCTAGCCTGAGGAAAGGAGACCATTTAAAAGACATCTTGCAATTAAATACATTATATAGTTTACAATATATTTTCTGCAGTGGAATTGACACTATCACCAAAGGTCAAAGCAAACACTTTAAACAGCTGTAGGCTGAAAGTTGTTTTAGAGTTTTCTATCCTATTTAATAATTTTATCATTGTTTTAAAACTGGGAAGTGTTGCTTTTTTTTTTTTTTTCTTTAGAGAGAGAAAATTCTTAGCATTCCAGTCCTTGCTCCTTAAGTCTATCTAGCAAGTTTGTACAAATCTGTCCAGAAAAAAAGGGGATTCTTGCTTCCATGCAAGAGTCAACTTGTCCAGGTGTGAGACTCCAGAGAGTAAGGGTTGATAATCCTCTCTGAAAACATCACCTTCCCAAGTGTGTTTCACCCGCTGAGCTCAGGGGTTCTGTCACCCACAGCCACTTACCAATACATTCCCCTTCTCCTGAAATCAGGAGGGATTACACTCCAGAATGTCCTGCCATTTGATTCTTGTTCATAATATTTAGTTTGTGGGTTTCAATAACCCTTTTCTCAGCAGCAATATTTCCTCGGCTGGCAGAACCCAGATCTGCGTCAGTGAGCTCCATTAAAAGGAATGACAGAGCTCCTTAAACAGCCCAGACTTTGTAACCCCACAATACGGCTTTTCTGCATGGTGTTTACCAGCTCTCTGCTGTCTGACGGGGAAAAAAAAAAAAAAAAAAAAAAAATGACGACTTGTGGGACTAAATGCAGGAGGAAAATAGGGCTAAATACTATCACCCTGGAAGTGCCGATCCCACTGTTGGCCCTGCCTGTACAGGGCAAGCAAAAGGCCTTGCAGTTGCCTCGGCTGGGGAAGAGAACATGTGGGGCTGATCCTGAGGTCCCCCAAAGAACTCTTCCCTCCAGGGCAAGGGCCAGCCTCCCCTCATCACACACGCAGCTGCCCCCAAGCCGCCCGAGCCCGCGGGGGCAGGGCTGTGGTCTGTGCGCGGGGCCCCGAGCCCCAGTTCAGCAGCCGGGGCCAGTGGCACGGCACGAGGGGAAGCGGCACCTCCTGCCCCCGCCCGGCCGCCTCCCTTCCCCAAACCACCCAAGAGCGGCCAGAGCAGGAGCGACCTTAACACAGATCTAGCACTCAATGCAATGACTCAAAAAGTCCCCCTGAAAAAAAAAAAGAAAAAAAAAAAAAATCTCTCTGAAAACTTAAACCATCTGATTTCACTTTCCGCTCCAATTGGTTGTGTAGCGAGGGCGCAGGTCTGGCCTCCTCCACCACACTAATACCCTATGTGTGCTGCCTCCACAGAGGAGGGGTTCTTTTAACAAGTTTATGCAACAACAGGATGGAGGCTCTGCCGGAGCCCTTCCCCCCGCAGCCCGACCTGATTCCCCGCATTCCTCCCGCGCCCTCCCCCTCCGACCCAACTGGAGACAAACTCTGGCATCTCCACACACATGCAAATGGTTTCCCTTGCACAAATACAGACTCCTGAAGGGGCCTTTGCTTCCGAATCCCCCCTCTCTCTCTTTTTTTTTTTTTTTTCCTCCAGTGCTTTTTTTTTTTTTTTTTTTTTTTTCGCTGTTACATTCCTTAGCCAGGCAGGGTTAAAAAAAAAAGTGGGGAAGGGAGGGTTTGGAATGCGTAACCTCCACCCCAGGCCCAAATCTGCAGGGAACCCCGTCCTCTGCCCTCACACCCCTAGGCCTGCCTTCCACAGAGCTGGCGTTCAGCAAAGGGCGTTTGTGGGCTGCATTGCCCCAGCCAGAGGCAGGAGCCCTAGGAAGGTTGTCTCTCTCCAAATGGGATATGGTCCTTGTCATCACACAGGCCTTTCCCTGTATCACACGCCTCAAATTCTCCCCACGCCCAGGAGAGGTTTTGAAGCGTAGTGACCATATTATTTTTAAAGACATAACTTCATACGGGAAAATAACTATGCATCTATTCCCCCTGTGATTTCTCCACCTCCAAACGAGGCAGGCTCACATGTCTGAGAGGCCATCTTACAGCCCAGCATCAGCCCCACCAAGGCTCTCACTAGCACTTATTTCCACTCGCTGATGGGCTCACACGAGCGCACACACACACACAGAGAACAAAGCCTTGCCCTGCTCCAGGGTGGCTTCCAGCTCCTCGCTGGTCCACCCTCCTTCCCATCCTCCCTGGCCAGGGGCAGCAAAGGGCCCTTCATGCTCCCATTCTGGTCACTCTTGCACTCCTATTCAGGGCGAGGGGGGAAATCCCTCAGAGATTCCACTCTTTTCTACCTCTTCATTAATCAATAATCTAATTCATTAAGAATTAGAAGGAAGAAGAGGGGAAGGTGCCAAAGCTGAATAGGCCTCCCCGTTCCTTAACGCACACAAAAATGGCAACCGTGCTACAATGCATAGATGGATGAAAAGAAAAGCTCTAGAGAAAGGGAGCCATGCTGGCTCGAGTTACCTCCACTGAGGCCTGGGAATGCACCGCATGGGCCACCAGCACCATGCCTCCGGTTCAGGCATGGAGACTTAGCCTTCTCCCCTGAGCATTAAAGGGACACAGCCTTCAGCTCACCCCAGAAACAGAAGGGCTGAAAAGGTGTCTTTTGTCTGCTTCCCCCGGTCATTGGAGAACTGGAGTGCGTTATTGAGAATTCGGCTTCCCCCCAGCTGTCTAAAATGGGACACGCTCCCCCCCTCAGGATGTGGTCCTCCATTTTCTGCCTCCCTATGGCTCGCTCACCAGCACATCCTGGCCTGGCTTGGGATGCGCTGTGCAATCTGAAAGCACTCGTTTACCTAGATTTGATTTCCAATATGACGGCTCTCCCCACCCCCACCCTTTGCTCCCAAGGTAACAGCTCAAGGCTTCAGGAAAAAAAAGGAGAGAGAGAGGAAGGTCCCATCCCCCAGCCCTCCAAACCCCTTTCTTAGCAGCTGCAAGAGAAAATACCACATCTGCCTCCAACTACACCGCGAGTGACAGTCACCAACATATTGTTATTTAAAGATCAATTCTGAATGCAGTGTTCCTGTTCCTAGGCCTACATCATCCTCGCGTCTCTCAGCCTCGCTCCACGTTGCTATTGGGAAGCGCAGGGACAGATTGTCTTTCAAATCCTATTGATTATTATTTAGGTATCTTGTACTATTTTTTGAAAATGAAGGTATCAATATTCCTTTAATCTTAACAGTAATTTCTCTAAAAGTGAAATATGATGGAACTTGAAAAATACATCAATAGGAAGCAAAAATTAAATTGTCTGTAAATACATGGGTATATATTAAAGTCACTGAATTCTATACACAACAGTAACATCCTTAGGTTCATAAACACCTAATTTTTAGAGCAGAAGGAAGAAAATATTCAAAGCTGGTCAGGGTATTTTTAAAGGTGGTGATTGCTCTGTAGGAGGACAAGAGGGCTTTAAAACGTGAATAGGCCAGCTTTTTATTTTACAACTTGGACACACAAGCCCAAGCTAGTGGCAGAAAGGGCAATCCATTTTGTACACTGAAGCAGTCAAAACGGGGAACAAAACCCAAGGAATTGCCATACAGACCACTCAACCCAAACACAAAATAAACAAACAAACACAAGGGTAGGGATTTTTTAAAGCAATTTCTACATGATCTTGGCATTTTAATGCACGTTTGAGCCTTTGTGGTGGAGGGAAGAAATCAGAGTAGGGGGCTGGTTCCCTACTAAAATGCATTAAATAACTACAGAATGCCATAATGTCAGGGGCTGGGTGTGCAACAGTAACTGATCATAAAGGATGTATTAGGACTGGAACCAAATGCTTTGACAATATTATTGCACTGCTTTATTTGTGCAGACAGTAGTGCAACATTGTCAGAGCCAGCGATACCAGCAGCCACTGTCACGTTCTGCACAGCTGTCCCTGCATCCTTTTGTAAGGGACTGTTACATTACAGTGTAAACCACAATAACGTTTTTATGTTTAGCCCCAATAAAACTCTGCATGACAAAGTTTATTTGCAATCGTAATTAGACAAGGTAAAAAAAAAAAGGGTGGGGAAAAAAGAAAACAACAAAAAGTTAGTTTAAAAAATGATAGAAAGAGAGAAGAAAAAAGGGAAGGATAGAAAAAGACCACTGTTAGTATGGCTTGTTAAACAAACCATTCAAGCCTTCTGCTACATGCTCAGCATATCTAGGCACGGTACGTTATAAAGGTTTTATACAATAAAATATTTTTCTACTGTAATGGAGAATAAAACAAGAAGGGACATAATTCAGTATCCCCAAACGTATGTGCTTCCATAAAACCCAAATTGGTCAGTCAATGAATCTGAACTAGACGATTTAAATAAATCACAGAAAGTGCCAGCCCTTTCCTGTGCCTTCAGAAGTTTTCTTAATTGTGCTGTGATTTTATCATGGTTGACCAGTACAGATGAAAAAGCCTGGGGGGTGTGGTGTATATATAGAGTGGTATAAATACACAGTGCTTTGATTTGCTATGGAAAATGTTACAGAAATGATGAGACCTGTGTACAAAAATATCTAATGCCTGTGCTTCAGTCTCACACATATTTCTGTGTGTGACCACTCAAAAATTACAGCATAAACACCACAGATTCTTAGAAACAAATCAACAGCATTAAATCCCTGTAGACATTGTTAGGGACCACATTAAACATATAGGAGAAAGTTTCTCTAAGGGGAAAACTATAAGGAAATCATAAAAAAATGTCAGTGTAGATATTGTATGAAAGAGTGTAGAAATTAGTAACTAATTACTCACAAGCTATTGGTAAACAAAGCAGTTAATGGGATGCCTTGAAAGCTCTCAGAAATGTTTGGAGCTTATGTCTGAAATAGGATGTTTAAATTATTCCAGCCCATTTCTATAGACAGACACATAAAAATGTATAACCCAGAATCTCTCTCCTTATTTAAAACCCCTCCCACATGTATAAAACCTCATTTCACACACGTGCATAAATACACTGGAGGAGGCATCTATTTTAGGGTTGTTTGCCCACTCTGAAGAGGGTGGGCTGCTAAAGGGGGTCATGTTTCTGCCAGCCAATGCCCTTTTAATATTGCACTGCTCATCATAATTGCCAGTAGTACAACAGAAAAAGGGCTCTGGACAACAGCATACTTCAGAGACTTTCCAAAATAAATGGTAAATAAGTTAGAAACTTCTCCAAGTGATGGCTTCTGTGCATGTTTTAGTCTAAAACAGATCTGTTACATTCAAAAAAAAGAGTTTCTTCAACAATCACATTGAATCAATGTCATTCTTTAAAATTAGATTTTAATATTTCACAACTGCTTCTTCAATTAACTTCAGCAAGAATTTAGATAAGCTTGCTCTCGGAACTTTTTTTTTCCTTATCAATAGTAAATGTACTGCATTAGAGCATGTGAAAGCAAATACCAGAACTGGGATTGTCCTGCTTGCATTTTAGCACCCCAGTATTTTACAAAAGTAGGTGTAATGAACTAAAAGACACAATGGAGGATAAGTTAATATCCTTTCTCTTGCTTTCATCTGAATTAGCTGTTAAAATAATTGCTATTTATTACATACATGCTTCTAGTACCTTAAGTTATTCACTTCTAATTGCTAAGGAAGTCTTGCTATTTTAGAGGCATCTGAACAAGCTTTCAAAACAACTGCCATCCAGCAGTGAGAGACCTTTAAAAATCACCTACTTGCATCATGAAAACATTACTATTGTAATTTTTCTTTTTTCAAAAAGAATATAGGGGTAGTAAGAAGAAAACATCAGTTAATCATTACAAATCAGACATTCTAAATAATTTTAGCAATATGTAACATTTAAAAGTCAACTTAAGTCTTTAGGCTCAAACTGTTTACCATTTGTTTCTCTAGACAACTGCAAACTTAAAGCTGGAAAATGTAACTATTTGTTAAATAAGAATCACTTGAGAAATTACAAAATTATTTTATTTCAAACAATGCAAAGAAATTCTATGCAAAGAAATCCAAACTTGAAAACAACTTTCCACGAACTGCATTGACAAGTAAAAATTGTACCAAATTCTAAAATGAATTAAACTATTTCGGTTCTGGGGGAGTTTGGGCTGAGTGAGAAAATGCCCTACACAAATTCTAGTTGTCACTTTATCATACTAGTATTAAAACAAAGCCAATTGATTTAGAAATGTCCCAACCCAAATAGAATCTTACATTGTATCATTACTGTTTTCTCCCTTTATTTTAATTTTTCTACCTTTTTTTATTTTAAACAAAAATTTACCCCTAATCCAGAAACCTAGGCTGTTTTGGAGATGTTTAAAAAAAAAAAAAAAAAAGAAATAAAAAAGAAAGAGAGAGAAAGAAGGAAAGAAAAAGAAAAGAAAACTAAAAGGATTTGCGTTAAACTTTAGGAAGTTTTTTGGTTTTGTTTTTTTTTTTTTTTTTAAATTCCAGAGCCTCAGGTCTGTGTTTGAGGGTACGAGCTTTCCTTACACAACTCAAAGACCACACACTGGAGGGAAACGGAGCGGAATTGGGGCAAAGTGCAAGAATGCCAAAGAAACACTTTGGGCTGCGCACCCTGGTTTATTGCAAAAACTCTGGACTATTTAAGCAAAGCATTACTTTTACGAGATTTAAATATTAAGCCAATATAAATACTGGCTGGAGATAGCATGTGACTTATTGCTTCGCTCTTTGGGGGTTTTAGGAAAAAAAAAAAAGAAAAAAAAAAAAAAAAGAGGGAGCTTCTAAAACAGGATCTTTTAGCAAAACAATTCTACGTGGTATCTAGACAGATAGGAGTTTTGCTAGGTTTAAAAATGTGGATAGTATTTTGCAGGAGGAGCGCTGTGGCACAATGAGAGCGGGCAGCAGCCTCCCGTGAAACAGCCCTCGCGCGAGCTGGGGGTGGGGAGGGAGCGCTCGGCTCCGGCGACAGCAATTTCATTCGTGGGATCCCACTCAGTTTCTCAGGAGTGTTTGCATAGGTGAAACGTTTGAGAGGAGGAAAGGGGGGGAAAAAAGCAGCTCACCGCTATCTAGAGATTTCCAGCCCAGCCCGCCGGCACTCGTCTCTCTCCCGGCGCTCTCGGCGCACGGGCGATGCGCTCCGCGCCGTCCCCGCTCCCCGCTCCGCTCCCGGCGGGCACAGGCGCCCATTCCCCGCTCCTGCCGCTCCCAAGTTTTATCCCCAGCCCCGCTGCCGCCCTCGGCTCCGGCCGCCCGCTGCTTTCAACACCTCGTATCGATCGCACGCCAGAACGCAAACCGACCGGCCAAACTTCACTCGGGGAATCGCCGCACTCGCAATGCGGGAGGAAAGGGCTCCCGCACCGCCCGCTCCGCGGAGAAACCTCTCCGAGAAGCGCACGGCCCCGCCGGGGAGCCTCCGCACGGGAGGTGGGCGAGGGGCGCCGCCGTCAAGCGGCTCCCCCTCCCCCGCCCGGCCCCGCGCTCCCCGCCGGGTCCCCCCCCCCCCGCGCCCCCGCTGCCCCGGGCGGGGGGCGCCGCTCGGCCCCGTCCCGCCGCCGCTCGCCCGCGGGCCATTGTCAGCGCCGCGCCCCCCGGCGCCCCGCGCCCCCCCGGGCCCGCGCTCCCGCCATTTCCGCCAGGGCGGGCGGATGCGGCCGCGGGCGGCGGCGGGGCCGGCGGGCCCCGGGCCCCGCGCGGTACCTGGCGGCGGGAGGGACGGCGGACGGGTCCCCGCGCCGCGGGGGGGAAAGTTGCCAAAAGAGGCGCAAAAGAGGCGGCGAGAGCGGCGCGGCTCCGCGGCCTCCCGCCCGCCTCCCGCCGCCGCCGCCCCGGGCGCGCCTCGGCGCGGGTCCCTGATCGATCCGAACGTGGGCAAATCCTCCGGTACCAACCTCATGGCCTCCCCGCTCCAGCCTCCATCTTTGACTAGTTGACATTCAGCTCCTGCCTGACCAACTCCTCATTAGCATACCTCCCCCGCCATTGGCCCGGCCCTGCGCTAGTCTTTGCCACCGCCTCCGCCATTGGCTCCCGAGGAGGATGTTTAAAAATATTACCCCGCCGCCCATTGGCGCCCCGGTGGCCACGTCACGGCACGCTCTTTATTTTAACAATGAATGCACAAACACATTCTTCCATTCACAAATTTTTTTTTTTTTTTTTTCAGTAGTTTGCCCGCCTTTTCTCCAACTACATTTTCATTGATTTTTTGTTTCAACTGAGGGGGTCCCGGTTGTAAACAGATAAATCAAAGGCGAACGGAGGGGGGACCTGAGCAAATATTATTTTCTCTCTCTTTCTCTCTTTTGTTCTGCAATGCTGGTGTTGGGGGAGCAAAACTGATCCCCAGCCGTCCCGGATCGGAGAGGTGTGGTCGTGGGGGGTGGGGGGTGGGCGCTGCTCTGCCCAAGAGGTTGCAACTATTTTGTGTCTATTTCGGTTTCAAAGCCGGACCTCTTTCCCGCAATTAGAAAAGCAGCCTCTGCCCGGGCAAAACAAACCGCTAAATTAGTCAAATTTAGAATAGTAATTATTGCTGCGGGTGGGAAGCGTTCGCGGGGGGGGGCTCGGTGGGTGCGTGCCCACGGGGAAGCGGCTCCGCTCCCTCCCGGAGCCGCGGGCAGCGCCCTGCGCGGCCGCGCTCCCCTCCCGCTCCTCCCGCAGCCGCGGGCTGAGCCAAGCAGGGGATTTAATTGTGACCGACTGAAACACAACAGGTCACTTCAGTGCACTTTCATGGCAAGGGCTTTTCCTTTTGTACGCGCGGTTGAGCTGAAATTAGGAGATATCAAAGTTTAAGGGTTAGGGAGGGAAGATCTCTAGCGTTTCTCTTGCCCTGCGAATTGTAAAACACGGGAATCGTTGAAACATTAATCAAAAAAGACTGAGAGAGTCATTGACTACGGGAGTCCCTCTCACAGGAAAGGTCTTGGCGAGTCTCTTTTTTGGAAAGGTTTCTGCCATATTGTTAACTAACAAACTCACGACTGTGCAGTTGCTTCCCCTTCCAAACACATAGTTCCTCAGTTCTTCAACAATTGATTTCAACAGATGTTTGTAAAATGGAAATGTTTCCATACATCAGTGAGAACAATTTATCAGCAAAATGAGTGAGAAAGCACTAAACTTTCATACACTTTTGTGGGTGTGAAGGCTTTTTTAAAATTTCAACTGCATTTACTGGTATTTTGTAAGTTACCTGTCTTTAAAAACAAAACTGTGTATTTCTTTCTAAATTGTTGTAATATTTTAATTTTAAAATATCCTTTCCTTTCATTTGTTCACTACCTTCATACCAAATCCAGCCCAAAAATATAACTTGTGTCCGTGTGAACTAACATTTTACATTATACAAGAAGAAAGATATTAGCTATTTTTAAAAATAAACTAAACTTCCTTTGTATCTATTCTTGGGATTGAGAGTTGGCTCTGATTTGGATGTTTTCTCCATATATGTATGCATATATGTGTGTAGCCCCCCACGCACAAACGTTGAACCCAAGTTGTAAATGCTGGGTCTGGGTACTAATGGGTGGGGACTTGGAGCAGTGGATCTCTGGCAGTGTTTTTGGAGATGGGAGAGAAGGGCAGTGGGCTGTGAAATCACACATTCCTGTCCAATGGAGCTGAAATAATGGTATTGTTCTCTGGAAAAGAGGTTGCTTTTCTCTTCTCCATTCTTCCCCTGATCTGCAGGGACCTGATTGTGCAGTTAATCAGCAAAAAAGCGTTTGATGTAAGGCAGGGCGTGAATTCAAAAGGGCCAGGGGGGATTCAAGAGGGATTCTTCTGTCTGTTAGAAAATGTTTTTCTGATTTCAAAATGGTAGACATTTGAAAAGCTGCACTGGTCTCTCTTCAGAGATCCGAGTTTGTAGTAGGTACCAGCACTAATTATATCGCTTCCTTTGTGGGTTTGACACTTTACTGCTTGGGGGAAAAAAAAAATAATAAAAAAAAATAAATAAATGTAGATATCTTAGAGCAAAAAGAATGATGTCCTTCCTGGAGCAAAGGTGAGCCCCTATATCCCTGCAGTTAATTCCTTCAGCTCGCTATCAGTCGCCAGAGAGTCTTCTTATGCCTTGCCACACGTTTAGCATTGCACGATTCAGAGTAAAATAAAGCCCGTGGGGAGCAGGTAAGAACCAAGTTGGTTTTGTAGCTCTTTTTGGTGACCTATGTCCCGAGCATGACATCCACCTCCCCGAATCTTTAAACACTGAGCCTTTCCTGTCCCACACACTTCTCTGTAAATCTTTCCTTGCCAGCCTTGTCTTGAATGCCAAGAATATTTGAAGCCTGTTTCTTATTTCAGTGTGGTCATTTCCCAAACTTTTTAACAGAATGCTTTCTGCCGATTTCTGCTGTTTTATCGTGCTGCTATCTTCCTTATGCACGGAGTGTCTACATATGTAAATATGTAAATTCATTGCTATCCCTTTACTTAATATATTATTAGAGCTACACAGGAAATGACACATCCTAGAGAAAGGCAACTGCCTTGGATGTTTACGTGAAAAATGTGTAACTTTACAGCAAACTCCAAACGGGTTTGTCAGTTTAACTTTGAACAAACTGCAAATAAAATTAATGGAAGGTCCCCATCGCCCACCCTCAGTCCCCAGCCCCAGAACTGTCACTGTGTGTCACAGCCCCTTCCACGGGCTCCTTCCTGCTCTGTGAACGGAGGATTGCTCTCTTGTAATGCCACATTAATTGATTTAATTTTTGTGTTTCGGGGCTGGGGGACTCTGGGGAATTCTTTGGATTTTTTCTTTTTTTCTTTTTTTTGGTGGTGTTTTGCTGCAAATGTGCTGTTGTGCTCTCTGCTCCCTTCGGAAAGGAAGGCTGAGGAAAGACATTTGTTCTGCTGTTAGTTTGCTTTCAAGAAGGGCTCCTTGCAACTGTCCAATACTGGAGAAGAATGGCGTTTTTATAATTTTCAAACACCAAGGAGGGGAGGGAGAAAAGCTGATTTTTTTTCCTCCAGATCTTGGGGTGTTTTTGCAGTGTAACTCAATCTGATGTCACTGGGGGTGGAGTCTGG
Organism: Hirundo rustica; assembly: GCF_015227805.2. Taxonomy (NCBI): domain Eukaryota; kingdom Metazoa; phylum Chordata; class Aves; order Passeriformes; family Hirundinidae; genus Hirundo; species Hirundo rustica. The sequence goes on along the minus strand of NC_053466.1, from coordinate 8,127,676 downwards.
GCTGCGTTTGCTTAAACTGGAGCTGCCTCAGTTCAAGGCCTTGTGGCTGAAAGTTCTTAAATCTGTGGCAGACAGGCATGACTATTCCTTAATGAGACCCCCGCTGCAATAACGCGTTTTTTATTTTAATCAGCTTCTTAATGCTATTAATTACGATTTCTTTCATAATACTCTCCCCATCTGCAAGGTTAATGCAGTCCCCCCACGAGCGGCACAGTAACACGCTCCACTGTTACTGTCTGTGTGAAAACACATGTACAAACTCATATAAACCCCTCTTATATTAGGTCTTGAACATGCATATGCTTTGTGGGTGTGGGTGACAGGAAGAAACAAAGAGAGGAGAAGAGGACAAGGAAAATTTCATAGAAGTTTCCAAAGATATTTACCGAAGCAGTTATAAATTAACTTTAAATTTCATCCTTGTGGAAGATTATTATGTATAGGAAAGATAGATTTGGGGGTTGTGTTTTGTCATTTATTCCCAGCTCCTTAGTTGCAAACATTTGCTTCTGTGGATGAAACTATAAGGTTGGATTCAAAACTAATTGATAAAACTGCATGGGAGACAGGAATAGACAGATTCATAAAGTGTTCTCTGGGCAGCATCGACTATTCATATTTAAACGTAAACAGATTGGACTTTTGGTTTGCTTCAACTTCAAAAAATTAGTACCACTCCTTTGGAGGGGCTGGAAATCAAAGTCCCCTCTGAGATCAGCTAAAATTGTGATTCTCTTCTCATTTAGTACATCTACCTTGACTTTTCTGTTTTAACACACTAACATGAAAAATTAGGTGGATTCTTTATTTAAACACTGATTTGAATGATCCTAAAACTTGCCCCTTAAATATAGGAGATTTCACTATTCCCATATTTTTACTCAAGTAGTTTAGGGAAAAAAGAAGAAAAAAAAAAAGTTTTCTTTGAATGGACTTTCATTCAGACACAGGAGAATGAAACAGTTTAAAATTATTATATCTATGCATATCCCTCTCCAGATATACGTGTCTACATATCACAGAAATTCAAATTGTTTCTTTATTTTTCCCAGATTCTTACATTATTTTCAACAAATGCAACTTGTTAAAGGCTTTTTTAAGTGAAAAAAAAAAAAACCCACCAAAACAAAAACAAAAGCACTATTCATAACAAAAGGCATCCTCCAAAACACTTTAGTAATTTAAAAGCTGTCAGAAACGATTTCTAAAAGTTTAAAATTCACCCAAACTCATTCCTACCAACCACATCTTTATTTAGGCAGAACAATCGTTTTAATGTGATTAAAAATGCATTATTTTCTTCAGGATATTTTCCTATCTGCAGGATTGAAAACAAGAAAGGCAGAGAAATCTCGTACCTTTCACTATAAATAAATAATCGTCATCATTTCCTAGCTAGCAGATGGCCAAAAAGTACCTTACATGTTTCCATAAACACATCCCATCGATAGCTTCAAAAGTGATTGAACGTAAGCCGAAATGCAGCCAGCCCAAAGAGCTCAGCTCTCTCCTGATCAAACCTCTACAAAGCAGGCTCTTGTGCTCGACTTGACAGTGTCCGAGAGGGAGGGGAGCGGCAATGAGAAAACCAGTCACTAAATGCGAGTTATGAATGAGGGATTGGATGGGAGGGAAAGAAAAAAAAAAAAAAAAAAAAAAAAAAAATAAAAAAAAAAAAATAAAGGGGGACGCAGCTAATGCAAAAATCAGTTTAATTCCGTCGGTTTTACATTGATGTGCTTTTGCCCCCGGATCCCACCGCGGCTGCGGACCCGCAGTCAAACCCATCTCTAGCCCAAACCCCGGCACACATCCCCGCCACAGGAAAGAGGGGCATTGTGCTCCTCGGCTCACATTTTCTTCCACCGCCCCCCCCCCCCCCCCCCCCCCCCCCCCCCCCCCTTTACTCGTCCCCCATCTCTCCCCCCTCCCTCTTTTGTAAATCAGAATGAGGAGGTTTTATAGTGAGTCTAATTCTCACTCCCTCCATTTCCTTCCTTTCTGCATTTTTTATCCCCCTTCCACCCCGCCCCTCCCCTGCCTGCAGCCCTGGTATTGATTAACCGCTTCGCTGCTACCCCCGGGCGCTGCCTGCCTCGGGCCGGGCCGGGCCGGGGGAGCCGCGCTGGCAGCGCCGGGGCCGCGGGCAGGAGGCGGCCGGGGCTGCCCCGGGGCCGCTGCCCCAGCGCCCGCAGCCGGCCCCGCGCTGCCGCCGCTCCGGACCGGCCCTTTGAAGTCTGTGGCACGTAATGGCATTTAATGAGGCTGCCGCAGCGCCGGACGGCTCCGGGAGCGGAGAGAAGCGGTGGAACCGTCCGGCGGAGAGTCAAAAGTGGGGGGGTTCAGCGTAGGGGTGCGGCCCCCGAGACTACGGAGCCGTGGAAGGAGGAGTGAGAAGGAGCGAGGGGGGGAAAACCCCGAGCACTGAAATAGTTAACGGCCCCTGGATGCATTGATTAGTATTGATGGTTTTGGTAGTTTTAATGGATTTGTTGTTTGTGGGAGGTGGGGAGCTTTTCCCTTGCTTTGAATTCTAACCCCCTGGCTGGGAGCTTGCTCCTAATTGCATGCACAGCATTCCTTCGGAGTGGGTGGTATCACCTTTTACTGCTGCTCCCTTCCACAGGGAAGGCCTGTAAAAAATCCCTTTCATGTGCCCGAAAATCAATACCCAGGGCTCTGGATGGCTGCTGTAAAAACAAAACAAAATCCTGTCCCTCCCTCACACAAAAAATAATTTTATATATACACACACACATATACCTACATAGGGAGAGAGAGGGGAAAAAGAGCCCCAGAACAGCCACCCCTCCCTGCAGACAAATGCAGGGGGCAGTTGGTTCCTTTTGCTAAAGCAGGGCAGAGGCAGTGTCAGGCTGGGGTGGAAAGAGCCCCTATTTTTACAGCTGTTGGGGACACTTTCAGAGGAGGGTGCAGTTGGGAGCTGGAGGTTTCAGTGTGGTTCTGGTCAATAAAAATGGATGTGGCTTGAAAATGCCTGCTCCAGTGGCAGGGAGGATGGAGGGTCAGAAGCAGTGCTTAAAAGGTTAAAAAGGACTGTGTGAGTGGGAAGTTGCAGGGGTATGGGTGGAGTTATCCACACTTTTTTAAAAAGCACAACAGAGTAAACAAATTCATCTTTCAGTTAATGTCAGGATGAAGGTAAGAGAGAAAGCACGTTGTGCCTCACTGTGACCAGCACTGGGGTTTTTGAAATAAAAAATTGAGACATTTTATTAGGAAACTATTAAGCCGAGTTTATTTTTCATTCTGTCCCCGAATTGTGTGAAACGATACCAGTCTAAGTTACAAGTGAACTTCACGTTCACTTCTCTCCCTGCTGGATCTTAATTCATTTAGCACTGAGGGGAGAGGGAACGATTGTTAAGCGTTTAAAAATCCATGCAAAATAAATCAATGTGTTTCTGCCATCTACATTTCAATTCAATAACATCGTTTTCATAGAGCTATTTCATTAGGATGGAATAACTCACCTGTAAGTAATTACAGCTGACTTGCTTTCTAGCAGAGACCAATACAAGTCCAGAAAGGGGATAAAGGTTAGCTCAAAGAAATACTGCAGAGGTTTGGCATGGGTATAAAAGCAAATAGTTATGTTCTCTCCTTAGAAAGCAAGTAATTTTGAGTCATCCATTTAAAAGCAAATTCATAGCTGTGCCTTGAAGCTTCATTTTAATGTAGAATTTAAAATTAAAATCTAACTTGAAAGTGTTTCATCAGTAAAAGGTCTGCATCAAACAGAAAAAAGCTCCAAATGAGCAAACAACCCAAAGTTCCTATAATAATTGAGAAATCCACCTTTCTCAGATTTCACAGAGGCTCAAGCAGTCAAATTGTTTGTTTGGTATTTGTTGTTGTAATTCTTCTTCTTGTTGAAATTGTGTGTTGGCACTGAATAACATTTGTTTGAAATTAGTTTATCAGTGTAACACTAACTTAAGAATGAGTTTAGTGGTTCAAAAGTGCACTGCTTTGAATGAGATAATTTAAGTGGAGCTGTACACAGAAAAAAAACCCATGAAGAGTATTTAAAATTATTTCAAATTCTAGTACTCATGATCAGAATTAAAGAGCTTGTTTTAATATACAGTTTAGTGTAAAAATCCTAATTCAAAGTTCTTATTTAAATCCTAGTTCAAATGCTTACTGATTTTATTTAATGATTTTATTACAACAAACTGCCCAAACGTTTTGTATTAATTCATTCTAATACACAACTCTTATTTCTATCTTGTCCAGAATATGCAGTAGGAAATTTTCCAGGATGATTTCTTTTTAGAAAATCCCATGTTTCTTAGTAACAAACAAGATTTTAAATAGAAATAATATTTTTCATTATTAGATAATTTCAGGAAGTTCATCCTATCAACATTCTACAAGCTTTTGTACGTACATTTTAAAACAAAACCTTTACAAAATAAAATGCCTTTCTAAAACACCTAGGACATCCTCATCCCCAAAATTCTGTGGGTTTGTATTTTCAGCTCTTTTTGGAACAAAATTTAAAAGGTCATTTTGCTTTAGCAAACAATTAAAATGTGATTTCAGACAGGCAGGGAGAGGAGGGAGCTGGGCTGTGACGGATTTGAGGCATTGTTTTAGGAGGGCACTACAGCTACAAAACCTGCACTCCCAGTGTTTCAGGAGTGTGCTCTTTGTTTTAGTGTCAAGAAGAATATTCAGATTATTTAATTTATTTTTTAAATTAAGACAATCCACAAAACTTAAGCAGAGGCAGAACATAGGATTCAGTTCTTTCCCTCTTTCCGAATCTGTTTCTTAGTTGTTTTGGGTTTTTTTCCCCAAATGGTTAAAAACCCCCTCAACACCAACCTAAAATAAAATAAACTAAATGACTTGCAGTTCAGAGAGCATGAATAAAAAGAAAAAGAAAAAAAGAAAAAAAAGAAAAAAGGATGGTTATTTCCTTCATTCACTGAATTCACCTTAACAAATTATTTTGGAATTTCATTTGTTTGAAAACTGCAGCATATTTATCTCCCAGGCATTTTAGGGCACTAATCTGTTTGACATTCAAGAAAAGCAACTGAAGAAAAACCCACCTCTTTCCCACCCCCAAGCAGAATTGCCAATTAATATAATTCTGTTAGTCCTGACCAAATGGGAGGAATCAGTGAGGTATTATGGGAGATTTATCCAAGGGTCACATCTCACTTCTGAATTAAGGATTTAATATGAAAAGAAATAATTATAAAGGTTTTCTTTTTCTTTTGGTAGCTGTAAAATAGGTGTTTAACCTGAAGATACTTCTGTGTTTGTTGAGGTGTCAGAGCAGTCTCTGGGCAGAGTTAGCAGAGCTTTTTGTTTCTCTGCTAAATTTGGAGATCAGCCTTCCCTTTTCTAACTCTAATTCCCCACCAGCAAACACTTGTGCAGATGCACTTGGTATATTTAAAAGGAGCTGATATATAGAAATGGAATGATGAAATTATGGTTTGCTTATCAAACAGTTCAGTTTAAAGGGCTCACAAAGCTTCAGCTTAAATGTGGGTGTTTTAGAGGGGTGAACATGTGGCTGTGATCTTAGCTGGACTATCTCATAAACTGTCCTTTCAAAACGAAGTAGAAAACTGCAGATAGAAATGTTCACAGCCTTGCTTGGCTTGCTACTGAATTGCAGTCCAGAACTGAATTGAAAACTCATTTCCATTGCTTTTAGCTGTTAACAAATATAACTTTGTTTTAAGCTTGCAGACTTAGTGAACGCTTCCAAAGTTAAATTTAATATTTGTATTCCTCACTAGCACCAGTGAAGTTTAATTTTAAACAATGTTTATTAAAAACTTTGTTTCAAGATTAATTTCCCCTTCCCTTACAACTTGTGTGGTTTGCTCTTCTCACAAATCCAAAACAATAATTATTGGCATTTTGCTAAATTATTTTTTCTCAGCTTGTGTGCCAGTTATTCACATACATCAAGGATTATTGGTTCATTTATATTTAAAATATCACTTATAAGTTCACACCCAGTTTCCAGGCACCTCTGGTTAACCAAGGAGAGCGCTTACCTTTCGTTATAATTTAGTATTCTTCATCACTTGTAATGAAAGATGCTGAATTAGTTAAGCAGGACTATATTGGCACAAGAGGAAAAACGAAAATAAATGAATTAGCAAGCCCTAGGAAATGATCTTTGTACTTACAGAATTTCTTTGCTTCCTATCTCGCACACATTGTGCATTTAACCACAGGAAAGTGGAGGGTGCTTTAGGTGTAAAAGACCCTTTAGAAATATTTCAGTCAACACTGCCAGCTCTTGAGCATGTTTATGTTTGCCTTTCATGTCAATGGGGGAAAAATAGCAATGAAAATTTGGTGTTTATACACCTAGGAGCTGGGAAGTCCTGGTTAAATATACCAATCTGGAGCTGGGAACATTTATGTGAGAAAGAGAGCTTCTTCTTGCTAATTGAAATCTGTACCTGGAAAATAACAACCCACAAGAAGAACTAATTTTTCAGTCAGAGCTCAAACTGGTCAAGAGCCTGTGACCAAACCCAGGGCAAATTCAGATATGTGTGGTGCTCTGTAAACACTCTCCTGCAGAATAGGAGCTTTTTCTATTGTGGAGATGGAATTCAGATTGTAGAAGTCATCTGTTAAGATCAAACAGATAAGAGTGTCTTTTCAAAACATTTAAAAATATTCCTTATCCACACGGTTATCTTTGTGACTAAATGATTTTAGCAAATGCTGCAGGGAATATGACATTAGCTAACAGAGTGCGAAGGGTCCCTGTTTGTCTCAACCCTCTGAGTATTCCTTGTAGTGGGCTGAGTCCACGTTTAAAACATTCAAATGCTTTTCCCCAAATGACATCAAAGACTGTTTAAATCAATATTTGGATGATCAGGGAGCAAATGTTTGAATTTGGGGAGGAAGGGGGGAATGCAGCCCGTGTGTGATTGCTGTAGCACACCCCACGCGATTGGAGGTGGGCAAAGGTTGGCACATGGCAGAGCTGCTGTGGGAAGGGAAGGAAGGGACAGCACCTACTCAGATGGGCAGAGGAGGTTTGAAGGATTTCATGACTGGGCAATTCCACTAGGCAGATTAAAACTGGGAGGAATTAGCACTATCTTCAAGGAAGCTTTGATTTCTGTGTGGATGATATTAATAGGGAGCAAGAGATTCTCAGGGCAGAATCAGTTCAGCAAATCTGCCAAATACTTGATTTAATGTCACCAATGGAGAGGTGCCTTTGTGGCAGAAACCAGAGATAGCGCTTTTTTTTTAATCTAAGCTTAGAAGGAAACTACTTTGGTGCTGTAAACACCACCAAAATCCTTTTAAAAGCCCGGAATTTAAGAGAAAATTTTCTCTGTTAAGACCTGACAGTGGAAACTTCAGTCATCATTATGTTCCAGCTGAGAGAGTTTCTCTCTTTGCCTTGTAAACTTCTAAGAGAATAAAGGTGTAGAACAACCGTGATTTAAACCAAACCAAAACAAAATAAAAGAAGACAAAAGCAAAACACAAAAACCACCACACAGTAAGAACACCTTGATAACATTTTAAACAAACTATTAAGGTTTGTTCCAAGTAGGCACATAAACTTTGTTCTAACAGGGGAAGACTCAAATAGATATCAAGTTTGTTTACTACTTTTACCTGTCTCTTGGCAAACCTACCTTGGCTTCAGCACAACCTTCAGAAGTCCCTGGCATCCTAAAATTGCTATTCATTAACAGCTGGGAAAAAGTAATCAGCTTTTCTCTGCTGCTCATAACAGAGGATGTGCGCTGTCTCCTTCACTATTTCTCATTCAAATCAAACTTTTTACTAAAAGACATCATCAGAAGAAATCCCTAAAAAGTTTAGGGTCACTATGTGAGAGGATATTTGTTTTTATTAAGGGTATGTTAAACTGTCCTGATCCAAATAACAATCAAGATAACATCTCTTTAAGCTACATTAATTCAGACTCCCGAAGTCTAACATGTATATGGCAAAGTGTGCGAATTAATAGTTAAAGGATGTTGTGCACTTAAACCACACTTTGAAACAGCAGACCATTCCAAAGAGATTGTACACTCTCATCTCATTTAACTGAAATTAATCAAAATTAAACAAATTCTCAAAATGTCAGAAGTGATTGTAAAAAAACAATGTGCATTGCAAACCCCACCACCTAAACAGCCATTATGTTTAAAGGAAATCTGTGATCTGCAACTAATTAGGAGCAAAATGGTTGTAAAATATTTAATTTGTGAGTAGCATTTTAAATTCAGTAACAGCTATAACAAAATGGGTAAGTAAATGACATTAATCACTCCTGATACTAAATTATCCCTATTTTGCTTCTAGGACAGGAGTCAGACTGGGCAATGTTTTCTATTAGTTAAACACATCCATAACCCAATGAAAGCCTAGGAGGCCCTTTAGCTAACGGGGATTCCAGCATCCTTTTAGTTCCTTTATTTTGGGTACTTTTTAGAGGTCATATAACTGTTTAAAGAGTCACCTCTTGGTTTTTCAGCAGAGGTAGTGAGCATTATTTTCCTGATAAGAACTATTTCAGACAGGTAGAGCAGTATTTCCTGCAGCAAAGACTAAACACCAAGCTCATCTGAAAATTACTTCAACAACTAAAGGAAAATACTGCTCTCCAACCTGCAATACCTTTTTCTTCGTTTTTGGGGTTTTTTTTCAAAGAAGAATAATATTTGGAGGTTGTACTAAATAATGCAACAAAATCTAAGTGGTTATTTCCACAGTGAAGATGTTGTTTCCCTCAAATTGTGGTATCTTCTTTGGCTTTAATTAACTAATGGCAAGTGCAGCAAGTGGGTGCAAGTGCTCAGCTCCTCCATCCCAAAACACTCCTGTGTGGTGTCTCTTGCATGATCTAAACAACAGAGACATATGGTCTCACTCTCACCTGCTTTCCAGTTTTTTATACCCTCTGGCTGTCCATTCCTCTTTCTCATTTCATTAAAAGTAAAATTGTCTTTTTATATATTTTTTAAAAAGAAAATAGACCCATTTTCAAAGCTCATTTTAATTCACGAACATCCCAGATTAGATTCAGCTTCTCAAGATGAATTATTTCCTGCTTTTCTTTCTTGTAAATATCTTCCACCGCCAACCACCTTCTGCAGATAAAACTTTACCAATTAGTCATTTACAGACATAAACTCACAAGGCAAAAAACAGCCTTTGCAGCTCTAGGCCTCTTTGATGATGATGATGTTTACAAATGCTTTCACTGCTGGGCTGGTAATGTGCACTTTGCCATTAGCTCTCTGAAACTGTTCGACACACAAAATGTGCCTTTCAGCAAGGCAGATGGTAAGAAAGATTGTTCCTTTCATTATATGCAGGACACTTATAAAATAAATAATGGCTGGGGTGAACGTACCGATTTCTTCAGACTGAAAAAAGCTGTCTTGTTGTTCAAAATGATTTTGCTGGCTGAACAGGTCACTCACATAAATATCTGTCCTGGTGAGATTTCCACTGTTGCCATGTTGCCACCGTGCCTGCCAGCAGTGGATGGGGTGGGGGCTTCTGATGCCAGGTGCTTTCCATGCTCATTGTAAGGCAACCCTTGTATATGAGAGGGATTGAAATCCTTTTCTCTGCTGCGGTTTTTTCAGTTCCTAGGAAAATTCGCAGTTCCCTCCTTTAGATGTCAAGTGCATCAGGACATGCTAGTTCCCAACATACAAGACAGAACAAAAGTTCTGCATTTGATGGGGATGCAGGAGCTGAAAAGGGTTAAGTCAGACACAGAGACATGAATAATCTGCACTGCCTGAACAGAAGCAGAAGTGGGTTCCTGAACTGTGTGTCTCGCAGGAAGGGTAAGAGAGAGAAGTGTCAGAGCCCAAGCAGCTCGCACTCATTTGGGAGAGGAATAGCTGTTTCGATAAAGCACAGGGTGGGCAAAGTTTATCCTCTACAAGCACCACAGGGGTTCGAGCCCTTTCACTGCTGCACGCAGCCCCGGCTGAACGGCTGAATGTTCATTTGGAGTCAGGCAGAAGCGAACATGATGTTTGTCAGCTCAGCTGCTCTGTGCCACAGCACAGTTCTCCTGTGCTCTGGTTTTCCTTCGAGTGTTGGCTGGGACTGACCATTCCTGCACCTGTGACTTCTTTAAAGCTCAGGCAAGGAGCTGATCCCAACACAACCAGTTTTTCTTTGTGGGGGACCACGACAACACATTGAGAGCAGGCAGCATGTTTAGCTTCCCATCCGAGTACTGGACACTGACAGAAATCTGGGGGTCAGAAAGATGAATCAGTTGCTCTCTCCATTCCCTTCCTCACCGTGCTCTGCTGTGGTCCACAGGAATACCTGAGCTCCAGCTGAGTTTTGACTTTTCTTGAATATCCACCAAAATACTTTAATAGCCAACTTTGCTATTTCAAGAAGGAGAAAGTAACTACAATGAATGAAATTGAGCCTTTGACTCTGTGATGCAAAACCCTCTCTGTTAGACTTCTAATCACTAAACTAAAAGGAATGCTGGAGATAGAGTGATCAATTGTAAGAATGGAACTAAAACTGAGGAGGGTAAGAGAAGAGAACAAATGATCAAAAAGGAGGGATGGAAGCATTCTCCACACCAACCTAAAAACCTTCACACCATGACATAGAAAATAAAGACTTCAGATGTCTCCAGATAGGGAAGGAGCAGGTTTCTAAAATCTTTCTGCTAGGAAAGGGAAAGAACTTGATTACTTCTTGGAGAGAAGCTCCATTTGCCTTTTCCTGCGCTGTACTGCCATAACTGGCACTTTGGACCTGGCTCAGCTGGGTAGAAAGGTTCTTAGGGAAATGTTTCCACATCCGTCCTTCTGCCCCTCAGTCCATCTCCCCGTGGGAGAACATCCCCATTGTGACGTGACTACAACTTGGTCATGCATGATCGTGTATATAAAAAGAGAAAATGCTCTGAGTGATACTGGGTTCCTGTGAGGCTGTCACTGGGACCTTTGCTTCCTTCTTGGGGGATAAAACCACAGACACATCTTACCCTGATCTGTCCTGTACTTATATGTTCCCGGGAAAAGCAAACATCTTGGTCTCTGCTCATCATATCCGTGCCAGCTGGTTAGCTGTGTGAGGGACACACAGCTCTCCAGAGAGAAGATGGGAAAAGGAGCTGAAGTTTTGATCATTAATCTTATAAACTGTGTCTTGGTCAACGGAAAAATAAATGAGAGGGTCCTCAGAACGTGGATCTGCTTAAATACATCTTCTTAGCACTTGGCACTGAGATTGCCAATGATCACAGTACCCTGATGCTTTCCTAATCTGGCGTGTCCATAGTCCAGGCTCCTTGGATTTCAGTTATATCCTTTTGTCTCATGTTTGCAGCTAATGCAGGACAGGAGTCCCATGGCTGAATTTCCAGAGAAACATGTCTCTAGAACTTGACTGAGACACCATCTCCTGTGGGGAAAGTAACTGTGGAATTCTGAGTTCAGCCCAAGGCTGGACAAAAATGTGGTTCAGCCTATTGACAGGTTTTCACTTGTCTTTTCTTCCTTGACATTGTTTCCCAAACTCTCATAGGAGCTGAACAATAAAACATTTCATTTTTACAAAGAGTATGATACTGTTTCCACTGATGGACATCTGTGCAGTGGGACTCTGGATCAGCACTGCTGCTGAGTTTTCTGACTACTACTGATAGAAATGACAGATATTTGCTACTCCTTGGGAGTATCCTTGGAAACTCCTGCATGATTTCTGTGATATCCTATTATCAGAGGAACTCAGGCCACAGCACACCAAAAGAGTAATCTATTTAGGTATGTTCCAAATCAAGAGACTGTTTTATTTTAATGTACTCATAGAAACTGAGGATGGAGAAACCTCTCTCTGTCATATTTCAGCTATTACTGGGACATCCTCTGCACTGAGAGATGGAGTTTGTTTTCAGAAACCTTTCAGCAGCAGATGGCATTATGAATGGAAAGTGAGGACTGCAGAAGCCAAGTTTCATTGCCCATACTCTGCACAGACTGTCAGTAGTGCCAGATCTGGGAACTGACCAGATTTCGCAGTACTGTCCAATGTAGAGGAGTTTCTATTTTACTGCCTGTGTACCAGCTCAATGCTTTTCTGTACAGGTTTGTTTTATACACTGTGTTTAGAAACGGTTCATTTGTCATGTTTTAAGAAGACACAGAGGATCACTGTTTCCAACTCTTTGAACATGGAAGGCTGATTAATTTCTAAATTGGACACTTAATTAAGATTAAGAGCTTGGAACCGTTTCCATCTGAAAGCAGTGAGACTTTAGCTGCTGATTTTGAATGCAGGTAGAATTACACTGTCAGGCTGTGTCAGTGCAGCACAAAAAGTACACCAGAGTGCTAAAGAAACAGATTTTCTGCTAAACTCCAGAACAGAGGTCTGGAGAGCTTCCAGCTCCTACCCAGCCAACAGTATCTCCTGTTGAAATCATTGATGTGGATCAGTGTGAGGACTGGAACTGCACTTTTGGACACAACAGTTGTCATTGTCTCAAAGGAGAGTGTCTATTCAAACACTGTCCTCAGGGCTGGCAACAAGTGGATTCTTTTTTTCTGGCAAGACAAGAGACCAAGGCATTGGAACTCTGCTCCAGGTGGCCAGAGAAGAGCAGCCTAGGATGAAAGAGAAACGATAAAGAGACTTAGATCATGTCATGCCAACACAAAGATGGCACCCACTGGCCACAGAATCACTCCACATTTCAGAGCAGAGCCTTGCTGTTCCCTGTGCTCTCAAGCACAGAACAGACAGTGTAAGAGGTCCACTCTTGTTCTCTGCCACCGTTACCCCTTCAGGCCAAAAGTTATTTCATTTGGGGACAGAAAGATGATTCCCCGTGTGTCCATCACATGCACAGCTCCCAGAATTTGGTGTGGGGAGGGAGCAGCAGTGGGGCAGCCAGGGCTGTGCTTGGGGAGGGAATGAACTGAGGCAGCCCCTTGGCCCTGCCCCTGCAGAGAGCTGAACTGACAGGCAGGAGCTTCCTGTGGCAGAGACCATTCACTCCGACAGGCCAGCCCAGGAGCAAGTACGTGAAGATCAAAAAAATTGATTGGTCAGGGATTCCATCTATTCCCTTTTCTCTTTCCAGTAAGCTGTGTTGTGCCTTATCTCGCCTACACTTTAGGATCACCTGGTGTTAGCGAGCTATTCATTACAGCAGGCAAAGCCCCTTAGCACTTACCCAGATGCACGGAGCCTCCCATTATAGCAACTCCTTCCCAGAAAGCCCCACTGCACTGGGGGTCAGGTTTGAAGTTTGGCAGGTCCAGGCCACTTCTCTTTCTTCCGACTGTTCCTTGCTGCAGGTTCCTCTCTGCTTGCTGGTGAGTGAGTACCTTTAGCCTGTGTTATTTCTCCGTGTTTCTTTTATTTTCCTTTGTTAAACACAATGTTTATCACTTCATGAGCTGTTGTTAACCGAGGTTCTCAAAACACGGGGACTCTACAATAATAGACACAGATACGATGTTGCTCAGAGTAGCAGCTTACAGTTGTAAATCTTCATGGCATCTTATGAAGGGGATTGTTGTATCTCCTTTGCCAGTGTTGTTTGTACAGCAGAGAAGCGAAGTTGCCTGCCCTCATCTGGAACAGAGCACAGATTCTGGAGTGCAGATCTCAACAACTGCACTTGCTGTGTTTGCTGCCTTGGCCTTGTTGTGTTGCGCTTACGCTATAGGAACACACGAGCAGGGTCCTTGGAGTGAGGCAGGATTGCAAACAGCCCCAACCCCTACAGACGGAACTTGAGCACATTCTCTTTCAGAGCAGTGATTGGCACAAAGTTCAGATATCCTTGTAAGGAAAGCCCTGTGTGTTCATTTGTGTCAAGTAGTTTTGTTGTATTCTCTGCTTACCTCAAGTGTTCGCTCTCTCAGCTCTGAACATCACCATAGACCTTACTGCTGTGATTGCTCTGCTTCTTCTTTGTGTTGCTCTAAATTTAGTTTTCAGATGACGGTGTGCATTGAATAAATGAGGAATTGTTGTACATGTCCAGGGTCTTGTTTTAGAATATCAGATGGAATAATGGTACCCAGCTGAAAAGTAACAGGACCTTATTGTGATTATTTGATCATTTTCCTTTGAAGAAAAGGCTTTCCAAGCCCATCAGCACTTGTGAGCTGCAAGAGAAAATGATCAAATGACAATGTATGCTCGGGAGAACAGCTGCTCTTGCTATAGCTGTGAGTCAAAATCTGTTTTACTGTAAAATTTCATTGGCGTCCACTGGAATTTTGCCTGTGTAAGGTGCTCGAGATTTTTCTTCAAGTAACTTTACAGTTACTCAACATGGAGAATTGGGAATCACGTGACATTCCTGACACAATATTATGTTTCCATTCTTGCTGCATGAACATACTTATCTGAAGAGTAAGTAGATTTTGCACTTTAAAAAGTGCATGCTCATGCTGAAGGCAGACAAAAAGACCTTGGAGCTGTTGTGCTATTGGAACTTCATCTATTTATTCAACTGTCCACCATGGCAGGAATTTTTCTGTTAAATATGTAATTCCCCACTTTTTTTTCCTTAAACAAGAGAACCAGAGGGTGAAAGGGTTGAAGATTAAAATGTAAACAGCAAAATTTATTATAATTACAAGAGTGTTTCAAATTATTTCCTTAAACTGCAACATAATTTACCTCTAGTCAAGGTCTCTATTGGTGGTGAAAGAGGAAACTGCTTGACCTTGGGGTGACCTCTGGCCCCCGGGGGTCAGCGCCCGAGGAATGTGCAGATGTCACGGTTCATAAGCAAGGACAGAAACTCTCAGGTTTCCCAGGCAGAGAGGCGCCAGTTCGGGGATGGGGCCAACATGTGCACCTCCCTTTGAACCAGCCACTCATACCTGCAACCCCATCGAAAGCAAGAACGCGCTGGGCTGGAGGTGGGAAAGGTCCAGGGCTGCCCTGGATGGAGGTTTGTGCCAGCAGTGGGAAGAAGCAGCAGAACATAATGGAGGGAAAGACAAAATTCTTCTAAAGAGGATCAGCTTCTGCACCACTTTTTAATTGGACTCCAGGAATGCTGCAGGCAAGTGTGACCTGCAGTGCAGATCATGGCAAGGAGCATTTAGAGAAGCTTTGGCTGCAACCAACAGATGCAGCTCATTGCTGTCGTAAAAACAAGTGTCCTAAACTCTTAAAAATGCAAAGAAAGGAGATGGAAAGATTTACTGCCCATGTACTATGTTAACAAAAACTGTATGGGCTGAATTGGTGCAGTGCAAATTGTGGCTGGGACTTTTGCAAAGCCTGCAGAGATCCTCTCAGTAACTCTGTCTAGAGTCAGTCAAGTGCTGCTGGATACCTCCTCTCTGCCCCAGAGAAAGACATTTGTGCTGCCAACCCATGTTTTCTGAGCAACAACACAAACACACACACACACACACACACACACACACACACACACACACACACACACACAAAAAGCCCAACAGAAAAACTTTCACAGCTAAAAAACCCCAAAACAAAACCACAACACCTTTATAAAATTATTCTTAATAAAACAAATGAACAAGGAAAGTAGGTTTAAGCTAAAACAAATTATGTGGTAAATATTAAGCTCAGGGAGTGAAAATTATACCGGCATTAATATTCACAGAAGAAATGGGATGAGAGTAAAAACAAACACAAGCTTTATTTTAATATTTAAATCATACCTTATATATCAAAATAAAATTTCAAGGAAATTATGAACCCAAGAGTTCCTTTCAACTTTGCAGCCTACAAACCGCAAGTTGTGCTAAGCATGATCAAAGTACTTCACAATTAGTTAGGGTTTAAATCACTATAATTGTCAGCCTAGGTCGTAATCAGAGAAACATTGTTTTGAAGCAGCAGCAAACTTGCTCTGGTTGTAATCTGGGGAAAATTCAAGAAAAACCTTGGGGTCTGGTTGGTTAACTGCAGCCCCGTGCTCGGGGACAGAGTTGTGTCCATGTGGGCCATCAGAGAGGCTGTCCTTCTGCACAGCCCTCTCCAACTGCTGCTGCTCCGCTCGGCTCCCTGGGGACCAGTGGGCAGGACACGGGAGAGCCTTGGTGAAAATGCAGGTCGTGAGGTGCTGTAAAAATCACGTGCTCCAGGTGATCCTGGGAGGCGCTTGGTACATTCGTTGTGGTAGGAAGAGGCAGCCAGAGGAATGAGCGGTGCAGAATTCTTGGATGGAGGAGGCTGCAGGAGTGCCAAGAATGACTGCAATGCGAGTGCAAGCCTGCTCGAGCATTGCTCTTTTAATAAAACTGGCAGCCTGTTATCTGGAAGCTGTGATGGGTTTCCTAACAGATTCCTTGGAAGTTTCAGGTTGGGGAACTCTTCCAGAGGCTCTGCCAACACAACTGAATAGAGGATGAGCTCAAATGCTTTTGCAATTAGGTAGAGAGTATTTCTTGCAATTAAGAAGATCATCCAGGAGTACAGGAAATAAAGGCTGTCTTTGAAAAATCATGCTTTCTAGACCTTAAAAGGATAAAGGTAGCTTTAATCTGGACTCTGCTATGGAGAAACTGGAGGAAATTTCCCCAGTGGAAGCCTTGAAAAGAGAATTTGCTCAGCAGTACAAATGAATAAAACAACAAGGCTTTGTGCTTGAGGATCTCAAAGCGTTTTCTGCTCTGCACCAGGAAATGTAATACCTCCTGGGAGCTGTGCTAAATTGGAAACAGGGACTTTCTCAAAGCTCACTCAACTCTGCTCTGGCTCAGCACAGCCATGCTTCCACCAGCCTTGGTGGAAAAGACAAGTGATGTTTTGACAACTTGAGTCTTCAGTCGTGACTTTTCTACAGGGATGCAGGAGATTAGCAGGCAGCGTAGATTTAGTGAAGAAGCAGTTAAGAGAAGAGAATTAAATTTGCCACCTTGCATGCAGCCAAGCCAGAGATTTTCTTTGGGCTCAGAATGACAGAAAAATCACCTTCTTTACAGTGACTCTTATGGCTTGCAGAAAAATGGGGGTAGTGAGGAAATGGACTGGTTGAGGATGCTCTACTGGCAATTTCCCCTGCTCTGTTTCAGAAAAATATGAAGAACTGAACAAGTTCAACCCCCAAATTAGTTTTATGAATCATCTCCTCTGCTTCTGTTCTCCTCTAGTCACCAAAGAGGTATTAGGGAAGAGATGACTAAAAATGAGCAATGAGCAGGGGAAAGTGAGGGTGATAATTAGTGGAAGAGATGAGGTTTGTAAGAAGCAACCAGGTCTTCATCTGGGGAAGGAAAATCATTTCCCAAGAACCCATTTGGGTTCAGGTGGTGCTGGACTGAGAGAGCCCTGGACGTGACTGCTGGGAAGGAGGGGATGGTAACAAAGCAGAGGAGCTCATGGAGAAAGGGGTGTTGTGCTCCCCTACTTGAGTGTAAATGGATTGGGGCTGTCTTTTTGGTCTACTTCCACAAAATAACTTAATGAATTATTTATTTGAAGAAGTCACAATTAGAGTAAGTAAAGGACAGTAACTCAGGTGTCATTGAGCACTGGAATGGCCATGGCCACGTGGTTGTGGTCCCACTGAATTCCACAGAGCGCCCAGCAGACACTCTGCTGGCTTTGCACACCTGGCGTGGCACCAAGGAAAAGGCACAGATGGGTGATGCCTGATCTGGTGTAAAACATCTCAACAGGAGCACTGCCCTAGCAAACTGCTATCAGTTAAGAATTCATAGATTGGATTTATATCAAAGCAGTGAATTTTATCAGATTATGGCTTTTCTGAATCAATGATTAAAACCTCCCAACTAGTTTCCCTCTCTATTACTGATTTATCTAAGGATGGACTAGCCCCTTTGGCTTTGCTTTCTGTATTAAGGTACAGCACATCTTCAGAGTTCTCTGTCACAGAGATGGTACGAGGGGGTACCAGCTAAGGTGGGATACCATGGCTCATTACCACAGAGCTTTTGTTTATTTTAGTGTGAGGAGCTTTTGTGCTCTTGTCCAATTTTGATGATTCACATTAAATGGTGCAATTGTGAACAGTCCAGTAAGGAATTGGTGGTGCACGTATTTGTCTTCAGCCTCTGATCATGCATCTTCTGTGGTACGTGGTGTGTCTACTGTATCCCTGCAAATTTGTCCTCCATGACTCAGCCCACACCATTCAATAAAAGATAGTCCATAAAACAGATGGGTGGAAGTAGCAAAGAAAGAAGAAGTGAACCAAGACTGATTCTGTGATTTTTTTTGTTTGTTTGTTTCCCCTTTTCACGAGTGGGTGAGCATCAGATGGAAAGAAGGACAGACAGCCTTTGGGAACTGGTGATGGAAAGATTCTCCTATTGACTGGCTTGACTCAAGAAACAATATCCACATGGATCCATGGGAAGCAGAGGACACAGGGGGAGAGAAGTGATAGTAAAGCTGCACCCAGCCCTCCAGCGGCAGCAAAAGCCAGATGTGGAAATTGTTCCCTGAGCAGACAGGACCCCAAGTTGTTTCTTTAGCTTTCCTCTGGCTCTTCTAAGATTTTCTTGCTGTCGGGAGGAACTGGGTGAAAAGGGCGGGGAGAGGGGGGCTTTGTGCCATTCCTCCACTTGAGTAGAGAACAGAGAGCCGAAGGTGCGGTGAGAAGCGTTTTAAAGCCGTGGTAGATGTGTGAGGTCTGATTCTGTTTTCAAAAACGTATCTGTTAGATGTAAGTGCACAGGAGGTCATTAGAGCTCTGCTGCCTTTCGGGGGGTGAGGCAGGAGGGAGCTGGGCTGCGGGGTGGGCAGGCAGGAGCATCGCTGCTGGGAGCGAGAGCCACCGTGCGATCAGCAGGCTCCGGCAGCCGAGACCAGGGGGAAAAAGGTTGGATTTCCCTCTCCTCAGCTGAAGGCAGTGCTGGCCACAGCCAGGAGCTTATGTTTAAAATCACACCAGCCTGTGACTGTGCCAGGAGTTACTCTGGACATGAGTATGGCTAGCTGGAAGGGTTTGAAACAGAGCAGTGCTTGTCTTTGGTGGTCACCCAACATCTTGTTATTTACTGGATCTAAAAATGAACTGTGTTTTCCCAGAGCAGAGAATCCAGCCTGTAGGAAAAGGCAGGTGTTTCCAAATTGCTTTCCATGTGGTAGGTACCTCTGGTTCTAAGCCTTACAACCCTTACTACTCTAATCCTTCTCAAATCCCTGCTTACCTTCCATGGATGGGGACTGGGGGCTTGCCATATAGCTTTTTAGTCAATAACAAAAATAAATTAGCTCTTGTATGTAAAGTTATTTCTGAGGGAGAGACAGATGTAACAGACTGTGTGATAATTTTCTAAGTTTGTGGGAATAGGTATCCCCTCAGAAAAAAAGGAATGGTCTGATATTCACCCTGCACAGACACAGTATGTTTCTAATAATGGTGCTACTCACTGATATTAAGATTCTTGTTGCATCTGAACTAATCCACGATATGTCTGTGATGGGTCACAAGTGAAGACATAAAGGCACAGATATGAAAGGAGAGATGTGATAGGGTCTCGATTTAAGGTTGGCCATGGGCTGCATGTGACATTCTTGTAAGTAAACTGACAGTGTCCAGGTTTATAATAGCTAAACTCCTCAGTTTCCTTTATGTAAACATTTCACTCTAATGGAACATTATACCCAGAACCATGCTTCAGCAGACATACGTGTATATGAATTGCATAAAGATAGAGCAATAGATAAATAGATATCTGGATTTAATAAACACTCACGTTCTAACACTAATAGGCTGGTGAAATCTTACAGAGAGGGAGAGAGAGACCGAAGGAGAATAAAAAATACTGCAGAGAGTTTACAGACTGGCACAACTGGAAGCACTCAGCATCAAAAGAATGAGGAGAGGGAAAGGCCAAGTTGGATCAGACATATTCTATGTTTATTAGTGCTCTCCTGTCTTGTAGCAAGGGATGGTGAACAAGCCAGGCTGGGTGCCTGCTGTTTCTTCAGAGGGGAAATCATCCTCATCCAAATCAAGGAGTTTCATTTATGAACTATGGAAGATTCAGACACATTTTTCCAAAGACAGGGGAACTCTAGGAGTTTCTATTCCTTGAAAGTCAGGTAAGTGCCTTTCAAAATTTTACTCTGACTTTTCTTGGAAGCAAAAATATTGAGGTTTTTTCCTGTAGGGACAGATTTCTTCAGATAGATCATTTTCCTGTATACATTTCTTGATGTTTTCCCTGTTGTCTTTCACCAAAAAGAAGAGGGGAAGAAAGTGACAAAGTTCTCTGTTCCCTATTCCCTCCCAGACAAATCTCTCTTCCAATTCTTGGTCTGGGAACCAAAATCCTGTGACAATGGCAGCTCTTTACTGAACTTGTTGAAACTGTGCCACTTGACAGGATATGGTCCTGATGGCTAGCACGGAAATAGGAGGATTCTGCGTGTGAGAGCCTGTGTGGGAGGGCTCAAATAATCCCCTTCAGTTATTTCCCATGGCTTCAGAATTCAAGGTGAGAAGAAGGAAGAACTTCATGACAGTAAATGAGCAACAGATCAATCAATCAATCAAACAAACAAACAAAACAGACAAACAAAAAAAAAATAAAGGAGGGAAAAATAATTTCTAAGTTCCAGCTTGCCCACTTGGGTCTGTCTTTTAAACGAGCATTGTCTGTTACCCATGTAAGATCAGTGCAACTCTTGCCCCAGCTCAGACACCCTTTTTCCCTCATTTTCACAGTGCTTGGGTTTATTTGGCTTCCCTCTGCTTGGCTCCCTGCCCTTTCGTTGGCTAACCTTCACCTTGGCTGCATATACCAGGGAAGGGCTGCTCACTGCCCTCTCCACGGTGTGCCCAGTGAAGCCCACTCCCCGCTCCTGCCACCTGTGTTCTGGGGAGCCAGCAGCCCCTTTTTAGCTGGCTTGAATTACTGTTCTGAGCTAGACCAAAGGATGAATTTGTCTCCTTTGCAAAGAGGAAGCAGTAAAAGCAGGGGGCTGCCCAGGACGGGGAGGTGGAGAGCAGCAGCAGCGGAGCCCCCACACGTGCGCGGGCGCGGCGTTCTCTCCCACCAGGGATCTGCAATCTTGCATGCATGAATTGCCTTGCAACGGCCACTCGGCTGTCATTCTGTCAGGCCCATTTACAAATGGCATAACAGGTTTAATTTTGAAATCTCTCTCTTCTCCCCCCTTCCCCTCCTTATTTTTGCTGAAATGGATTTACAATGAAAGCATTTGAAAAGGAATAATTATCTGTATGAGCAACAGCAGCGCAATGCCTGCAGCGGCGGGGTGGGCTACCAGCAGAGGAAATGAGCTCTAAGTCTGAAATCTGCTTTTATACGTGTGTGCATACTTACAAAGAGCCAGGTATTTGCAAATACCTATAAAATATTTGATGGATATGGATAGGACACGATTTTTAAATTCTGTGGATATAGATCGGATGTGCAGGGTCTGATTTCAGCTTTTGCTTTTGTTGTGCTAAATGCCGCACTTTAAAATAAGTCTCCAACCATACTACTTGTGTGCATTTTATATCTGAAGTGATACTCATCAAGAAATTGGTTACCAAAACCTTAGAAATGCTTTCCAAAGCATTCCAGCCCCATTTCTATTTTTAAAAGGGCAGCCAGCTCACACTTTCAAAGTGCGGGAGAGCCCGTTTTATGCAGTAGTGGACATGAAGCTGAAGCTTTTTCTATAGTCTCTGTCCATTTCTCTCAGTGAATTGAATCCAGTCAAAGGTCAAACTGGCCAGAGGCACTTTTATTGTCATGGTAACCATGACTTAATCAAACAATCCTGAGATTCCAGGTTTGTGGGAACAGGCAAAGATCTGAAGAGACTGGAATGAATCAATCAAAGGGGGCAGGGAAGAAAATCCTAAGATATATGACTTATCCTTCCAAATCTATTACTCTGTCCTTAAACACACAAGAATTATGCCTTGGACAAAGCCTCTTTTCAGACCAAATACCTCTGATTTTTGTTTTCTTGTCCTTTGCATCAAATTTCCTAACATACCTCTGTCCTACAGCAATCAACCTCAGCCCAGATTTAACCAACAAGAGGAAAAGAGGGGAAACAAGAACTTAGGAAAGGTGAAGATTATTTAGTAAAAAACTACTTTAGGAAAAAAAAGGAAGGGGAAAGCCAAGGCAAAATGCAATCCACTGCCTTTGATTTGAAAACCTATTAAGGCTTGTTAGTAGTGATCTAATGCAACTCCGCAGGAAATTAATGCATTTTTAAGGTCTTTCTCCTTTCTGGGCAGCTGCTGTGTCTTCTTGGGATGCCAAGGCTGTGGGGCTCACTTGTGTCTCAAGCACTGGAACACCCAAGGGTGCTGAGTTCAAGCAGCCTCTGCTCTTTGCTGAGGGCCTGGTGACTCCAGGGCTGTCCAGAGGCATCTGGAGGGTGCTGGGGGTTGGTTAACCTGGGACTCGGCTGGGACTGAGGCTGCTCTAAGTCTGTTTGTGCATCTTTGCTTTTATTCCAGAAACAAGTTGCATGTGTCTTAACTCCTCTATGTGCTTGTGAGTCTTGGCTGCATTTCTTGGTTTGAGGAAGAGGCAGATGTGTGGCCTCTGCCTCACCACCTTATGAATGGGGGAATGTCTGGTGGGTTTTGGAACCTGACTGCAGTCTATGTCCACATAACCATCCTAATAATTACTGCTTTGGTTTCTAATATAGTTAATCTCTTGCTTTGGCTTTCTCTGCCCTGAGAAGTCATAAACAGTAAAATCATGGGGGTACAAGAGGAGTAGGAGACACTTTGCTGAGATGGTGGCAATGTGTTTAACTTGTTATACCTGGTTAAGTGGAAATATCACGTTCTTTTCCAGTGTTGGAGAAGAATTAGCTCAAAACCTGAAATATATTTGCTCTTGGAGGCTTTCCTAAAGTTGGGTGTGTGGGGTTGGGGCTGGCTGTGCAGTGTGTGTGCTCAGTTCCGCTCTTTGTGATACACAGTCATGGAAACATGGGGAAGCTGTTGGCTGCTGTCATGCAGGAAAGCTGCTTTTGTACTGTCCCACAGAGGTGTTCACCTCCCAGCCTGCCCTCAATGCAAGGCAGGCTGTTTTCTGGTGACTGTCCTGTCTAAGGGCATTGCTGCTGAAATTCTGCTGTATCCATGTTATTTAAGGAATGAAGATCGTGACTTGCAAACCCCAGACCTAGGAACTGCAATGACAATCAGAACATGAAACAAACTCATTGATTGTTGGTTTTGATGTAGAGGTGTCCTTGCCAGAAAATGTGTCCTCTCAATGGGTTCAGCAAACAGACTCTAATGAGTGAATTGTCCAGAAAACAAGCCTCTTCCTTGCTGCTGGATGGTTGGGGTGTCACCTACAGAGATAGACGTTGGTAGGTAAAATATGCAGAGAAAAATTGCATGACAGAGTTTAGCAGTTGGACAGAATTCCATGAATACTGCCAGGATAGTGGCAGGACAGAAGATATATTATTGAAGCCTGAGCATCAGACAGGAAAATGAGTTAGTTGAGAAGGTCTGGAAAAAAAGGAACACTGACCTGTGTCCAGGGAGGATGTGATTTTCAAGTGAAAGAAGAAAAAGATCCCCTTTTAGCTTGGCTGTGAGAAAGCCGCTGCTACCTCTGATAGTGCTTGTGCAAAGGAGATATTTCAAGCCACATGGGAGGAATGGAAAAGCAATTCAATGTAGAAAAATAGCAAAGTTTAGAAAACAACAGGAAGGAAGAAGCAGAAGGCTGATTATGTCAAGAGAGCCTTTTCTGAGGTCTGTACATATAGGAGCAAACAAAGGAAACAAAGTAATAGCAGAGATTAAATGGGAGAGAAGTAGAGGGAGATCAAAAACGAGAATTAGAGGAGTGGATGAGCAAGTACATGAGCAAAGAGAAAGTGACACAGCTGATGTGGGCTTTCTTAACAGCAGAACAAGAAGAAAGTTTAAGAGGAAGAAAGGCTATGCAGGGCCTGCTCTGAGAATGGACAGGGTCTGTGGTGAGAAATACTGGGATCAGTATCTCTAAACTGAGGAGAGTTCTGATAGTTTTTCATATGGGAAAGGCTTTTCTTCATTTCTTGGCCAGTGTTTCAAATAATCTTTAAGAGCAGGGCAAAGAGCAACACAGATGGAGATGAATTGCTGCCTCCTGTAGCAGTGCTGAGCACCCTTTCTATCAGGACTACGAGGAGCAGTGGGCACTCTGCACCACTGGGAAAGAAGCCTCAAATCTTCTCTGCTCCTAATCTGTTGATCTCCTCAGGACAAGACTGAGAAAATTGGTGTGATGAGGGACCATGGGCAGGTTTCATATGGAGCCAGCACTGCACATGACCTGTGCTGAAATGAAATGCAAGTCTGGTAGGTAAAGGACCCTGTAAAAGTCCTTCCCCTCTGCAAAAATACCCTCCAAGTTAGGTTTAACTCTTAAGTACCATAGTTCCTGAATGCTACCTTTAAAGGTTAAAGCATTTAAACTATAGGAACAGCCAGGGGCAAAAAGAGGCCCGTTTCAATTTGATATGTTGAGGTCCTGCAAAAAGCCAGACTGGGGGGTCTCCGAGCTCTTTGTCCTTTCCTTTCCTCCTGAACTTGAGATGGCCCCAAGGCCCAGGCTGGGCAGCGTTTCACTATCCTTCCTCCTTTCTCTCCCTATGTTGTAGTAAATTAGCCATTTCCAAAGGGCTCAAGCAGGGGAGGAAGTTCTCCATCCCTGACTCGCCTGCTGCACAGGGCAGCTTTGCAGGAAGGAACTGAAAGTAGATCAGGAAAAGACTGGTGCATGAAGAGAAGAGCCACACTTCTCCCAGGGGTTCAAAGTTTGGTTGGGACAAACAACGTCCCTCTGCCACCAAGAGCACTGCCAGGGATGGGTGGAACTCGTCCCAGTCACCATCACTGCCTTCTCAGGGGGAGCTCATCTGCCTTTTGCGGTAGGTCACAGGACACCTGCCTTCCCTGGAGGGATCAGGCTCTGTCTCAGCGCACTGTGATCAACAAACGGGGTTTTTCTTCCCATTTCCTGACCTTTGTCTTGTCCCAGCGCTTTGAGGCAGGCGCAGGCAGTTTTCCCCCCGGGGAGGGCAGGGCAGGGCAGTGCAGCCTGTCGGTGTCACTGCGCTCCGCCAGCAGGACGGTCCCGCCGCTTCGGCTCGCAGAGGAGGAGAACACCCTGCGGACTTTACCCACCCCGTAATCCGCAGAGAACTCCTCAGTTTACCCTAACCTAAGCCTTCCTGCAAGCTGCTGCCTTTTACAGTGTTATCTGCTGCGATAGCCGTGGTATTAATAGCAGGACCCTTCCCTGCAAGGAGCCGGCCGCAGCTACAGCGCGGCTCCCCCTGCGCTCCTTGCCCGCGCTGCTATCTCTGTGCGAGGAAACGCTTCCAGCTCTACTCCGCTGCATACAATTAATGGAGATCTCCATCCATTTATCCAGCCTCAGCATAAACAGTCCTATCTGGAGGTGGTGCTGTGTCAGCTCCCACCCTTTAAAACGGTGCTGGAACTTCCTTGTGCTCAGAGATGTGAGCGAAGGTCTCCAGCACTGCCTAGGCAAGAGCAGGGCTGAAGATGACTACAGGGGAATAAAAGTGTAAAATCTTTCTGGGAGCCCTGCCACAGAGAGGTCTTCTACTGTTGCGCTTCCCTCTTTTAAAGACATCTCTTTAAAAAGCCCTACAAAAATAGGGAGGGATTTGCAAGCTATCTTTTAATAGATCAGAAAAGCCCAATTACCTGATAAAGTTCTTTTACCTTTGGTAAAGCATGTTGGTACTGGAAGGCTGCCATGTGCTCTCCAGGGCTGTCCTTACAATGAGATGTTTTAAAATAGCTGCTGTTCAGGAAAGAAGAACAAGGAAAACTTCACATGTCTGACCAGGAAAACTTTCCAAGGGTCTCTTTTGAGGCTTGCTTTTCTCGTGGGAGCAGAGGAAGGTCCAGGAGCCACTTCTCTGTTACCAAGACAGAGCTCACTCCTGCTGCTGTAGCTGTGCACAGCTGCATGGGCAGGCACCAGTCCTGGAGAGTGTCTCAGATGGGGAGAACTCGGAATAATGCTGAGTATAGAAACTGAGTGCTTAAAAACAGGCATTCTGGAACACAGTTGTTTGGGAGAAATGTTGTCTGCACCCAGAAAAGCCTGTAAATTGTGTGTATACCACGAGAAATTCCATGCCCAAGTCCTTGGCAGGTACCTCCTCTATCAGATATTTGTTATCTCCATCCTGCCCTCAGTACAGCCAGGGACCGTAGCTTTGCCAGGGATCTCTGAATTCCACAAGTTTCTGCTTCTGCTAATCTCCAGTCTGACACTTCCTAATACCATCATTCAGAACAAGATTATACCGAGACACACTAATTTCTTTGTCAATTTTCATTTGATTTAGAAAATTGTTCTAAATCAGCAAAAATTCTGATCTATAGCATTGAGCTCTGTCTCCAAAAAGATCTCATGGAAGTATATTGTAAACTTTTCATCGGACGTATTAAGGCATAGAAGTAACATGCAAAGATGATTGTAAAATTAGGTGTGGAGGCATTTTTTCCCAAATGATGGATGTAGAAATCTTTTGTTATAAATCTTGAACACCCAGAGAAAGCACTGGATGGCCCAAATGCCTTGCTAGCTGATGTAAAGAGGAAGCTCAAAAAATTAGTTCTAAAACTTTGGTTTGTGAAGGTTGGAGCAGGAGGAACCTGACTCAGTTAAGTCATAGAAAGATGTCTGATATCTAAATAAAAATAATTTCCTCCTACTTAAAAAAAAAAAAAAAAAAAAAAAAAAAAAAAAAGTTACATCCATTTTAATTTTTTAGAGAGGAAACTTAATTCTGCTTCCTTGCATTTTTTATTTAAAAACCCCAACAACCCACACACAAAAACAAAACAAACTCAAACACATAACCAACCAAACAAGTCTCTACAACCCTTCTAAGCACATGAGAATAGAATTGCACTTCTATATGAAGTGTGCAGTCTTATTCTGACCTCGATTTATGGCAGTGTGTGAATATAAAGTTCAGCAGAAGTTGATGAATTTACACCCCTTAGTGTCCACTTGCAGAGTGTGCAAGTCTTGAACCAGAGCCCCAGCAGTGTGAGTCGTGCAGGCAGGAAGCTGCACCAAGCTGCTTTTGAGGAAATCACACTTTTTGGATAAATATCAGTCAGCTGCAAACATTTTTCTCTCCAGGATGTGTGTGCTTTTCTAATGTTTAGAATAAAAATGTGGTGCTAGAATTGGGAATATAGCTTTCACGTATTTGATTACTCCAGCATTAAAGCAGCGTGATAATATTAGTGGTAGCCTTTAACATGAACTTTGTTCCGTAACTTCCAGGCTTCAAAAACTAACGAGGAGTAAAACTGGGGGGAAAAAACGTCTTCCGACAGGCTGGTCTTCAGCACCTTTTTAATGGATAACAGATTTGCCATCATCACACATCACTTGGAATATATTATGACAAGACACACAGGCTAATATAACGCATTGTCTGCACAAGGCTACTATGTATTAGTGATTTCTCTTTAACTTGATACAGGATGGTTCAGTTCCAGTTATAGGATCTTTCAAATCGTTTTCCGGGAAGAACTTCAACCCAGTGCAGGCACTCGATGTAACCAAACAGCATCAGATGCTTTGTTACAGAAGTTGTGAAATGGTTTCTTTGCTTCCATGAAATTTTGAAGGAAAATCATTATAAGAGTTTCTAACTTTCAGCACTTACTTAGTAACGAGCTTTCAGGGAAGCCCAGGACACAGACAGGCAATCAGAAATGTCGGATTTTCGCTGTACTGGGTTCTGTTCCAAGAGATACGGGGAGCTGACTGTGCCCTGAGCTGGGCTCATTTCCATTTCCAGTATTGCGATGTGAATCTTGGACAGGTGTTTTCAAATCCTTCAGCTGTCTGAATGCTGGCTGCTTTGCTGTTGTCACAGGTTTGGCTACCAGAGGAGTGCATAGAAAGTGTAAAAGCATCGAAAGCTCCTTCCCAGGGAAAGCAGGGTGATGAAAGAGTTGTAAACTTAAAATATCTTGTCTTACTAGAAGACCAGTGCATGTAAAGCTTTTTTTAATGTGTTAAAAAAATTTGATCAACAGAGCAAGATTGGCAGTTGTGAGGGCACAGCCATCTCCCCCAGCTACAGTCAAGACTCCCTCTGGTTTTTCCCTGAAAATGACAGATCTAGAAGTCTATCTCTAGTCCTGGTTTTGCCTTTTCAGTCAAGAAATTATACAGCAGACTTAAAACATTTTTAAAAGTGTTCTTCAAACTTCCCCAGGCAGGTCAATAGATAGTTGGAACTGGAATGACTCAGGAGCATTGAGTGGACTGCTGGCATTTTCCTCCTCCTCTCCACTTCTACAAGCAATGATTTGTTTTCTTCCTTCCTCTTGATTAGCTCTATAATATACTCAGATTATAAATTGAACTCGATTTTGTGTCTCTTGTATTATCTGTAGTGTCTCATTAGCCTCAGTACCATCACAGCCCTTCTCTGAATCATCATTTGTATGTGGATGTTTGACATATCAGCTGATTGTTCCTTTTTCTCTTTCCTTCCCCATCTCTTCTGAAAGCCAATGAAGCCATTTCTGTTGATACTTAAATATCACAATTTCTCCCACTATCACTAATAACATAATGGCATTATGAAGAATCTTTTTGCAGTGCATTTTTGTGTGATGTAATGCAAACAAGACTGAATTCAAAAAAACATCATTATATGTTACCCTCTTAAAATTCTTTTAAGAAAGAGCAGGAAGTTTGGACCTAGTAAATGTTGTTTTTCAGGGTCTAAGCATCGAACAAAGTATTTTCAGGACAGTTTCAGTCAGGGCAGATTTAACATGGAGAAGGCACTGTAATGTTTATATGCATAGGACCATAAAAAACGCTCAAGCGCACAGCAAATAGCTGTCTACGTGCCACTGAGACCCTTGTGTCATAGAATTAGTCCTGGTTTCCCCCTTTTCTCAGGGTGAGGTGAGAAGAATTTCCCTAGGGCTTATAAACATTTCTCCAGATATATGGAGGGTTCAGTTAGCTGAACCCCATTCAGCTAAAATGGGGTTCAGTGTCTCCTGCTTCGATACATTGGACAGCCAAAGTAAGGCTCCCTGCGAGCATTCTGCTCTGTGTGATGTAGTGTGAGATTCTTGTGTTGCTTTTTTAATGTTTTCTTGCCACCCATAGCCACAACCTGGTTTTCTCTTCTTCTGCAGACCTTTGTCCAGAGAGCTGCTACTTTTTAAAAATCAAATAAATAAACCCTGTGTTACTTTTTTTTTTTTTTTTTTTTTTTTTTTTTTTTTTTTTTTTTAAACTCAGGATAACAAATTCTGGCAGGTTTTTTAGTACTTGGTATCCACAGGAACTAGCACTGCTTTGCAAACATCCTCAGATTTTCGAGATCTTGTTCCACCAAATACAACCTGCATTTTTCTAATATTTTCTTTTGTTCAGCTTCCCTGTTGTCTCATTCCATGTGGTCTCACTTGAGTCTTGTTTTAACTATGATAAGTTCTTTTGTTTTCCTATTCTATCTTATCTTCACAGCCACATTTATTTTTCCTATGTAAAGCCAGGCAAAATGTCTCAGTGTTTCAGTGCTGATGTAGGGGTGCCCAGAATGCCAGAAAATGCTCCTCAAGAAGCATGGCTTATAGACCCAGTGAGGCTGGGTGCACACACAGCACTTTGCTGCCTTGGGGCTTTTCCTTGATGCAGTGTTGCAATGCATTTGAGCAATTATATTCCTGAAGCAACGGGACACTGAGTTGTCAGGCTTTGCTCATTCTGTGATCTCCTGAGAAGGCATAGAACTAGGAACCGTCTTAGGAAATTACAGCTCTTTGCCCTACAGGATGGGGAACACTGAGTTCAATTGGTAGCCTTGATGGATTTGACTTCTGCAGGATTGCGTTCTTGCTGGCAAAAAAACCCCCCACATTATCTGTAGTATTTCCCATTAGTTTAGGGGCTTAACTTGAGAGAAGTAGTGCTTGGTGATGTCACCCCGCCCGGGGGCATTGCAGAAAGTCCTGCTGCTGCTGCAGGTCTGCTGCAGTGGTGCTGTGGAGGCTCTGCCTGGGCTCTGCCCGGTGCTGGCAGGCAGGGCTGAGGCAGGAGAGCTGCAGCTGCAGCGTCAATGCTTGCCGAAGCGATGGGCACTTCTGCAGAAAAATTGACTGCCCAGCACCTGCCAGGCTCTGTTGTCCTCTCTGTATGTCCTGGGGAAGGGAAAAGCATTGGCAAGCAGGGCAGTGAAAGGTGGCAATGAGTTAATTTTTCCTTGCAAGGGTGTGAAAGCAGGTGCAGGCTTGAAGCTGTGCTTTTCCAAATGCAATAGCTTTGTCTGTGCAACCCCTGGCAAGTCGCACTGGGGACACCCCTCTTCCTACTTTTTTAATTAAGCATTAACGTGTGGGTGTTACTTTGCACAGAAATTAGAAGTCTCCCTTTCCATCACTGGCTTTATTTCAGCTTTTGGCATGGGTGAAGATTTGTTTTCCTTTCCGGAGTAGTCACGCTGTTATGATGGAGAAGCCGAAGGGTCCAATTACCCTCCCCTTGATGCTGTTTGTAAAGCAATTAGAACTGGCAGCGTGTGATTAGAACCAAGAAGTTATCACTCCTTTCTTGAGGCAGGAGGGGTGACTGTTTGGAGATGAATATGCAGCAAATCTACAACAGGAATCATTTCCTCACCCAGTATGGGACCCCCTCTCCTCCTTTCCTGACTGCAGGTGTACAGCTGCACAGGTTTTTGCGCATGAATTAACACTCGTAGCTAATAGCAGTAAACTCACAAATGGACTATTACTTTTTATAGCCTTTTAGCAGAGTCAGCCTAGTGGAGCAAAACTGTTAACAAATTAAGATATGTTTGACAGGACTTCAAGCAGGAATCATAACCCAGGAGTCACTGGTTGGGACATTAATGTAAAGTGTGTAGAATGAAGCTGTATCTCAGCTGTTGTGTGGTGGCAAGTGCTAAACCACAAAATAAGAATTAAGACCAAGAGTTAATCTTGAAGAGATTTTCAGAGCAAGGAACTGACTTCCTGTAATGGTTGTAAAGAGCTTGTCATATCTGTAGTGCTACAGGATATGAAAAAAAAAAAAAAAAAAACAGTCGCAGGAAAAATAAGTTGCATTTGTCTACTTATGACACTGTACATATTTTAGACGCTGTATGATGAGGAGGAAATCTGATCTTTAAACCACCGACGGAATATATTTGACAGTGCAGATGCAGGGCTTTTGTGGGGTTTGTTACTTGAGCATAAACCAAACTGGAGTAAGAATGGCTGTAGAACTATCAAATATCTTTAAAACAAGTCACCTTTTCCAGCAGACACTCTGCTACATCCTAACAGGGTGTGGGATTTCTGGTATGTGGCTTCAGTGCCATTGTTTCGTTTATTCTTTTTTTAATAGAGGAGGTGGAAGTGGCTGCACAGAGGCTGTGTTTGCAGAGCATCTGGATGAGCACTGGCTCCTCTGGTGTGTGGGAGTTAACAGAGAGTAGCTGCCCACCTCAGAACTTTCTGCCTCTCCACATCTGTGCCTTTCAACCCTGTCATTCTGCTTTTTATTCGAACTTTCATAGAGTATCTAATATCTTTTACCTCATCAAATGCCATCTCAAAGACAATCTTTTAGTCAGCTTCAACTTTTCCCTTATTTTGGAACTGGCTAGTGGGGCTCTTGCATCTGGCATCGGTTCATTTCCTGCCTCACCTTTTCAATACCCGACACTGCGTTTTGTAAGGCAGAGACACAACATATGTCTTGAAGCCCCAGTATAAGCTGTACCCTACAGGGGGCTTTTCCCAGTGCATTCTTATTTTTGGAGCTTGTTGACTCTGTGCAGCATTGCATCACGCACCTGTGTATGCTCCGATTGAGGAGTTCAGGAGAGTTCAGTCTGTCACCAGCTCCCCAATGGCTGGGCTTATTAGTAACTTAAAGCCTAAACTTAGAGACATTCAGGCTGGTTTTACTCCTCTTTCTCTATCTTGAGCCCTCGCTCCCCACTAGACTTGCTAAAACTTCATTCAACATAACTGAAGACTCACTCTCCTCTTAATACCTTGTGATATTCTGCTAAGAACATCCAATGTTACAGTTCAGCGTAATTACATTTTCCCATAGGTGTAAAATGTGTCTGCATCAGTAGCTTATTAAAAGAGTGTAATAAAAATTATGACCCCACAATTCTGCTATTAATATGACAATTCCAAGCCAAGAAAGCTCCTTGATCCTTCTTATGCATCTGCTGTAACGTGGTACAGGAGCAGAACACCGTAAGCCGGTTTAATCCCTTCCTTTCACCCCCTAGCAATATACATTGGCCCAAGAGAGTAACACGAATTGAAAGTTTAATTTATTAATATGCAATAGTGATAATGTCAAAAGAACAATATATAAAGCCCACACAGAACAGGATTACACGGTACATAGGGGAAAGCCTAGAGCTAATATTTAATATAGCAAAACACAGCCAAAAATAACTTCTAGTCCAAGGAGTAAAAGAGGGAGAGCTCTGCAGGTGCTGGAGCAGAGGAGCTGTGCAAGCAGCCTCTGCCTTCAAGTGCACAGCTGGACTCGGCCATCCATCCTCTGGCTGAGCTTCCTCTCTGCTGGCAGCCACAGAGATCGTGGTGCTTTCCACGAGTGCCTACTGTTGGGCAGTGACTGAAGTTCCCAGCTATCTCTTTATCTATTTTAAAGTCTCTCACTGCTCCAGTTTAACAGTGCACACCAGAATCAGAGCAGCAGACACTAGCAACACAGGTGGAGAGCAAGGCACAGCAAAAGGGGAGCCTCAGAGCACTTCTGCAAGTGAAGCATGAAACCAACTGTTGACTTCAGCTGAATTGTTCATTTAAGCTTGGATGAGCAAAGTTTCACAAGTAGTCAAAGTACCTTGCAAGTTCAGCAGAGGTACAGCCACACGAGCTTTGCCAGAAATGAGCAATTTGCCCAAGAGTCTCAAATCAGTAATGGTCATGTGAATGAAAGCTGTTCAGCCTCTTAGGGACTGGCAGGTTTCACACACTTCCTAGAGTTTGCTTTCCTGCCCTTTCCCTAAAATGAGCAAGGAAGGAAAGAACAAATGGGAAGGAATAAAACTCAATACTTATTCGTATTACTGAGGGTCCAGTGTACAGCCAGGAGAGCAGAACTCACTCTTGGAGGACAAGCTGAGAGAGAGGTGGGCTGGGCGGCTCCCTGCCTTCCCTGCAGATTTCCCACTCTGCCACGCATTTCTTAAGTGATGGGATGAGGTCCAAGCTGACCATCTCCTGCCTGCTGCTGGGCACTGACACCTCCCTGTGCACACAAAGAAACTGCAATAGCAAATAAGTACCTGGTCAAAATATGAGACCTACTTGTGTCTGTTGATTGAAGAGTCTAGGTCTGGCAGTCAGGGCCCTCTTAGCTGATGTGTCTGTAGATTCTGAAGCTGTCTGATTCCTCTTCCAGCCTTCCCCAGCTCTAATCTGCTTGCTGTCCTTTGCTGGAGTTGATTGCTCCCTTCATGGCGCAGTCTGATTTAGAAGAGCCAGGTCAGCTCAGCAAACCTCTGCTGCTTGAAACCAGCTCATCTCCTCTTGAATGCCACACAAGATGCTTAGCTCTTATATAGCAATAATCTCTGAAAGTCAGGAGGAGGCTGTGGAGATGAGAAATGAGGGCAAACCAGGAAACCTACCTCGGCTGAAACACGAGCAGCAGGGAAAGGCTGCGTGCCCACAGCCTGGCTCTGCTGCGTGTTGTAGATCAGAGTCCACAAGCACAGCAGGAGAAGAAAAGCAGTTGGGCTTGCCCTGCCAGCCCCTTCCTGAGGAGGGATAGATAGAGGATGTTTGTAGCAGCAGTTCTCGGATGAGTTTGTTGTCTCTAAAATTTTCTCACTGGTGTTTTTCAAGTGCCAGAATCTGGGCAGGTTAAGACAGGTCACAGCTGCCCTGTGTGGAGGTGTCACGTCACACTGCCTGGTTTTTATACACGGGTCTTCTGTGATTTATTTGCTGCTTCTTTCAAAAGCTTTATTTCTCTCTAGTTGGCTAAATTAATGCATTTGCAGTAGTTCAAAACAGGTGACTAACAGCAGGCTGGGCCCCTGGCTGAGCGGAGGAGGAGAGTTTTCCCCCTTCTGCCAGCAGAGAGGGGTCAGGAAGATCCATGTGTCTGTCTGGCCTCTGCAGACTTTCAGGGCCTTTGTGATATTCTCCTGCTTTCCTCCTGTGGTTGCCATTGCTCTGCAATTTCCTGTACTGTCATAATTTTTTTTTTTTTTTGAGCTTTATTTTGATAATCATTAAATCTGTGACTATATTTTACTTTGCTCAAAGCTTTGTGTGTTGTGTGCCATGGCTTTATCAGCAGTATTAGTGCATTGGACTGATGCTTACCCAAGGGAAAACTGAGGCTCCAAGGAGGGGGTTTGCCCAGTGGTTTATATGTAATATATGGGGCAAGTGCCAGGGAAGCTGTGGGCCAACACAGGACCAAGTGCCTTGGAAGGGCAGCTGGGGATGCTGTGTTCACAGCAATACAGCCCAGAGCAGGGCGAGGGGACAGGCAGCAGAGTTATGCCCAACATCTGGCTTCTGTACTGGGTGAAGCTGCTGCTGGACAGAAAGTCCAACAACTGGTTGTACCTGCTCCACTGACCAGAGGAGCATGGGGTAAGGTAAGTGAGTCTCACTGGCAAAGTGAATTTTACATCAGTGGCTCCCCAGTTGGTTTCCTTCCTCTGTCTTTAGGTAAGGAAAAAAAATTTGGTTTGCACAGTTCCTGTGGTTTTAAATATCTCATTGTATTGCGTGAGTCAGATGTGGGGATA
The DNA here is from genome assembly GCF_015227805.2 of Hirundo rustica. NCBI lineage: Eukaryota > Metazoa > Chordata > Aves > Passeriformes > Hirundinidae > Hirundo > Hirundo rustica. Next base: position 8,092,858 of record NC_053466.1, on the reverse strand, counting down.
AGATAGATGGGGTGAAAAAGAAATGCGTGAGACAGAAAATGAAGAAAAGTGCCATCCTGCTAGTACAAATGATTCTGCCCTGGGCTGAAGAGGGCGGGAGAGAATGACAGACAAGGGCTCAACCGGAGTTGAAAGGCAAATCTGAACTAGAGGAAAAAGGAGGGAGTGATTCTTCAGTAAAGGAAAAAAAGATTAAGATCTGACCTAGATACCAAGATCATTCCCATCCTGCCCCCCATTTGCTAGGTCAGGGGAGGTAATGAGGAGAACAAGACATCCCTCGGATGGCTACAAAATTCCTGCAAGGTTTTGAGCCCACATAAGGAGGCTCACCAGGAAACAGAAGGTTTGTGTGCTGCACCACGTGTGAGCAGGAGTCTGCCTGCGTACTGGGCCAGTTTCAGGGGATCTAAACCCATTCACTGTGTGTCCCCATTCCCCAGCTCCTCACAACATCAGGTAAAAGCCAGCAGGGGAGGATGGTGCAGGGGGAGCCGCGGGTGACCGTTCTGCCAGCCTGTAAGTGAGAGGCTTTTACTCAATGCTGGCTTAGCCACAGCACCTCAGCTCCCACCGTGCTCGGGGTCTGACCTCCTCAGCTCTTTTCATGTGCTTTTCCCCTGCCCTGGAAAGAGTCAGGCTCTTGCTGGTGCCCCTTTTGAAATAAGGGTGTGTAGCTCAGCTGAACAATGTACTCTAATGACAAACTGCCAGTAAGTGATGAGTTTAAAAATATCAAGAGATACGATGAGAAACAGCAGAAGAGTAGAACTAGGAGTAATAAAATGAGGTTGATAAAGGAAAAGTCACCTGAAAAGTCTCCTGGGAGGTCTGATATGCTGAGGCATGGCCTCTTGGATAAATGTGAGCCTTCCTATGAAACCATTTATAAATTATATGAACTGTTTGCTTTTAGAAGACTTGTAGCAGAGACCACCATCCATATCATGTCACTTGTTAAGTCTTGATATTTCCAGCCTCTTTTCTTTGCCTGATCACAAGGCTTTTTTCTGCTGGTGAGTTATCTAGTCTCATCTGGCCCAGCAAGGCTCACTCTGCATGGAGCTTATCCACAAGAAATTAAAAAAAAAAAAAATTACTCAAAATTCAAACCATCTCACTCAGCCTTTGCTATTAAGTTTGTATCCTGGACTAGAGGGAAAATTTTACCTGTGCTCAAAGTGCCAGCTAAATTTCGGCTCAATTTTTAGAAGTGACTTGGATACCTCATTCATGGTGAATTCAATCCGTTTGAATTTGGGTCCATTTAAATTCTGGACAAATTCTTCTATCACATATACCTCCAGGCTTGGCTCTCTGATTGTAACTGAATCCGGGCCTTTGTGCTAAAAGTCTCTGGTGTGAACTGTGAAGGGAAAACATGTACGTGGACACTGTTGATAAAACCTTCGGGTACTTGAGGGAGATCTATTTCAGTAATGTTAGGGGTTTTTCATGGAAGAACATTTTACATTTGTTTTTCACTGGTCTTTAGAGACTGACGGTGAACACAAACCCCTTCACATGTAACAGGAAAATAAACCTTTTATCTGCTGGGTTTTTTTTAAAACATGACACACAACACTCTTTACCATTCCAGAATTAGAAAAAGCATTAATTTGATCCATTTAAGTGATGAATGCCCACAAAATGAAGCTTTTTTTTTTTTTCTGGAATGATGACCTTGGGCAGATTAGAGCAGCTAGGTAAGAAATCCAGCAAGTATTTATCAAAGGCTTCTGAGACAGTGCAAACTCTAGTGAGTTCAAAAGCAAGAGACTTTCAGTCTTCATACAACTGACAGGGTCATAACGTTTCAAGAATGCCAGGAATCCATGTGGCTGTTCCATTAAACACCCCTGATTAGTGAACGTGCTGATAAACTTAGAGAGTCAGAGGTCAACATTTCGGAGCCCAAGGTACCCCAGGTATCTGAAAAAGTCTCCAGAATTCCCGTGCCTCTCACCCAGTTAACCCCTTCCATCACTGCACCCATGGAAGCTTAAAAATGGGAGGAGAACGTCTCACACACAGCATTTTCCAGAGAGTTCCGCAGAGATGTTGAGTTATTCTGAAAACTATGGAAAAATTACCTCAGGCACCTCCCGTGGAACTGTTCAAGACAGCTGGCTGCTCTTTGATTTCAGCCCGAGCTCAGAGTCAGTAAATGTGTAAAACCCTGCGTTGCACTGGCTCATCCAGCCCCGCTCCCCTCGACTCCAGGTGATACCACGATAGCAGCAGGCTGTGCATTAAAATACCTCCAGAGCTATCACATTGCAAACACGACAGCGCTTTCAAAATCCTCAGGACCAGTCACAGCACCCTGTCACAGCGCTGAGCTCTCCGCTCTGCTCGGGTTTTGTTGCAAGAGCTGCGGCTCTTACTCCTGCCAAGTGCCCGTGGCAGGCAGTTGGGAAATCTGTGAAAATACGGGCTGTGTGCCTGAGCGTTGCTTTTGCAGGGCACTGATTTAACTGCAGCACAATCAGGAGGGTCCCAGGAAGGCTGAATTATCCCAGCAGTTCCCCTGGGTGTTAGCCCATTTTCCAGGCAATTGCCCTAACTGGCAAGGCAAGGTCCCTCCACGGACGTTGCTCGTGCCTCAGTCTCCCAGGCAGAGATACAGAGTTTAACTGGTCCTGGGATATATGGCTTTTCATTCCACACGCTGATTATGAGCTGCTGGAGGCACTAAGCATTCGTGTCTGCTGAGGGCCACAGCGTGACCCCATCAGTTTCTTTGAAAATCAATAGGAAAAATGTTGGAGAATGCAAAGGAAGCAGGAACAGTCAAAGTAAAGACAAGTGATGTCCTGTAATGGCTGTAATGATTCTGAAACACGCAAGGTCACAGATAATCAGGAATCTAATTCTCCTTTGAAAGAATCTGTCAAGTTACTTCCCTACCTCAAAAACAACTGCTGATTGATGTTATTTATGGGCTAACCAACTCATTGAAGGCAGTCTGAATGGAGGCTGGACAGCCTTTACTATCCAGGTGGAGTTAGGTAGCCTCAGCTGTAGGAAAAAAAAAAAAAAACAGGTAAAGAGATTTTTCTTGTTGTAGCAAAAACATGGATAGGATGAGTTTCAAAAAGTGCCAACACTGCTGCAAGCCAGAGCCACAATGCAGCAGTTCTGTTAAACTCTCAACAATTTGGGCTTGAGAGATCTCCCTGTTTAGCTGCTTCAGTGGCTGAAGTGCTGCAGCAGTTTAGAATTGTTGAGGAGTGGAGAGAAAAGACCCAGGAAGGATGGAGGTGCCCTGGGACTGGGCAGAAGTGTGCAGAGAGGTCAGGGCTGGGCAGGCACTGACATGAGCCTTACAGAGGGAACTGATACCTGGGGCTCTTTCTCAGTGTGAGTTGCTCAGTGTAGGTTGCAGGTAACACTTCAGGAAGAGGACGTCGAGCTCTGCAGGCTGGCTGTACCTGGGAGGATTTTGAAGCCAGTTTGTATCAACATACACCCCAATGTGCTGGCTAGAACTGCAAAGCAGGACAGTCTGTATTTAACACTAAATATCAGAGCCCTTCCTCTCTGCCACAATTCCACCAGCTGCTTTTTGATTTTACTTCAAATTGTAAAGAGCAAGGGCAGAGCTGTTTCCTGGAGGAGTGAAGTAAAAGGTTTTATAACAAGCAATTGGGTTGTTTGACAAGAGGGGCTCTTTTCCCTGGACTGTGCTTGGAGCTGGTGGTGAGGGAGCTATGGCATGGATCCAGATCCAAAGCAACCTCCAAACAGTAGAGATGCAAGGCAAATTTGGACTTCAGCACAAGCGTGGGTGTCAGCTCAAAATGTATAATGCAAAATCAGCTCACAGCTCAAAGGCCAGGGCCACAAGAAGGGAAGTAGCAACACCAGAACTCACAAATCTTGGGATTAGGCTAGATGGTAAAGTCAGCCAGCAGGAGGAAGAGGCCATGTGAATCTTTAGTGTAGGTATAATTTAAAATACATTGTAATTGTGACCTGAATTCTGAGAGGTTTCTTGTAATGAGGAGTCTTAGAGCTTGTTGGGAGTTGTTGGTTTTTTTTGTTTTTTAAGCTGGTCCTTATATTTTTTCACAGCTACTTCAGCCTCAGCAAGCTCCTAGACCTGAGGAGAGTTGAGTGATCCTTTCCAAAGAAAGGGCAGTGTAGCTACACTTGTTTTGATCATTTTTACTTCAAAGATGTGGGGTAGAGAAAGACCACAAGAAAATGTGATTGCAATGAGAAGGAGAGAACATATGAAAATATGTGATGAGTGAGATGTGAAACTCAGGCAAAGATGAGATTTTGGCTGGCTCCAGCTGGGTTCAGCTGGCCCTTTGCCCTGAGGATTCAATTCAATTCAATTCAAAGAAGAAATTCCAAATTCCAAACACAATATAAACTGTTGTTCAAAATGAAGTTATTTCTGCAAAGTGACAGGCAAGAATTTACCTCACCCCTAGTTTACACAACTTGGATGTTTAGAAAGCAGAGACATGAATAGTGAGATAGACAGTAAACATTGCAATGTCTAAACCTCCCTGTATGGTTATGAATTACAAATTATGTATTTGCTCACATCCAGGTACTATTTTTTTCGCAGTGAGGCTGTTCACAGCATGCTATTTTGTTATCTAGATTTTCCTATCACTCAAACAAGAACTTTGAAACTGCAAATATGGTCAATACTACCCAGTGCAGGAACAGCATGGCCAGAGCACATGAGAGTCCGTTCTGCCAGAGCAGTGCTGGAGTTCTGACAGGACAACTGTCAACAGTCAAGATCCAGTGATGTGTTGTGTCACGTGTGTGTGTGTCCCAGCAATATCCTGTTTCATCAGCGTTCACCCTTTTCTGTCCTACCTATTATTCAAAGGGTTAGGGGTTTTTTTAAAGTTCTTATAAGGGCACAAGAATAACTTTCACCCCAGTACAAAACACTTCAAGTACTGGTGTTGCTCTGTATGTTGTAGACTCTCTCTCCTTCTTTCCAGCACTGAAGTATCTGGAGCCCAGATTTGTAGTCAAGATTTCAAGCACAATTTTGTGGCCTCATAGTTCTTATTTAATTTTTTTTTTAAAGGAAAAAAAAAAAAAAAAAGCTATTTTAATAATCTGACCTGCATTTTAATAGTTTCTAATGTCTGTGGTATCCATCCAGATGTGGTTCTGCCTGCCTGACCCTCCTGTCAATACTTATTAATTTCATGGCAATCTTCTCAAGTGTGTTTGGAAACAAACAGGGAAAAGTTACTCTAAGGTCAAGAATGAGCCCAGGGAGGTGAAACAGGAAAGATCATGCTCACTACAATAGCGAGCATGATATTTCTGCAGTTTTTTCTACCTTGCTCTTCAAGTGAGCTTTATGCATAGATCAGTAAAGCATCCCTGAAGAGGGAAGTTGCTACTTGAGTCCTGGAGGTGAGAGGAGGAACCAAGGAATGTTACTGAAGCAAATCAGTGAGTCAGTGGTGGAACAAGGAGGTCCAGGGCTCTAATCCTTCACAAGCTCTTCTGATGGACAAGTGAAACATGAATGTCTCAGTCAGGGTGAGGGCTTTGACTGCTTAAGTGACCATGCACTGGAATAACCTGGGGGATAATCGGTGTTGAAAAACTTGCGAGTCAAAAAAGGAGCAGGACTGGTGGGTCTGAAGAGTCCAGAGTGTGCAAAGTGCTTAACCAGAACCGTAGCTTTCTTGATTTGATACACTTACCAAGATGGTGTAGACCAAAATCTTGCTAATTATTTAAACTTAGAAATGAACTTTGTTTGCTTTGAGAAAACCACTGGGGAGGCTGCTTACTTTGGGGTTTCATTGTTCTGCCCTGCTGGTACAGATGGAGAGACTTCAGATCTTTAAAGGAAAAGTGGAGGAACACCAGCCAGAGCTGGATGAAGTAAAGGATGGGGCATCAGTAGTCCTGGATGGAGCTTGGCCCAGCTCTGTGGACAGCTGCTGTGTTGGCTAGCAGGGACTCTTCTCCCTGGAGTTTCTTCTGTGGAAATGAGGGTGCTTGCAGTGAGGCCGGTGGGGTCTTTTTGGAGCCTTCTCAGTATGGTGAGAAGTAGTTCTGAGGACAGGGCGGCCAAGCCTGGGCTGGCAGCAGCACAGTGAGAGGAGCGGCGGTGTGAGCGGGGCTGCAGCGAGCAGGAGTCCGTCCCGGGGAGAGAACACTGCAGCTCGGAGCGAAGCCAGGGGAACAGGCGCTGCGCCGAGGGAGCGCGCTGGGACGGGTGGCAGCGGGGGATGGGTGGCAGCGGTGGGATGGGTGGCAGCGGTGGGATGGGTGGCAGCGGTGGGATGTGTGGCAGAGGTGGGATGTGTGGCAGAGGTGGGGTGGATGGCAGCGGTGGGATGGGTGGCAGCGGTGGGATGTGTGGCAGAGGTGGGATGTGTGGCAGAGGTGGGGTGGGTGGCAGCGGTGGGATGGGTGGCAGCGGTGGGATGTGTGGCAGAGGTGGGATGTGTGGCAGAGGTGGGGTGGGTGGCAGAAGTGGCAGCCGTGGATGTGTGACAGCGGTGGCAGCGGTGGACGTCTGGCAGCGGTGGCAGCGGTGGATGTGTGGCAGAGCCGGGTGACAGCCGTGGCAGCGGTGGGTGTGTGGCAGCCGTGGGTGTGTGACAGCGGGGGCATCGGTGGGTGTGTGGCAGAGCCGGGTGACAGCCGTGGCAGCGGTGGGTGTGTGACAGCGGTGGCAGCGGTGGATGTGTGGCAGAGCCGGGTGACAGCCGTGGCAGCGGTGGGTGTGTGGCAGCCGTGGGTGTGTGACAGCGGTGGCAGCGGTGGGTGTGTGGCAGAGCCGGGTGACAGCGGTGGCAGCGCGGGTCCCCGCCCGTCCCCGCCCGTCCCCGCCCGTCCCCGCCGATGGCGGCCGCGCCCCCGGGCCCGCGGGCGGCTCCTGCAGCGGCAGCGCCCCCCAGCGGCCGGCCCGGCCCTCTCCCGGCCCTGGTCCCGCTGTCCCGGTGCCCTCGCGCTTCTGGGACCGCTGCAGCTCCGTGCCGGGGACCGGGAATGGGGCGAGGCTTTCCGGACGATTTTCAAAGCGCTTCAAGCGGCTATGTGACCTGGTGGCCCCGCGGGGTTCGTGGGTGTCCGGCAGCGGGATCCCTTCAGGCCGGGGGAGCCGCTGTGTGGTCCCGGGAAGCGGCCACACGCGCGTCTGTACCGGCCCAGGGACACGCGGGGACTCGGGGTCCGGAATCCCTCGGCCGTGTGCGGGAGAGTCCCGACTGTGCTTTCTCGGGTGAACGCGAGTTGAAATTTCATGTTTCATTGAGCATTCAAAAAGAAAAAGGAAGGTTGGATTTTGTAGAGGGCTTTTACCAGAGGAAATTAAAAAATATGTATCTGACATATCTGAAGACTCGGTTTTAACTTGCATCCTGATTGTTCCAGATGTTCCCCAGATGTCAAAGGGAACCAGGAATTGAAACAGCAGAACACATTTGTTTTAATATGTTCTAACTTTAGTACTCCCAAAGAATTAAAAGGCCTGAGTTTGTTTTGATTTTTCCTTTCACTAGCAACTTCAATGTCTATTAATTGTCTACTAACCAAATTGAAGGTGAAATAGTTCCTTTTTATTTCAGACAGCGTGAGGTTGATATACATCCTGATCCTGGCTGCTTCCCAATCTCTTCTCTTTGGGTTTGTAGGGTACCGAGCAGCTCTGGGAAAAGTGCTATAAACATTGGCAGCAATCGATGCACAACCACGGGGGTAAAAATAGAGAGCTGAGCTCTTCCATAAAGTGCTTATAAAATCCATCAACTTGAGGCTTCCCTCTTTAGCTCTTCCCTTGACAGATTTCAGGATGTGTGGAAGAGTTGAAAGCTGCAGGAAAGGTTGGAAACAGTTTCACTCCACTGACCAGATCTCCTTAACAGGGTCCAGCATCCCTGGGATGCAACAGACAGGGCAAAGAGCCCCACGACTTGGGGAAAGGAGCTGCAGTTCTCAGGGGCAAAACCCCCGGGGCAACCTTTGCCTCCTCCCCGGGGAAAGGTAGGATGAGGGAAAGGTGTGCTTCTGCCTGGCCTGAGCCTTCTCTTCCCACCATCTTTTCTCTTCTTTGTGCCTGCCTAAGCGAGACATCAACGTTCAACTAAAATTTAATGTGCAAAAAATGCACTTTTCCAAGAATCATTCAATATCATTTCCACTATCTCATCGGTGTGCAAGAGAACCAGGTGCTCCTAAGATTCCTACGGCGAATTTATTTGGGTTGAAGGAGATGCCGTCAATGTCCAGCACTGTTTGTAGTGTTTCAGGTCTACAGAAACTGAAACCTGAGTGACAGACCGGGCACAGGCACAGAGGTCCGTGTGGCTCGAACAAAGCAGATACAATTTGTGTGCGTGTTTTCTTAGAGGAGTTTGGCGATACATGTTCTGGGCACCTGCCTGGATGAAGGAGTGGGGCATCTGTGCACCGTACGGCACGGTACCAGCGCTTCCCCCGGCACAGCTTTGCACACGGGCTTCGGAAGGAAGGGGTGGCGGTGCGTTTTGCCCATGTCCTTGTGCCGGGCACCGCGTGTCACCCGAGCTGTGGCCGTGCCGTGCCCCGGGCCCGGCCCGGCCCGGCCCGGCCCCGCCGCCCACAGCGCAGGGGGTCGCGCCGCCAGGGGGCGCCGGAGCGGGCGGGCTCCAGCCGGGGGGGGTCTGCGTGTGAGAAAGGGTGTAAATCTAAATCTAAATATAGTACGTGTGTCTGCATGTATATGTACGTATGTGTGCTATGTCCATGAATACGCGTGTCTGTGTGTCCGCACGTGTGTCTGTGTGTGTATGTCTGTGTGTGTGTCCGTGTATCTGTCTGTGTGTATGTCTGTGTGTCCCGCGCCCGCCCGCGCCGCCGCAGCCCTGCGGAGCCGCCCGCGCCTTCCGGCGCCGTGACCCGGCAGTGACGCGGCCATGGCCGCCCGCTGAGGCGCGGAGCGCGGCCGAGCCCGGCGGGGCGGAGCGGGGAGGGCAGCGGCTCCTCGGCGGGCGGCGGCTCCTAGGCGGCCGCGCCGTGTGGTTGGCGCTCGGCTAGAAGCGGGCCCGGCCGTGCCCCTCGGCCGCGGGTGCCGCCGGGGCCCGGAGCGGGCGGGCTGAGCGGCGCTCTGTCCCCTCAGGCGCGGGAGCCGCCGCGCCCCAGCTCCGCCCGCCCGTCCCCGCGGCTCCGCGCCGCAGCGGCCGAAGATGAGGACCGTGCTCATGGTGGCGGAGAAGCCGTCCCTGGCGCAGTCCATCGCCAAGATCCTCTCCAGAGGTAGGGGAGGCGGGGCGGGTGCCGGCGGCAAGGGGAGCGCTCTGCAGGCACGGCCGGAGCGCGGGGATGTGTGCGAGCGGCCGGGAGGCATCTGCCGGGACGCCGGACTTGTTGTGAGGGCAGCGAGGGTGACGAACACCCTGGGCAGTGCCTGGCTTGTCTTGGGGCCGGAGCCGCCTGGGAACGGTGGCTTCGGACAGGTTCATAAAAGAACGGGATGTCCCATCACGTTCTGATTCTTTTTATGGGCTAATGCCTGTTTAAGCCAAGAATAAAGGAGTCCGGTTTCGATATTTCATGTAGCTCTAGTGTGCCTTAGAGCATACGGTGTCTGGAAAGTGTCAGTCATGTAGCAAGTTGCTGTTCTGAGATTTTTGAGGTAAAAGTTTTGTAAATCTAGAAAATAAAATAAATTGATTATAGGTATGTGTTCTAGAAAACAGTATTTTTGTAAGGTTTCATTATGGGAGAGAAAACCTGGTGGAGATAATGGGTAGTTTAATCTGAAGATGAAATATACTTTAGGAAAGCCCTGAATCGATACTTAATGAAATAAAAGTTTGATCAACGAGTAGAATTTTGTGATCAGGAAGACCTGGCTGTAAGATCCAAGGAAAGAGGGATGTAATTTCACACAAAATAATTCGTTTCGATAGCTGGGGGGGGTTTTACCTCATTAATATTTATGATCCTGTTTTCACAGGGAACATGTCCTCTCGCAAGGGACTCAACGGTGCGTGCTCTGTGCACGAGTACACCGGGCCCTTCATAGGGCAGAGTGCCCACTTCAAGATGACCTCGGTGTGTGGTCACGTCATGACTTTGGATTTCATAGGTAATTGCCTGCTCATCAGATGTTTTAACTAATGACGGCTTGTAGAGCTGCCCGGTCCTCCAGAAAAAGCTTAGAGGTCCCTTGGTATACAGTAAAGCAAGATGTGTTAGGGTAGAAAATTTTCCATACAAATTTTGAAAGCCAAGTGTTTTGCAAAGTAAAGCTGTTTGTTTTATAAATATACCTTCAGAGCTCCACTTAATATACTTCTGCTTTTCAGGAAAATATAACAGCTGGGACAAAGTGGATCCAGCAGAACTTTTTAGCAAAGCTCCCACAGAAAAGAAAGAAGCTAATCCCAAACTGACCATGGTGAAGTTTCTACAGGTATTCTTTCTTTTGAGTAATATTTAGGGTTATCCTTTTCTATGTTCCTAAATAAGAATTTTTCCATCTTTTTGTCCCAGATAGTATAAATAATATTTTATTTTTGCTGGTTCTTATGCAGTCTGAAATCTTTGTTAAATTCATTTTTGCCATTGCCTTCTGATTTTTTTGACAGTTGATATCCTGCTTCTCAGAATTGGAGCATTGGGTGCAAGTTTAGCTTTAATAACAAGTGCAAGGCAGAGCTTTAAAATAAATGTGTTGGTTTCTGTTCACACTTCACACACCCTGCTGAAACCAGAAAAAGAAATATACAGGTAGGGAGAGGGGAGGTGTTTCTTTGAGTTGCTGAAGAATTGTGCTAATTTTTCTCACAGGTGGAGGGAAGAGGCTGTGATTGTATTGTCTTATGGTTGGACTGTGATAAGGAAGGAGAAAACATCTGTTTTGAAGTAAGGTTTCCATTTTTAAGACTCACAATACCATAATATATGTCTGACAAGACTATCAATACATTGTTTTATGAGTCTACAGTAAAATTCAAACTAAAGTTAAATAAAGTTTTAAAGGCATAGAGGGTCTTGGTGGAAAACCTCATATGCTTTGAACTTTGTAAGATGTTAGTTAAAGAGCAGAAATAAATCTCAGAGGTGTTGCTCATCTCAGATGAACAATCAGGCCTCTTAAATGTTAGATCATTCCAGTGCTTCAAGAACTGGTCTGGATTCCACAGCTGGAGTAGTTATTTTTATGTCCTTATAAAACTTAATCTCTGTTTTACTTAATCTCAATCTTTTGTTTATTGAGCAATTAGATGCTTTAGAGCACAGAAGCTGCTTGTAAGTGTAGGCTTACTGCAGAAATTTGGCCTCTGCGTATAAAAAGCATTGATCTAAAACTTTGCTAAGATTTTTTTTCTTAGCATCCTATTTTCCCAGAAGTCTACATGAAGAGTATTTGTTTGGGGATTTTCTTTAGTTTAAAGAAACACGTTTCATCAAGTGATTGTTTTAAATTCCTTACATACCCCTGTATTGTTACTTGTGCCTTAGCAATGAGTAGAATAAACCCAGATAGACACTGGTACATGTTCACCAAAAGGTGCTGCAGCTGCACTGATGAATGTCTTTGCCCTTAGCTAAAAATACTGATTTGCTCCCAGCAGCTGCTGTAGAGTAAATAAACCCTTCAGTTTTGTTAATTCTGTATGCTTTTGAGTGGATGGACAAATGCTGCTCTGGCTTATCGGTTAACGTATTGGCACGACATCTTGCTGAGTTAAGGAAACAGTGACACAAGTATTTTGTGGGGAGGTGTTTTTTTTTATCTTTAGAGAGAAAGCCTTTCTCTTTCAAATCCTCTCTAACTATGCTTCTGTTTTTCCTTAGGTTCTTGATGCTGTTCTTCCTGTCATGAACAAACCTCGTGGCACGGAGAGGACGATTTACAGAGCTAAATTCAGTTCCATCACCGACACAGACATCTGCAATGCCATGAATCACTTGGGAGAGCCCAATCGCAACGAAGCTCTGTCCGTGGATGCCCGCCAGGAGCTGGATCTGAGGATTGGCTGTGCCTTCACAAGGTGACAGCACAGACTGCAGACGCTTTTGTGAAAGGTTCAGGAATGGCTCTGTGCCCTCGTGGTTTAAGCCCAGCCAAGCCCCACTGTCCCGCCACCCCTGGGGTAGGGGAGAGTACTGCATGGGTGGAAGTGGGAAAACTCATGGCTTTGAGATAGAGACAGTTTGTTAGGTAAACAAAAGCTGCACACGCAAGCAAAGCAAAATAAGGAATTAATTCACCGCTTCCCAGGGGCAGGCAGGTGTTCAGCCGTGCCCAGGAAAGCTGGGCTCCATCAGCCGTTACGTTTACTTGGGAAAACAAATACCATCACCCCAAGTGTTCCCCCCTTCCCCCTTATTCCCCCAGCTTTATATGCTGGGCATGTTGTCACATGATCTGGAATGTCCCTTTGGTCAGCTAGGCTCAGCTGTCCTGGCTATGTCCCCTCCCAGCTCCTTGTGAGGCAAAATGATTATGTCTTAATTAGCTGTAAGAGAAGGTGTTCCTCAGACTGCTTTTTTCCTAATGCCTGAATGATTTTATAGATTACTCATATTTTGTGCATGTATGATAAAAGAACCTTCTGCTTTTCATGGCAATGAGGATATTAATGTATACATGTCTCATTTGTTTCCCCCCCCCTCCCTTCTCTTAGGTTCCAGACAAAATATTTTCAGGGGAAATATGGGAATTTAGACAGCTCCCTCATCTCCTTTGGGCCATGTCAGACCCCAACACTTGGATTCTGTGTTGAGAGGCATGATAAAATCCAGTCATTTAAGCCTGAGACTTACTGGGTGTTGCAAGCTAAAGTAAGTAAGTTTTACAGTATTCGTTTTTACAAAGGAAATGCATTTGTATTTTGTTCATTCATAAATTCATAGCTGCTGACAAGAATTCACAATGCCTATAGTTTACTCATGTGTTCTCATTCTGTTCACATGTGTGTCACCACTCTCAAGAACAGATTCCAGGATGTCAGTTTTGTATTAAAGTGCTTATTGTCTGGTGCTTATAAGAATTCTTCAGTGCTAATCATCTAAGCTTAGATTCAGCCAAAAAGACTACTTTAAATGGTTCTTTTTTGTTCCCTGGGGTCCTTGGAGTGACTGTTGTTAATTTGAATCCAGGAATTAATTAGCCTGCCAACAAACATTGGCATTGCTGAGCATTGGAATTTTAAAGCAAGTAAAATGCTCATTGTGTTAATTGGCAATTGAGCCCTCCGAGTACTTTGGCAGCTCAGAGCAGTTTTACAGCCTCGCTGCTGTCCAAGCTCTGAGAGCAGATCAACAGGGTTTTATGGCTTGTGATCACAAGGATTTTTAAAGCAAAAAAGGGATTCCTTATTGGTACAAAGTTGCCATTTTTGTACTTGTAAAGAAAAAAAAATCCTTTGCAGAAGCCCCTCCAAAAAAGAGCACAACTGCATGTTTGAGCACTGGTGTCCTGGTGTGGGTTTGTCCTAAATTTGTCCTAACAAATGCGTTATGTCCTAGGATTTGCTTGCTGTACTCTTGTTGGGAATATGGAATATGCATTCTCAAACTCTAGGAATAGAGGTGGTGGGAATTAAATTTTTTTTTTTTTTTTTTTGTCCAATAGGTGAACCCTGAAAAAGAAAGTTCTCTCACTCTGGATTGGGATAGAGTGAGGGTGTTTGATCGTGAGGTTGCTCAAATGTTCCTGAATATAACAAAGATGGCAAAAGAAGCAAAGGTAAGAATATTTACCAAGTGCCAGTAGATCTGTATTTCATATAAAGGAAATACAATTTAATATTTCATTTACTCCATATTGAGGCTTTCAGTTGTTTGTTGGGTTTCTTTTAAGAGTGTAGAATATCTGTATTTTGGTTTTTACTTCATTCAGCTTTGTGTAGATGAGAATAAAAGGCAAGAGATTTTTTTATTGTAGATTGTACTGTGCTGGTGTGGTCATGTCAGCAGAGGCCTCTTCTTAATACTGACTTTGGAAATGCTCATCACTCATGATAGGAACTCTTCATTACTAAACCTGCTAGGAGATACTGTTCAGATGTCTCCAAGCAGACCTCTTATTTCCCATGAGACACTGAATAAATTGGAATTTAATTACGTGTAGGGCAATATTCCTGCAGTTAAATATTTAATCATGTGTATGGTACAGTCTTTATAGTCAATTAACTTATAACTCTGCTCTGTTCAATACTTGTTTGACAGTGTGTTTGGATTTAAGTGCTTACAGACATCAAGGTTCAAAGACTGCTTGAAGCTTTTAAAAATCTGCATTCTTATAGTTAGGACTGTTGCCTGGACTGAGCACTAAATCCTTGTAGCACTGAAAGTAGGTGCTGCTGAGGTAGGTGGGAAGTAAAGACAGCAATAAGCTGCCTTGCTGTGTTCCCCATTAGTTATAGACCTGATCTAGTCCTGGCACAAAGGCACTTTCAGACTTCAATTTTAGAACTTGATAAAATTATCTCCAGTCAGATTTTCTAAAGTAAAAATATATTGGTGGTTACTGTTTTAAGAGAACGAAGCAGAAATGATAAGAATAGACAAAGGTAGGTATGATACATATTTATAGACATGATCAAAATTATGCATTTACCAAATGTTAGTACTTCTACTGTGAAAATGCTGTTTTCTAGGTAGAATCTGTGAGTAAAAAAGAGAAGGTGAAGCAGAGACCACTGGCTCTGAACACAGTAGAAATGCTCCGAGTGGCCAGTGCTGCTTTAGGTAGGTACAAAAGTTCAGATTTTCACTCTGTTTTAAAACAAAATATTTTGGCCAGAAACAAAACAAATAATACATAATTTTGGGCAAAGGATCAAGTTTAGAAAGCTGCTTGTCAAAAGTGAAATGTTTGGCAAGACCAAGGTGACAAAAGTCTTGCGGAGAGGATAAACCATAATTTATTTAAATACTTGGGTGAGGTGTACATCCAGATGCAGCAAACCATAATCACAGGGATGTGTATATGATTTTTGTTTTCTCCTGTCCCCTCTCAGGAATGGGTCCCCAGCATGCCATGCAAATAGCAGAGCGTCTTTACACTCAGGGTTATATCAGCTACCCTCGAACAGAAACTACCCATTATCCAGAAAACTTTGACCTGAAAGGATGTTTGAGACAACAAGCCAATAATCCTTACTGGGCAGAAACTGTGAGTACATGAAGCAAAAGCCGTACTATCATTCTCTAGTCTGTTTTAGATTAGATCTTGCTTGGTGTATTATAACCTATAGCCCTTTAGAAACTTTAAATATCTCTAGTTTCTTTTATTTTTGTTGTATTGTTGTGGATTTGATGTGAGTAAGCCATTTCTTTCTTCACCCAGGTGAAAGCATTGCTATCAGAAGGCATCAATCGTCCAAGGAAAGGCCACGATGCAGGAGACCATCCTCCCATCACCCCAATGAGAGCTGCAACAGAAGCAGAATTAGGTACAGGCAAATCCAGTAGTGTTGGGACACTGTGTGAGGAAACCAGTCCCTTGAGGTGTAAGGTACCACTTTCTAAATCACTGAGTTTCAACAGAATATAAAATTATTTGATTGGCAGGAAGTGAAGAGAGAGCAAGCTTAATCCCCATTGAAACTTCTGGTGACGGTGAAGTTCAGAACTGCTTCAGCAGTTGATCCTCGGGACTATAGTACTGCCAAGAAAAAGAAAACAACTCCATGCCTACGTTTCTAGCAGAAATTTATCCCAGAATAGTAGCTTCCAAGTACCGAAATTGGATTATATTTTGTGGCTGAGGTGTTGTTTCTCCCCAGGTGGAGATGGGTGGCGACTGTATGAGTACATAACTCGGCACTTCATTGCCACTGTCAGTGCTGACTGCAAGTACCTCCAAACCACCATTTCCTTCAGTATTGGCCCTGAAAGATTTACCTGTGTTGGAAAGGTGGTAACTTCACCAGGTAAGACAAATCAGGAGTAAGTATTAGCTGCAGATTAACTTTTTTCCCCCCCATTAAGACACTGGATGGATATAAAAGTGAAGCTCTGGGGACAAGTGCAATTGTGAAGACTTTTTTAAGCTCTCAAAACCAGAGACCAAATCTTGTCCTAATTTTCATACTTCCATTATGATAGAAAAAGTTATTTTTCATGTAGCAGTCTCAAAGATTTAATGCCACATTTGCCAGTGTGAAGACCAGTCCTTTTACAAACAGTAAATGCCTCTGGGGAGATAAATTACATGAAGGCAGAAGTTTTTTCTTGGACTTCTGTAAAAAGAATGTGGCAGCACTACTGAGACTATTATGGTAAACTGGCAAGTTGTTTATTTCTTTACCTACAGGGTTCACAGAAATTATGCCGTGGCACAGCATCCCATTAGAAGAGAGCCTTCCCCACTGTGAGAAAGGAGATCTTTTTCCAATTGGTGAAATAAAGTTGCTGGAAAAGCAAACCAGCCCTCCTGATTACCTGACAGAAGCAGAACTGATCACTCTGATGGAAAAGCATGGCATTGGTAGGATCTTGCCTAACTTACATTGTTCTGCAGTACCTCCACCAAGACTGCAAAGAGTCTGAGTCCCTCCTCTGCACTGTCTCTGTCAGTAATGGGCTCTCAGTATTCATTTGGATGTGTGCAGTGATCATCTCTTCCCCTTCAAACCACCATGCCTGTAGCTCCCCTTAGCAGATGGTAGATTTTTCTTCCCCCATGTTCCTTTCCCTTTCTTATTCTTATTTTTGGTAGTTTCTGGTTTCTGGCCAAAGCAGTATCCTTTCATAACATCCCTGTCATTTCTCTGTCAGAAAGAGCTGATGTGTGGAAGGAAGCACCTCCCTATTCTTAGGAATGATTTTTTGTCTTTTCAGCTTGCTTTAATTTAGTGTCTTCAGTAATCCTTCTGTATCTTGTTGTACAATTTACCACAATCCTACTTTCCATTATCAATCTGACTTGTTTCTTTTAATGTATTTTCATTAATTTACCCCGTCAGAGCAAACACAGTCTCTTACTCTACTGTGTTTTTCCAGAGTAAATAACTGTGAAGAATAGATGTCTTCCCAAGAGTAATTTCTCAGAAGAGATGAAAGGATTAAGGTTAAATCATATGTTTCAGACTTATCAGAATTGCAAAGGAACATCAGAGTTACTAGAGAGATAGAAGTTATGCACTGGAAGTTGGGTAACAGTAAGAAGGTATCTGAATTTAAGCAGTTTTAGGAGCCCTGTGATTTGATATTAAACCAGAGAAGCCAGAAGCGAGTTACTTGATGAAAACTGTAGTTTGTTCAGGGTGGATAAATTGTTTTCCTTTGTGTGGCAGGAACTGATGCCAGTATTCCAGTCCACATTAACAACATTTGCCAGCGAAACTATGTCACAGTGGAGAGTGGTCGAAGACTAAAGCCTACAAACCTTGGCATTGTTCTGGTTCATGGTTATTACAAAATAGGTCAGTTAAATGCTCTTCCCTTTCCACCCTCTTACCTTCCTTTCGCTTTACTGTATCAAAGGCTGATGCCAACGTGGAATTAACATTTCTGTCTCAAATAATGCTTGTTTTGGTGTCAGTTTACGTGTGAATGGTTTCCTACCTCCATTTTTGACCTTTCATTGCTGCTGTCTCTGGTTTTCCTGTTAGATGCAGAATTGGTTCTTCCTACAATCCGCAGTGCTGTAGAGAAGCAACTCAACTTAATAGCTCTGGGTAAAGCAAATTATCATCAGGTCCTGGAGCACACCCTTGACATTTTCAAAAGGAAATTTCACTATTTTGTGGATTCGATTGCAGGTAAAACTTTCTACATGTGAAGTTCCCTACAATTACTTAGTTGTTGCATAGAAAATACTTATATATTAGGCTCCTTTCAGAGCTTGAGGCTTTCTGAAATGTTGTGCCAGGACTGGAAGTTTCCAGTCAAATTTATTTGCTCTCCAAAGGGAGAAAGGCTGAATCATGTCTCCAAAACTCTACTTCAGGTTTATTTTGTGCCTGTGTAGGGGTGAGTTTTTGAAAACTTGAGATTAGCTGAACCAGTGTGCTTGTGTATGCTCAGTGCAAAATGCTGTGTATTAGTCTTTGTAGACAAGGAAGAGCATTATGAGTAAAATATTTCTCACTTCTCACACAGGTCTGTAGGTGATTTTGTACAAAGTTTTCTCTTAAGAACTAGAATTCTAACATAAGTGTGATCATTCCTTTCGCAGGTATGGATGAACTGATGGAAGTGTCTTTTTCACCCTTGGCTGCCACGGGCAAACCCCTTTCCCGCTGCGGTAAATGCCATCGTTTCATGAAGTATATTCAGGTCCGTTTACCTCATTCTTGGAATTTGAATTTCACTTGCTGGGGGGCATTGAGTATAAACTTATTTTTTATTATTGAACTTGTGTTCAAATGTGGCCATCACATTTGAGAGTGCCTTTCTGAAACAAAAAGGCTGGTAGGGTTTTGCCTTGGGGAGCAAACCAGAGAGCAGCTCCAGCTGGGTTTACAGGTTTTAAACTCTCTCAACCCTGCAGTTGCTCAGGAGATTTGTGTTCTGTTTCCAGGCCAAGCCGAGTCGCCTGCACTGCTCCCACTGTGATGACACCTACAGTCTCCCCCAGAATGGTACCATTAAACTCTACAAGGAGTTGCGCTGTCCCCTGGATGACTTCGAGCTGGTGCTGTGGTCATCTGGATCCAGAGGAAAGAGCTATCCACTGTGTCCGTACTGTTACAACCATCCTCCCTTCAGGGACATGAAAAAAGGTAGGAGTTCTGCAAACATGCAGGTATCATCCTCACTTGAAACAGATTAGGTAAAGTCTATACAATGGGCTTTTTAGGAGGGGTTTTTTTAGGTGTTTTAAAACCAGTGTGGTTTAGTATAAAGTGCTGCTCAAATTAGACTCTAGATACCTAAAATTCACATTAAACTTACTGGCCAAAATTTATTAGTTAACGAATTTTTGAAATTCTTTTTTTCACAGAAGAAGTAAGAAAATAATTTACCTGTATGCACTGTAGGTGACCTTCACAACACTCAGCATGCAGTGGAAGGACACCAAGATGCTCATGTCTTGCAAATATGAGTAGGTTTGGATAGGAGTATAAACAAAGACCAGGTCTTGGTGTTGTTTTGATAAAGATAAATGATGTGTCAAAAGCTGTTGAAGGATATAGGAAGAAGTTGTGGTTAGTTTAGTAACTGTAGGAATGAAACTTACTTAAGTAGTGCGCTGAAGCTTTTTTTGCATCTTTTTATTACCGTCTTTTAATTAAAAATATCTTGGACTAACAGTGAGTAGTTCAAGTATAAAATAACAGTTAAGCAGGAACCATACATTTAATTGAAAATGTAATGAGTTTTCTTCACTAATCTGTCTAAAGTGCCTGTACTGTACAGTGGCAGTATATGGCAATTCTGAAAACCATTACAGAAGAATTTTTCAGCAGGGGATTATTCTGAAACTGTGAAGAGGCAAGTTGCCATTTTGGGAGCAGTTCTATTCTTCAGTGATTTAGAAAATCTACAGTGTACTGAAGTGTCTCTGGCTTCTGTGTCTCACTTCCTTCAAGCTTGGTAGTGTGAGTAGTGAGGTAAAGGGCGCTGTGGTTTTACTCTTCTTCCCCAGGAATGGGCTGTAACGAGTGCACCCACCCCACGTGCCAGCATTCCCTTAGCATGCTGGGAATTGGGCAGTGCGTGGAGTGTGAGAACGGGGTTCTGGTGCTGGACTCGACGTCGGGTCCCAAGTGGAAGATGGCCTGCAACAAATGCAACGTGATCGTGCACTTCTTCGAGAACGCCCACAAGGTCCGCGTGTCGCCCGAGACGTGCGACTTGTGCGAGGCGGCGCTGGTGGACGTGGATTTTAACAAAGCCAAATCTCCCTTGCCTGGCGACGAGACCCAGCATTCGGGCTGTGTGTTCTGTGACCCCGTGTTTCAGGATCTGGTGGAGCTGAAACACGCGGCCATGAGGCACCCCATGCACCGTGGGGGACAGGGGAAGAGGCAAGGGCGGGGAAGGGGCAAAGGCCGGAGACCTGGAGGAAGACTCAACCCAAAGAAACCCAAGGACAAAATGGCAGCTCTGGCTGCTTACTTTGTATAATGGCCACACAACAGGAAAATAAACTTCTTATAAAAATGGGTTACTCTTTGAGTTCATTTTTAAGTATCTTTGATGTTTCACTGCTTTCCTGTTCTTAGAACAGTTAAATACCTTAGGTTGCTCCCAAAACAAACTGTTCTGGATGGTCGGTATCTGAGTAAGCCTTTAAGCTTTTAATTGGGATTCATTGATACAATTAAAGCTTACAAACAGTAGGGAGACTCAAGAAGTGTACTTGGACTGTTAACTGTGGCTAATAGAAAGGAAATGGAATTTGTCTCTTCTGACATTTCTGGGGTCTTTGTCAGCAGTGCAAGTGCCAGGAATATAAGAACTGGTTAAGATCAGTGTTATGCTGCCATAGTCTTTAAGTGTGGCACGAGACTTGCTTCATCTGACTTTGAATCTTCAAAACTAAGAAATGATTAGTAGCTGTCAGATTTTTAAATTACATCTGCAATAGCAAGAGTACTGCTTCAAGTCTGTCATTCTGCTGCATAACTGAGTAATGCCAATAGACATACAAAATGGAAATTATAAATGTGAAGGGGAACATCTGCTTTCAGCAGTGATTCCCAAATCACTGCCTGTGCAGACAAGTTGGTATCCCATGGTCAATGGGGCCCTGTTAAATAAGACTTCCTCCTGCTGCTGGAAGACAGATTGAGTATCCATGCTAGTTTATTCCTCTGTGTTCACACAGCAGATCATATCTGACAAAACAGTTTGTCCTGTCTGCTCCCTGAATTGTCATTTCGGTGTTGGTTAGTTTTGCTGTCAAAAGGAGGGTGTCCTCATGCTTTTGTGTGGAGCTGTATCTAACCACTGCAGCACTAGGTGCCACATTGCAAAATCTCATTGTACAAATATATGATACTCTCTCCTTTCCTTCCATGGGCTCATGGCTGAGCATGTCTGGTCATCTGGTCAAGTACAGTTTGTGTCATCTATAGCCACAAAACAGCTTCAGCACTGGTTGTGGTCAGATGGGAGGTGCAAAGGCTGCTGCATTTCAACACAGAATGTGCAGAGAGCGACCTGACATGGGATGCACTGGCAACAGAGAGGAAAGACAAGTCCCTACAAAGCTAAGTTACAACTCTGCTGTTTTAGTTGGCACAATGTGTGCATTTACTGAACCAGAGAACATAGCCCAAATACCACAGCACCAAGCCTGTTCCTCTGATCAAATGTTTGTTTATACAGTTACAGCTCAAACATGAACTGTTTCAACAGTACTGCTTAGAAGTTGCAGCCATAGGTAAAAGGTTTGGGGTTTTTTTCTGTAGTTCTTTTTAGTTCTTTCTGGTAAAAGCAGGCTGCTGTTGAAGTCCTCTTTTACATGTAGCCTGGTTTGTACACCAGGAACTGCTCTGAGCATCCCTATGTGCCCAGCTGGCTGCTGCTGCTGGCTGGGATTTCTGTGATGCTTGGAGATGGCCCTGGAAGTGTGGGAAACCTGTCACTGGTCATTCTCCATGGCTTCTGAGCTGAGTGGGAATGCTTTCCTCTTCCTCCAAGCATGGCTTTTACCTTGGTTATTTGCAGACAAACTTTTGCTTGTAAATCTCTTTGCACCTTTCCCATTTGCATGTATCTCCATGTGTGATTTGTCACGGTGTGTAATTCTTCATAATCTAATGTGGAGTAAGGATCTTAGGATGGAAAAGCCACTGACTTGGGTCAGTACTCACCTTGAGTACTGTGAGCAATTTTGGGCACCGCAATGTGAAAAATACATTAAGCTATTAGGAGGCATCCAAAGGAGAGCCACGAGGATGGGGAAGGGTCCGGAGGGGAAGCCATAGGAGGGGTGGACAATGCTGTCAGGCATATGGTGAGATTTTTCCGGTGATCCTGATGGTCCCTTCCAACCGAGGTTATTCTAGGACTCCATGAGTGCTGAGCGCGGGGAGGGCTCAGTGAAGAGGCATCCCTGGGGAACACCCTCGTGCTCCTTTCTGCTGCTTTCAGCGCTTCTCTGGGGGCAGAGGGTGCGCGCAAGGAGGGCTCCCGGCGCTGCGCCGGGCAGCGAGCGGCGCGGCCGGCCCGTCCCGCTCCGCGCATTCCGGGCATTGTTCGCGGCCCCGCCCTGCCCGGCCCCGCCCCCGCGCGCCCCTTAAAGGGGCCGGCGCCGCTGCCTCAGCTCCGGCCCCGCCCCGTCCCCCCCTCCCGGCCGGCCAGCGCCGCCATGGCGCTGGAATTGGAGCCGTCCGCGGCTCCCCTCAGCTCCTTCCTGAGGGACTTCCCGGCGCCGCTGGGCCCGGGGGAGCCGCTGCCGTGGAGCTCCGCGGGGAGCGGCGCCCTGAGCAGGCCCGAGGTGCCGGGCGCGCTGGCCGAGCGAGCGAGGAGCCTCCTGGGCAGCAGGTGAGGGGGCGGCGGGGCGGGCGGGGGTCCGGCCGGGCCGCCCCGGGGCCGCCGCTGGCGGAGCTGTGAGGGAGCGGGGCCGGGCCGGCAGCGGGGCCGCAGCAGGTGCAGGCGCGGGAGGCGCTTCTTCCTGACGCGGGGCCCGCCGGGGGCGGGGGACAGCCCTCAGCGTCTCCGGGGAATTTTAGGTTTGGAGATGTATTTATTATTATTCCCCCTTCTGAATTACTTTTGGTGACCGTTAATAGCGTGCTTCTATTCAGGCTATAGGCCTTCGGCCCCGTGCCTTCATAGTATTGTTTGTGTGTGCTTTTCAAAAATATTCCTCTCCCACTCGCGGTGCGGATTCAGTTACAAGCCTGCAATTAGCGCGATAGGGCGATTCCTGCGGTGTTGTGCCAACAGTATGAATTCAGGTCCCTCAGGGCACCTGTGTGGGTCAGCTGGGAAGTCTGGCGGGGAGGGAGCCCGTGAGGGGCCTCACAGGGCTGCCAGGGGTGAGGGGAGAGCCAGCTCCAGGGGTGTTCAGCTCCCC
The DNA here is from genome assembly GCF_015227805.2 of Hirundo rustica. Classification (NCBI taxonomy): domain Eukaryota; kingdom Metazoa; phylum Chordata; class Aves; order Passeriformes; family Hirundinidae; genus Hirundo; species Hirundo rustica. The sequence continues at coordinate 8,069,931 of NC_053466.1, read as the reverse complement.
AGCCCTCCCGAGCAGCATGTGCTTGTGTGGGGTCATCAAGCTGATGTTCTCATAAAACTTCAGGAGTGTAGTCACACCACTGCTGGAACACACAGCTGCTCATCAGTGATGCTTCTGTCATCCCTTGACTGCATCCTTATAATCTTCATCCTGAGCAGTTTAGGCTTCCTCTTTAATACGGCTAAGAATTCAAATGTGACTTCTTTTGTCAAGTTAGTGCTTCATCAAGAACAAGTTATCTCCCACAGTTTTGTGTCCTCTGATACTCCACTCACTTACTGCGCTTTGGCAGTAGGGCCTGTGCACTCCAGCTCTTACAAAGTTCCTACTGCAACCTGCTTCACTAACCTGCTTTTAAGAGGCAAGAACAGGGACTATGGATGGTCTAAAAGAACAAAAGCAGTGGTCAAACTGTGCTGTGGTACTGGGGTTTGGAGGAGACTGGTTCTGGTTTGGTATATGCTGAATGTTACCTGGTTACTAGAGGGATTTGATAGATAGTAAACATGGTTTGAATTAATTACCTTTTTAACTACCATATGGTGAGCTTATGAACACCAAATAGATTTTGTTGTTGTTGTTGTTGAAAGTGTATAGTTGATTTTTAGATATTTAAATTGTCTGGGAAATTTGTCTTAAAAATCAAGTTATTCCTACATATTACAGAGATGATTATGGACATAATAGCACTCACTTAAATGCTGTGTCTAAATCTGAAGATGAAAAATGCATACCAAAGAAATACAATTTTTTAGTCTGTAGTTTAAAAAGGCCCAGATAATCATTGCATTATTTAGTTGTGCTTTGACTAAATTGCTCTTGAACAAAACACAGCTGTTGCATTCCACAGCGAGATTGCAAATTCATCACGTGCCTTGAATCTTTGAACTCTGTGGAGCAAGAGTGGTTCTGGGTGAGTGCTTTAAAGAACAGGGCAATGCCAGTCTTGAACAAATACTTATCACATTGCACCCGTTCTGCCACGTGGGCCAGGCTGATGTGCTCTGAAATTGATTTAGAGAGGAAGGTATGAGGCTGTAGAGTTACGGGATAAAAATCAGTATTTCTGAGCTGCAGACCTGCTGACGTTCTGTTGTTGTCTATTGGGCACGGTAACAAGTGGAAACAGAAGAGGAATGATGGTTTTGCAATGCTTTCACCTCACCTGTCACTCCTGGTGTTTACACAGAGAGGAGCCTGCCAGTGTCAGAAGCTGCATTTTTCACATACCTGCCCTGCAGCCAGTTCTGGCTCTGCAGCCTCTCTTGTGGAGCTGCCCAAGTCCAGAGCTGGCAATAAAAAAAGGAAGGGAAAGAGAGATAAAAAAGGCAAAGCAGAATTAAGGTGCAGCAATCTACTTATTAATTCTTCTTTTCACAAAATGTTTGTGAAAAAACAGAAATAGATAAGAAAAGTGTTTTTGTGAATTCTCATGGCTGGCTGCCATGGCAGGCAGCTCTGTGTTTGGGTGAAGCCAAGAGTTTGGGTGTAATGTAGTGTACCTGAAGTGTCAAATGTAGAGATCCATGTAGAATTATAGCTCAGTTTTAGACTCCTGTGACAAAGAGAAACCTCATCTGGCAGTTACAAAAAGGCTGCATTTTTCTGTTGGGTAGGCTGTCTTGCATGTGGAGAAAAAGACTGATACTGCCCAAGGCCAAGACAGGAATCTTTTGTTTTGAAATTGCAGGTCTCCTTATGATCCTTGTAATTAGGAACTAAAACTGAAGTCTCTGGTTGTTTGAGAAATTTCCAACATTACATTTTTTTCCCCATGTTTGCCACCGTGGATCAATTCAAAATGCAGCTTTTAAGCCTAAATAAACTTTTCTGTTGATGTGAATCCTCAATAAAATAGATGAGGGAATAGTGAGGAAATAAGAGAAAGAAGGATGTTAAAGATTTTAAGAAACGGAAGAATAAGGGCGAGGACTGACATTAGAAGACAATTTAATGTTTGTATAAAAGTTGTTGAAGACACAGAAGCGGTGCCAGATTAGTGACTGTGCAAGGAGGTTGCTGTAGTTGAGATCCAGTGATCTGCAGCTGTCAGGGCAGCATCCCAAACACACGCCCTCAAATATCACTGTGTTATTCTGCATAGCTTTAACACTATGAAGGTGTTATTGGATGTACCTTGCTGACTCCTGGTGTTGTTGCTTGATCTCTGTTTCCTGAGTGTGAGATTTCTCTAACGCTCCAGCATCACAGAATGTATTTTACATGGTGATTAGTACTGATGAAGGATTTCTCTGCAGATCAAAGTGTTATTGGGAATCAAGTTTGACACTCAGTTCTGCTGTTCTGCTTTTCATTTCTGTGATGTCAGGTACTTCATTCACACTTGCACAGATGTTTGGGTCATGCCCAGAAGGGCCCAAGCTAATCGTGGTCCACAGGCAATAAAGGCCCAGCAATATCCTTGGCTCAAGAGACAACATATGGTGATGTTTAGCTTGTTCCAGCTGCTTGGAGGCACAAACCTTTGTGCCTTTGCAATGAGGAACGTTGTTCTTCCACTACTGATCAGGATTTCTGTTGAGAATGGACCAAGAAGTAACTTTGGTTTGGTCCAACAAGGAGTTTCTGAATGATGTTGCGTCTCTGAGGCTGCACACATCTTTTTACATGGAAGCAGCTGGATACATCAAGCTAATGCCTGAATGTCCTAATCAAAAATGAATTGTTTTAACAAATTTCTGCAAATGCAGCTCCTGTAGAGAAACGCCAGCTAAAACTACAAACCATTTTGCTCTCTGGCAGGCCTTGCCCCTAAATCACTAATCTGGTGAAGCTTTGCAGATATTTCTACTTTGAATAGTTCATTTAAATCGATGGAACTGCCTGCTGCTAACTGCAGCTAAGTACATACATAACATTCTGAAGAATCAGAGCAGGCTTAAGTAATTTTGTTTTGCAGAATTTTAATTAAGATACACTTTTGGGTAATATTTGTGTTCTAATAGTCTATGAAAATAGGTGAATGTGAATGAAGAGGCCCTTAGTTATTCCCAACCTTTAGAAATTAACCTGAAATATTCCTGACTTTCACTGCAACAGAACATGAGATGAAGTCAGACCCACAAATATAGAAATTTCGTCTTCCCCTTGATAGGCACTGAAACTTGTATGGCCATCCTGTGACACATCCAAAGAACAATGTGAAATTCCTGCAGCCTTCCTGTTGGAGGAGATTTACTACAATAACAGTCGAGAGACTCGGGCTTCCTGTTCTGCCCCCTCCCAAGCGATCGGCTGTTGCCTCAGCATCCTGTTTTGTGTCTTTGTGCTTTACACTGTAGTGCTTGTACCAAGGTGTGGCCCTGGCATCTTGATTTCCAGTATTCCCTTCTTTTAGAGTAGTTAATTCAGCAGTTCTGATATTTTGATGTTTTAATGTGGTTTAAGTATGAGGAGGGGGAAAAGAAGGTCTTATCTCACTTCTGATTTCCCATTCTCTTCTTAAAATGCTCTTTAATCTTCCTCTGTGAAAATTACTTTCTACAGTGACCTTTGCTTTTAATAAATTCCCTAAAACTTACTTCCTTATTCCTAACTTGAACAATTGGATGTAATGCACTGGTACTTCTTGCTTGGGAACATGTTTACATATTTTGCTCTCATAAGCTGTGTGAAGCACCTTTTCTATTGTTGTTTCAATATAAATACTCAATTTTGAAACAACATGTTTAGGGCTTAATTGAAAAGTGGCTTTTGTGGAATTAAGCCTTTCCTGTTCTGCTGTGGGGTTTTTCTTCCTGCTGGGAATGAAATGGAAGTAGCAGGTAACTCTTCATTGCACATTTTGTATAAAAACTGTTCATTAATGACTGAAGGGCCTGAACAAAAACTGTTCATTAATGACTGAAGGGCCTGAACAGATGGATTCTGGATTCTAAAGCTGCTGCTTCTGGTAGTTTCATAAGAAAAGCTGGAAAAACCCTGGTTTTTGTAACCATAAGAGATGGAAATTCTGTGTGTAGCACTGTTTATGTATTTGTTTTGATTCCCTCTTGTTCATCTCCTTTAATGACCTGATGTCGTTAGCACAAGAAAGAGCTTCCTGAGCATGTAGAATGTCAGATGTTCTCTCCTTAATGGATATATATTTGTACTTTTCTGGCCACCATCACCCTGGGAACTCCCAGTACTGCTCTAATAAATGCTAATGCTTAAAGCTGCTTGAGTGGAAACATTCTGTAGTTGATTATAAGAATAAAAAGAGAAAGGGAAATAAAAGTAGCAAATTGGGGAGAAAATACTGAATACAAGCGGCTTTTGTTTATGAGGAAACTTGTGACCTGCTATTATTTTGGCAGTGTGAGAGGATCTTTCATTTGCTGGAGAACTGCTGGCGTTTGCAGATCTGCACTAAACCCACTGCTGATAGAGCTGTAACATGCTAGAAACACAGCCTGAGCCTGCAGTGGCAGAGCTGTGCTGTGTGTGATCTGCTGTTACAGAGCCCATGGAGCAGATAGGGGCACATCCTCCCTTGGACATCAGGCAGCTGCAGCTGATTTATGCTAGAGCTTGTGCTTTCACATAGAGCACTTCTTTCTCATCTATGTATGCACAGTCGGAAAGGAAAAGAGGATTGGTGCTCTGGCCTGCAGTACCACTGCTGCCTTGTTGCCATGACTTTGGTAATAATGTCTAGAAACAAACTCATGTAATTTTTTTTTAATCTGAAAGATAAGTGATCAATACTTGGCCAAGACAGTTGGTAATCTCTTGTGCTTTATTTTATACAAACAGATTTCCTGTCAGTACTGTGGGAGAATGTGTGTATTTGGGGTGGGGGGAATATGAATTATTTTGCTTGCACAATAGGTAAATAAAAATGCAGTAGGCTTTGTGTAAACATGGGGTGTTTGGTGTGTCCTAGAGAGGCTGTGTACCACCCTCCACGGTGACACAGAGCTCACTCTTCTGCTCCAGTGCTGAGGAGCAGCTTTTTGGGATCTGCCATCTGCTGCACTACTCTGAGTCCCCAAAGCCACTGTAAGCTGGGCATGGAGCAGTGCAGGATGTCTGTCAGTTGTTTTCAAACCTTTTTAAAAAGTGTAGTTGGAGCTGAGGCTCTGGCCAAGGTGTGGTGGCCTGACCTTTGATGCTCTGGGTGCTCCACCCTTACCCAAAAAACTGTTTGCTGGAGACTTCTGAATGTACCCTCTTAAACTGGAGAGAGGAAGAGGTGGGAACATCTTGGAACTGCTGACTTGTTTGCAACACCTGCTGCAAGTATACTGGTGATTTAATGACCCAAATAAAAAAAAGTAAGAAGTTCTCTTATTGTGTTTCTGCTTCCCAAAAGAAAGTGAATATTTTGGGTTTTTTCTTTCTGAAGACTGGTACTAAAAAGGGTCAGTAACAGTCATATAATTGACCTGACATATGTGATTACATTGTGGCTGTTGTGGTGTGACAGCTGGTCTTTTGAAATGAAATAAAATAGATAACTTAATTGTATTGCAGAAGAGAAACAAGGTGAACAAGAGAAGCAAGTTCTGGTTTGTAATTTATACCAAATCTAAAATATGCAAAGTGTAATTGCTTTCTACTTCCGTGTGTAAGTTTGTTTTGGCCCAGAGATATGTGTATCAGAAGAAGCTCTGTATAGCTCATTTTACCAGTTCTGTGTGTGTCCAGTAGTCCAGAATCTTTCAAGGAGGAGGTTGCATATAAATTTAAGTGCCATCTTTATTAGCGTAAGTATTGCTTTAGTCTTTGACTTACCTCTTTATCTGTACTCAGGTTTTTAAAAGGAGTCTTACGTTTTACTGTGAGTGGCTGGAGGATATGAGATCCATGCTCCAGCCACTCATCTGACTTCAGCTGCTGTTGAATCTATGATGCCTTGTCTGTTACGACATGCTTTAATTCTTTTTAAGTATTTTTTTTTTATTGTGGTCAAAACACACCCTTTACGTTAGCAAAGAAATAGCCCGCAGCAAAGAAATTCAATGTCTGTTTACTACTAGCCTGTGTGTGCTGAGGCTGAGTGTTTAGTGTTGCGTGTCAGAGAAGTGGGGCTAACGTGTTTCTTCTAAGATAGCCCTAAAGTTGCATCCTGTGCATGTAACACACCCCACCAGCTTTCCTCTTCTTCCCAATAAAGTTGGTTTTCCACTTAAGAAAGTCTTCCTTCTGATTCATGGAGATTAAATTATGCTTGGTTCAGCTCATCACCAGGGTGTCTTGGGGTTCTCTGAAAGGAAGATTTTAACAATAAGTGACATTCTTCTTAGCTTACAGGAAAGGTTTGAAGCCTGCAATGGTAATTGCAGTGGGTTACTTTTGCACTGGTTGCCATAGGTACTGTGGCTGTTTCCAGATACTCTCCAGCCAAGTGAGACCTTGTAGCTCTCAACTAAAAAAGCAGCAGTTCTTGCTCTTTTTTAATGACTTTTTTTTTTTTAACTCTTAAAGTCTCTGATTCAGAAGGTGAACTTAGAACTGGTAAATGTTGAACCTGAATGAAAGATGCCATTCCTTGGAGCTCCCTGTACTTGAGCTTGAGTGAAAACCAGTCTTGGCAATATGGTAATGCTATAATAAAGAGTTAATAATCACAAATATGTTCTGTTCAGAACTGAGATTGAACTAAGTGGGTTCGGTAATTTTTTAGACTTTTATCTTTTTTCAGTGTGTCAGAATCAGTTGTTTGATATTGTAAAATCCCAATAAACAACCACTTTCTTTTAGATTTGCAAAACTAGAAAGGGGAGGAAATACATAGGAAGCGGAATGAAGCATATTTGTACTGAGGAATCACTGAATTTTCTTTTTAGGAGCTGGGTGGCAACTGGAAAAAGTTGAAGGATGTGACATAATTTGTGAATTTTTTCTTTGTTACAGGCATCCTGTAAACAGAGGTTTATACAGAACTTGTGCATTATAGCACTTAGTAGATTTCCTTTTGTTTAAGCTGCTTTTCATGGACCCAGTTCAGCAATGCTGGACTCTGGAAAGCAGAAATGTACCAAGTTTAAAATCAAAGTATTAAGCCCTCTTCTGATGCTGAGATGTAAACCCAGGCTAGATTTGATTTTTTTCCTCCAGCATAGCAGAGAAATTCTGAAGATGTCTGAAGCTGGGGCTCTCTCACTGTGCATCTAAATGCATGGCTGTTTTCTTAATGTTTCTTGTCTCTGTTGCTGGAGCTGAAATGTGCTTTGACTAAAGCTTCTGACTTTCAGCAGTGGCAACAACACATCTGACGTTATTTGTGGGGCTTAGATTTTCATAGTCCTTTCTTTTTCTCTTATGCAAACAACAACAGGAAGAAGGATTTTGGGGGGCTGGGGTGCCATATCTGTTTTGGATGTATTTCTTGCCTGACCTTTTAAAAGGTTGTCTGTCAGTGTCAGAGTCATTATAAGCAGGCATTGTTACTTTAACTGAGCCAGGAAAAGAACTGACTCCCATAAACATATTAGCCTTAAAAAGGGAATAAAAAGCCACATTCTGTTTTCCCTTGATGTGACATGACTGCAGCTAGCACTGAAAGGGCTGCAAACACATTGCCATATATTTGAAGTACCAAAATAACCCATTAAATTGGGCCGTCACTGCCACAGAATGTGTGGCATAAAGCAGGCCTGTGTTGGAGCCTGCTGACTGACACAATGCTTTCTGTTTGCTGCCACGGGAGGTACTCATACACGGCTGTGAGGATGTGACAAGGCCTGTCTTTCAGGAGCACAATGGCAAAATGCATTTCAGCTTGTTGTCACTGGCATCTGAAACCCCACGGTCTTCCCCCCCACCCTTCTGGATGTACAAACCACTTATTGCTGAGCAACATCACAGACCAGTTGCTTCCACCAGTTCATACTCCCCAGCAAACCACTTTTGTGCAGAACTTTCTAAATGTTTCCTGGCAAAACAAAGCCTTGTCCTTACCTTGCTGTAGGTGCCTTAATGTGGTATTTGCTTTGACTGTGTAGTTTGATACCTTGTGGGAATCAAAGGCTCCATGAACAATGGATAAAAGTGGCTTTTTATTGATGTCAATGCTTATTCTTCATTGTGCTCATAGAGAACAGCTGGAACATGTGTTGTGTACTGTAGTTAGTGCTGGCCACAAGACTACAGTGAATATAGGAGTTATTTTATAGTAGCTTCCTTTGGGAGTTGGATGGGACTTACTTGTTTACAGATTCAAAAACGTTATAGCAAGTGTGTGCTTCTTATAAAGCATGTGGCTTGAATAAAGCATTGAGTGAATGAGTCAGGAGACCGTGAGCAGATCATGTAGCATTATTGTCTTCTAAATGCCTACCTAAAAGCTTTGTCTAAGTTACAAGTCTTGGAGTCTCTTCTCATCCTCGTCCCCAGTCTCAACTCTTTGCAACTTTTACCTGAGTGGTTTCTTTGGAAAGCTTCCAGTCAGAATAAGCTGAGTGATAAGGGCTGGAGGTTAGCACTAAGCATGACTTTTCTTGTGACGGGAAGGAGTTCCCAGTAACTTTTTTAGAGATTTGCATCTACCATAGTTCTGAGATCTTGTTACTGTCTGTGGTGAGATTGTTGACTGCAAGCAAGAAATGCTGTGTAGTGAGTAGAAACAAAATGTGTGTGTTCAGAGGCTGGAATTGAAGGTAGCAGTTCCCGTCTGAGAGCTCAAGAGACAGAGGTACCATCTGCGACTGGAGTGTGAGGCAACAGTTTGAAAATATGATTCATACACTTCTTCCTCTTTACATTCTTGAGAAAGCAGTTGTCTAACTGAAGATCTTACTAAAGATTTGTGTGAATAAATATTGAACATATGGTTTGCTCTACTAGTTTACTAATGAAGTTTGTATTATTGTGTGTAATGGTTTCTAAGTCTGAGGTCACCAGCCATATGCTACAAGGTTGTAGCTCAGTTTAAACTAATGCAGTCTATTTTGCTTTCCCTTCTTTTTCTTACCAGCAGAGATGTTTCACCACTTCTTGCAGCCTCACTGATCCATGCTGCAGTTGAAGAAGTTCTCCAAACAGACTTGACTGAATTTAAGCTGCAAAATGTGGAAACAGAGGGAGAAGGAGATGAGGAAAGTTTCACCTGTAAGTATACTTCTTGTGCCTGTGGTTTTCCCAGAGGCTGTCTTTCAGAAGATTTCAGTGTTTTGAAATGTTTCCCAGATTTATTTGGTTAGGCTGCCTGACAAGCAGCAGTGAATGGAACTTCATTTGCTTTTGCTGTGTATCTGTGGGATGAAAGGAAGCTGTGCTAGTTTGTGGGCAATATGCAAACACAGTGTCTGGAGCCCTGACTGATCCCATGGTTTGGCTTTCTGAAAGGGGAGAGTGTGCCCTTTTCCCTTTGGTAGAGTGACCTTAGCTAATTACTTCTGTGTTTTGACAGTGACCGTCACCAGCTGTCATACAGCCAGACCAACACCTTCAATTCATCCCTATAAACCATCCAGCTTTTGTCTTAGGCTCCTCCACATCTTGAACATCCTGAAACTCCAAATCTTTCTCTTGGCAAGTTGCTCAATAGTCTCTGTCTTTATTGATGCTTTCTTCCCACTCTCCCCTATGAAGGTGGGATGCTGAGGGAAGAAGAGCCTTGCATGTGTCTTCTACCTGATGCATTTTCTCTTGAGTGAACTGGAGAGAGAACAGACCTTGGTGACTGAGTATTGGGTTTGTGCCTTGTGTAACAGATGGTCCTATTGCATTTACGTGCTGAAGTGTTTAACATTAGATTTCACCAAACCTTCAGTCTCAGTGCCAAGAATTTAAATGGAGCAGGATGCAGGCAGAGTAGAAGATAAAAATGGAAAAGAGATGTCTTAGGCAAACCAGTCTGTTCTGCAAGAGGAAATACTCACCCTTCCATTTCCCTGGCATGGCTTAAAAGGCAGTTCAGTGTGCCCCAAAGAGAGCAGCGCAATGGCCAGGATATGACACTTCCCAGAAGCCTCTTTCAGCGTTCATGTCCAAGTCTGAAACAGCAGGAGGGGGAACTCAGTTAATTAAGTCATGCTGCACCCTCATTATGTCATCTCTCACCTTAATGCTTGTGGCCTTCACTCCGTGCAGCTAATCTGGCCTGGAGCAGGACTCTGCCTTGAGGGGGAGCTGGTAAATACGAGTTCAGTGTCACTGCAGCCACTACAAGAAAGTCAGAGGCAGCATATTGTAACTCACCTAGGATAATTATGTAGGTTTGCACAAAGCAGTTGGAAACTGTTATCAGAGCATCCTGCAGTTGCTGTGCTGCAGACTTTTTGTTGAGTCCCATGTAACTACCTTTGAGGTGAACTATAGCAGTACTGTAAGACACGAACTGCTATACATTTGTGAGCCTAGGATTGTAATCTGTAGTTCTGTCTTTGTAAATCTTGGGCCCATGAACAAAAATTAGCCCTATCTGAATAATAAAGAAATAATGTTTAGAAACAAGGAGTAATGGAGAACTTGATAGGACATGGACGTTTTCTTGGTCACAAGCATCTGATGTCTCTGGTTACTATATACTGGGGACATTTGTAGAAAATTCAGGCTGCTGTTTTACTCTGAAGGCCATAAAGATAGGATTGGAGTCTACTTTTAAGATAGTGCAGACAAAGTTGGAAAATCCTTGGATGAGTTTCATGTTGAACTAGGTCACATTATCTCTCACTATTCCTTGTTGACAAATGCCCCAGAGCCCTCCCTGTTCTGATCGCTGAAGCCTTCTTTAATTTTAATTTTACACATTCCTGTCTATTTTGTTTGTTTGCTCTTGTGTCACCATTGCTGTTTAGATCAAATCTCTACTGACTATTCATTCCTCTATCAAACGGAATGGAAATCTGCTCATTGTTCAGGTACTTGTGTTGCCTGATCTCAGCAAGGAACAGCTCCTTTAAAGGTGTTCATTTTTCTGCACCCTTGGACTGTATTTGTTCTCCTGTCTTCTAATTGCTATTACATCACTTTAAGTGTACAAGTAGAAGGAAAGCTGTTCCTCTTGCTACAGCACAGTATGGACTCTTTTCCTGCACTGCAGTAATAAATTTGCCAAAAAAAAAGCGTTCTTGGAATGAAAGAGAAGTGATTATATAAAAGCAACAGTGGGGGTGTGTGCACGTGTGAGTACCACTGTTTGTGGTACACTGCAGAAGCATTTCTGCTGTCAAGGTACTGAATTCTTTGTCAGATTTCACAAGTTTAATACTTGAACAGCAATATGTGTCTTCTGGTCAGTATTAGTCTAGACATTTACAAATATGTAAACAAACAGGTGTGGGCAAGGCTGTCTGAGATGCTGGCCTTTTTAGTTATTTTGTGTATGGGATAATTTAATATTTAAGAGTTTTTGTAGTTTGCCCATTAACACCTACACATTAAACAAATCAAAAGTAAATTTGGTTAGTATGTAGTGGCTGCTAATCAAAGATGCATATTTAAATTTAAGCTTTCAATTCTCCACACACAGAGATGCATCTGAAGCTGGCCATCCACTGTTGCTGAGGAAAGAAGAAATGCTTGAGAACCAGGAGTTATAAAAAGGAATTCTGAGGAAGCTTTAATGTTAGCAGGACTCAGGATAAAATAGATATAGGACAGACAGTTCATGCACTGCAGTTCTTTAGAATATGCACTAGTGACCGGCAACTGATTTTTGCTCTGTAAGTGTTCTTTTCAGTGTGTTTTGGAGTTAGTTGATTTAGCATTGAGGCAGGCTTCCTACTCCAATAAAACTTTTAAGTTGTTACCTGTTTCGAGGGATACTGTGTTGCAAAGCTAGACACAATGCCAAGCACCAAGCCATTCAGTCTGATGAACAAGTTTGGATTAATTGATCTTTGGGAACCATCCAGAAAAGGATTTGAATGTCTGGCTGGAGCTTTTCACGCTCTGCCCAATGGGTGTTTACAGTTCTGCTTTGTAATGACAAGGCTGGAGAGTAGCGGAAGTGTTCTGTCCCTCCAGCTCCCACAGCCATGAGTATTTAAAAAGATAAAGATAACAGCTTGCAATTCTAATCTGTTCAGCTCAACTATGAGTTGAGCTATTGATCTCAGCAAACATTTTCAGACTTCCTTGTTGTTTCAGTGGAAGTGGTTCAGTAGGACGTAACCTGACCCAAAGCCAGGCCAGGGCTTTTTCAGCCCTTGTGTCCAAGACAACAGCAGTCTCATCTTGAAGGTTTTTCTGCCCAGTTGATGATTCCCTTTTATTTTTCAGTATTCAGTATTTCAGTATGTACAAACTCCTACTACTATCTCTTACTAATTTTTACTCACATACTAATAACATTCATGTCTAATATACTAGACTAATTTTTTGGGGGTCTTTTATGATTTTTGTAATGTAATCACCTGCTTGATAAACCTTAGTTTTGAAAAAGAACTAGCGAGTAAACAAGCTGCTATTATCCTTAATGTTACACTGTTTTCCATTGCAACTTTCTCTCCACATTATTCTCAGGGCCTCATTTTCATTCTTGCAGAGCCTGTAAAGGCAGGGAGCTGGATGTGCGTATGTAGCTGTGGGGAAAGAAACTTGAAGGAAAGACAGGCCAAAAGATGAGCTAGCGCAGGAAAGCGGGACACAGCACTTACTGTTTTGTCTCTGTGCCGTCAGTGCTGGACGGGGAGTCACTGCAGCGCTGCTTTTTTAACAAGCTGCGGGACGTGTGCTCCAAGTGGCAGAAGCAGTTGCCACCGCTGAGGCCCCTGACGCGCTTCCTGCTGGTGTCCATCCACGCCATCCGCAACGCGCGGCGCAAGATGGAGGATCGCCACGTCCTGCTCCCGGAGTTCAATCAGCTCTTCGGCCTCTCTGTGAGTCTGGACACAGCAGGGGAGGCTGCCTGGGCAGCTTTGCAATGTTGCTGTGAGCACAGGGCCCTGGTGATGGTTGACCTGTGAATTTGTTGCCATAAGTTATTTATCATATCTGCACTGGAGCAAGGACTTAGTGACTCACATTGCTGGGGGCCAACTGCTGCCCTGATAAAGAAGTGATGCAGGGAGGATCTTGTGACTTTGGGATTCATGTCATAAGTTATGATATGGGAAGATGGGAAGTTCGCCTAGTGTTAATGTTGCCAGAGTTACAATGTTCTTGTGACTGACACAACTTATCTAAGGATTGAGAGCAGCCCCGAGGAGCAGGACTTGGGGATGTTTGTTGATGAGAAGTTCAATGTGACCCGGTGATGTGTGCCTGCAGCCCAGAAAGCCAAACATGCCCTGGGCTGATTCAAAAGCACTGAGGGCAGCAGTCTGAGGAAGGGGAACCTGCCCTTCTACCCTGCTCTGATGAGACTCCACCTGCAGAGCTGTGTCCAGCTCGGGGACTCCCTACCTAAACATGAGATGGACCTGCTGGAGCAAGTCCAAAGGAGGCCACAAACATAATGAGAGGGCTGGAGCACCTCTGCTGGGATGGGAAGGCAGGCTGAGAGCTGAGGTTGTTCAGCCTGGGGAAGAGAAGGCTCTGGGGATGCTATATAGCAACTTCCAGTGCTTAGGGGGGCTTGGAGCAACCTGGTGTAGTGGAAGGTGCCACTTCCCATGGCAGAGGGGCTGGAATTAGATAGTCTGTAAGGACCCTTCCAACCCAAACCATTCTATGATGTGGAGGACAGCAGATGTACGAGTGCCAGTTCATGAAACTGCCAGAGGACTGTATAACCAGCACTCTGCTACTTCAATGCCAGGTTACTTTGAAGGACATTAAGTGACTAACAGCAAACAAAGAAAAGTAACTGGCCTGCAAAGTACCTATTTTACCCATTTTGTATATGTGTAAATGGACTTAAATTGCCATTTGTATGGAATAAAGCCCAGAATAAAGAATCTTTGCTTGTTGGTACCAGTCTGTGAGCTATTTTGGTTTTGAGCATGAATGTCTTCCTCTCTCTCCCTCCCCGCGAAGGATGACATTGATCGTGCTTACTTTGCCGTATTCGATGGCCATGGTGGAGTGGATGCTGCCAATTACTCAGCAACCCACTTACATGTAAACGTTGGGTTGCATGAAGAGATTGTTAAGAATCCAGCTGAGGCCTTGAAATGCTCTTTCCAGAAGACAGATGAAATGTTTCTTTTCAAAGCCAAAAGAGAGGTGAGTGGGTAGAGATTAATTCCATTGTATCTAAATAACACTGAGAACGGTTGGACAGTGTGGTATTAGCCAGAAAATTCTGACAGTACAGTTTATTTAAATCACTGGCTTCTTTATCAAATTACGTTACATATAAAGGTTTTGTTTGATCAAATTATTTCTTATTTTGAGGAAAACCAGTGCTTGGGAGTTCAAGATGAGTAATTGAAAAGAAGTGCTTAAGTGATTTGAATGATTCTGACATATCAGTTATTTGAGAGAATACTGGTGCCTCCTTGTCTAAACCAGGCAGCCTCTAGATGTTCTGCTGTCTGTCCTAGCTCTTACCTGGAAAAGATTTCTTTCTTCCTGATAATATGGTTGCTATCTTTCTCTTTCTTGTCCCACCATTACTGTCACTGGTGATTATTTAGTGAGAAATGTGTTCTCTGATTTAAATCAGACACCTCAGTTCATTAAACCTATTGATTAAACTTTGAATTCAGTTGTTATGATGAACATTCTTTCTTCAAATCTACACTACATGGTTTGAGAACGCTTATTACAGCAGGCCAGTGGAAGTACTCATTGTCAATATCTTAATTTCTTCAAATCTACAGCACGCCAGTGGAAGTACTCATTGTCAATATCTTAATTTCTGTCAATGAGGTACAAAAGAGGGACCAGCATTTCATGAGGTCTGACTCTCATCTTTAAGGGAAATCTAGGACAGTCAGGTGTTTTTCCTTTGTTGCCATTCTCATTTAAATACCCAAGGATAAGGAGATCTGTGTGGAGCAAGGTATCTGTAGTTGCTAGTGGTAGAGTGGAGAATGTGAAAGAAATTGGAGAGACATGTTTGTGAAATGTTCATTCTACTGAAATTCAGATGCTCTTGATTTTCTGCATGTCTTTTTTAAACAACAGAGCTCTTAGTCTCCCAGATCAGTTTTGGAACTGGAATCACACTACTGCATGTAGTGTGATTAAACCTAAGTTTTGAATATTGCCATATATCCTAATAGAGCTTGTCGAATATTCACCTGACACCTATTTCCTTCTGTAGAAGCTGCGGAGCGGCACAACAGGTGTGTCTGCATTGATTGTAGGGAATAAACTACACATAGCATGGCTGGGAGACTCTCAGGTGATGCTGGTGCAGCAAGGGAAGGCTGTGACATTAATGGAACCTCACAAACCAGAACGAGAAGTAAGTCTGACTCGTTTTTTTCCTCTTAAGTGTGTGATGTCAGATTCTCTCTTGGAACCTTTTGGAGTCAAGCCTTTTTAAGTGTTTGGTGCTTTACATAATTACATATACTGTATGTTAGGATGTGTGAAATTAACAATTTTCTTGGTTTGCATCCACTCCTGTTTCTTGACAAGGTGAACCTTTACACCTTATCTGCTTGGAAATACTAATGAATGGTACTGATAATTCTGACTTCAGTTCCTGCTCAGACTATTCAAAGGACTTTCACAGGATTTTTGTGTGTGGATTTAAATCTGCCTGTTACACAATATCTTAGTAATTTGAGATTAATAGCAATTTAAAATGTTAGCATAATGCAAATCTTTCATTATATGAAGTACTGTCATTGAAAAGCTAATGCTTATCTTCTGGCCTAACTGGCTTTAAAGTGCATTGCATTTCCTCTCTATTTTTAAATAGCCAGATATTTTATTCCATGAAATTGGATGGGGAAATTGCAAGTTTAGCTGGCATTGCGTGCCTCTTTGCCTTCATTGCATGAATATTTGTAATTTGTAACTGAGCAGTTAAAGGAGTATCAATGCAAAGACTATTGTTACTTAGCTTAGTTACCATGTATTTCATTCTGACCATTTACGTATTCACCAATTGCTGTATGGAATGGGAAGCAGTGGCAGGAAAATTTAATCATCTATATGGGAGAGTATAAGATGATACAAAAACTTGAGAATTCTGCCTTTTTTTTGTGGACAAGCCATAGCAAGCATGGAAAGCAGTGGCTTGTTTCCAGTAATCCTATGTGTGTGTTTCTGTGCTGGATTCTGATAGGTGTGTTTACTATGTTCATTGAAGAAATACAGAAGCTGGAGCAGCAAACAAAATGTATTCCACTGTTTTTCAGGATGAGAAAGCAAGGATTGAGACTCTGGGTGGCTGTGTAACCTACATGGACTGCTGGCGGGTTAATGGTACCCTGGCTGTTTCCAGAGCAATTGGTGAGATAAACCATCCAAATCAGTAAACTTCAGATTACATTTGATTGAAACACACTGCCTGAGACTCTGTGTTTACTGTAAATGGTGTCCTGTTCAGCATCAAACAAATAGTAAATGACTTACTGTCTTTCCCATAAGGCAAGGACTTACATGGCTTGCAGCTACATCAGCTTATTGGGTTTACTGAGAGCATAAAATGTTGGTTTTATTTTCCACACTAGCCATGATAGTCCTATTTTTTCCTACTACTAAGATTTTACTTCCTATAAATGCCTAAACTACTGTAATGTTTTACAGTCGTTTAACAAATATGCAGCATTTAATTTGTAAAAGTGGAAGAAGCAATAAATGTTTGTCTAGCCTTTTTTATGTGCTCAAATGTCTGAATTGTGAGGGGTTTTTTTCCACTTTAATATGAATCTATCTTTCTCCTGACTGCAGATCTTTCTGCTTAAGTCAAATCACTGCATTCTCCTTCAATATCCAGCAATTTAGGACATTTTAACTGTAATATTCTCACAATCTTATAAAACAAGCTTACTTTGCTAATTTCCAATTAGGGCAAAAAGAGAAAAAAACTCCAGGCAATTGAGCAGATAAATGTAATGTATGAGTGGGAGCAGATTAGTATGGAATTTGTATAATGCTATTTGGATCAGTAGCAACCCATGTTTTGTAAGTACATCCATATAAAACTGATAAACTAAACACAATGAGCAGATTCTTAGGGCATCGTGATGTATAGCTGGATAGACGAGAAAAATCATATTTTCATAGCATTCTAAAGGCTGTACAGGAGGCACACTTGCAAAATGAAGGCCTGACTATCTCCTTGCACAAATATGTTTCTGAGAGGAAAAAAAACTTAGGAACAAATTCCTTATTTTCCCTGCAAAATTAGGGGAGCATAAATTAAAGTTGCTCCTTAGAAACCAACTGGATTTAGGTAGGTCTCCAAGCATCCTTGAAGGAACAAAAGTCTTCCATGCTTATTCCATGGCTTTTGACTACTCTTGTCCTGCATCAGGTACCTCTGGAACATGATCTGGCCATCCTTGAGGATGGTAAAAGCAATTGGTGGGTAAAGAAGTACCTGTTTACATCTGAAGTAATAAAGCCTTTGCTTTGCTTGTTTGTCTCAGGTGACATCTGCCAGAAGCCCTATGTCTCTGGTGATGCAGATGGAGATTCCTTCGAGCTGACTGGCTCAGAAGATTACCTGCTCCTTGCCTGTGATGGATTCTTTGATGCCATCAAGCCCCACGAGGTTGTAGACTTGGTCCTGGATCATTTGATGCAGACCGAAGGAGTGGGGCTCAAAGCAGCAGAGAGACTGGTGGCTGCTGCCAAGGCAAATGGATCCAGTGACAACATCACTGTTCTGGTGGTGTTCTTGAGGGATCCTCAGGACATCCTGGCAGACTGTCTGAGAGACTCTAAGAGCCCTAGGGCTGATGGTGATGCTCAGAGCTCACCCTTTAACTTCCTCAGCTGCGAGGCAGCAGGCACACAGTGACAGAATCTGTTTAGTGCAGAATGTTCAAGTAAGTTCATGTAAGGAACTGCTTTCCACTGAAGAAGCCTCTAATACAGTGGGCAAAATATAGCAGGAATAAAAGACAAATGGACAAATGTGGAACAGAAAGGCAAGACCCCTTTTACTGAGTTCCCATTTGTCTTTTCCTTCTCTCTTTTTTTTCCCCCTCCCCTCAAAAACCACGGAGCCGGTGTGGAGATTTGTACAGCTGTTTCATCTCTGGGAGCAGACACTAAAGTGTGTCCCGGGGTGTTGGTCATATCCCTCTGTCCTGGAAGTGGTAAGAAACCATAACAAGTATAAGCTAATGGATGAAAATGTGTATTTCATGAATTCTGAGTGAAAAATTTAATTAGTGCTTAAAAAGAGCACTGTATGTTGTACTTAACTGTGATGTTACTTTGGAAGGTGGAGGGGAGAAGCTGTCCCCACTACAGAAAAGCTTCTTCCTGTGTGTGTTCTGTAGGAACAGGCTTGGGGTGCAGGGACTGGGTGACACCAGTGTTCTGTGTAAGGTGCTTTTGGTTTGTACCAAAGATACTGCAAGAACGATGCGGCCTCTTTATTCCAACAGAAACATCTAACATTTGTGTGTAGGGAGGGGAGAAAATAAAACTGGATGCTCCAGAAAAGCAGGAAAACTAGCTAGAAATATCCCAGGGAAAATGATAAAAAACCAACTGCTTTCTGGGATGCTCTGGTTTATAAACTGGAATCTGATATTTATCTGCACTGGATTATTTCTCCCTAACAAACATGCTTATTGGCTATTTGACAACCTGAAAAGACCCCTCATGTGGTATTTGAGAGAGATCTTTACAGTTTGTGTGCTCAAGCAGGTAATATGCTCTTCCTGCCGCTATTTGGTGTACTATAACAAAGGAGAAATTTATTTTTATTGTGTTTATTTGTTAATTTTCTGAACTTTACATTTGGAGGAATGTTTTGCAGTGTTATTTTGTTGTGGTTTTTATTTAAACTGGAATTTTAAAGTGGCTCTGTCTTTATTATCTAGTGTAAAAAAACTGACTACCCTCAAGTGCCTTAAATATTTCACCCAGGATTGCTGGCTGCCTGTCATGGTCTGGTGAGCCACTTCCTAATTTTTAAAATGTGACTTTTTGTTTTCATTGATGCACTTAAATGTTTCAGTTTGTGAATTATTTTAGTGGTAACTAGGTTTCAAGAAAACATCTCTTTGTTGCCAAATCTTGTGGTTTGTAGTAAAAGCTTCACTGTGACTTACTCCCTGCCCTGTGCAGAAAGCTTCAGAGATTTAATCATAAAGTAACAATCGGAGTAATTATTTCATTTAAGAAGGAACTTCTGGCCTTCACGAGAAAATTTAGTAACACAAACTAGAAACAGTTTAGTAACAACACTTGTATTAATTGAAGGTTAATTTGGCCACACTTCATGAACCTCTTGGGCCTGAATAACTTTCTAAGGAACTGTGAAGCTCAGAGGATGAAAGAATTATAATGAATATGTGAGGGTGTTGCACAACTGCTCTATTCCTGTTGTGCTAGAGCCTGTGGTTGTGTTTTGTCTTGCCTGGCTAGCAGGACTCGACAAGATCTGAAGGCTCACTGGTAAATTTGTTATTAATTTCAGTGTCTAAACAAAAAGCGCTTTGCATCTGGCAGCAAGATTGTATGCCGCATTTAGAAGCACATGTCATTGCAATATGTCAGTCCTGTTGATTAAAATGTGCTGAGCATTAATGTTGCTTGGGGAGGAAGTTTAGGTAGAAGAGCTGAGCTGGCTCGAAGAGCAGAGCAGCACTGTCTGTGTCCAGTCTCTGGATCCTTGGCTGATGTGGGGTGATGCAGTGACCCAAGGCTTTTGTACAGTTTTTAATGTAGGAACTCCTCAGTGAACTCCTCTCTCAGCAGCTGTGACTGCCTTGTTTTGCCACAGAAGCTTTTCTGTCTTAAAATGTATGGGGAAGGATTTCCATTATGGCAGCCTGGTGGGGTGGGCACCAGTGTTTGTAGTGAACCTTCTTCAGTTAAGGAAGCCCTCAGACTTGTTCAGTAATCCCCTTGGATTTATCAACTCCTCTCTCTTTGATTTCTAGCCAGATACTCAATTCCATGCTAAATCCTGATGACCACTAGTGCCTTGGTGTCTTGGAAATAGTTCTATTATGAATATAGTAAGAATCATGTAGAATTGTTTGATTTCATTGTTATCTGAGGGCTATTAGGAGAGGGGGAAATTATTGTATTTATGAAGGAAGGTGTGAAGTGTTGCTAAGCTCATTATATGGTTTAATTTCTGAAATTTGCTGAATTTCCTCATAGGTGGAGTGGAGTGAACAAGCCAAACTTTTGTAATGGTTATTTTTTCTTCAATCTTTTCTGGGTAGATTTGCATTACAGAGGAAAGAGTCTTAAGACTTTTGATGGATGCTTGCAGCTATGTGAGCATATCCTTTTCTGTTTCAGATTTGGTAATTTCTGTTTTATGGGAGCTAAGTGACGTGGGCCTTTAGAAAGCTGTCTGTGGCAATCATAAAATCTAATTCTCAAGCAATGCTCTAGGGAAGAAATTCTGCATTCTTAGAAGCTGTTCCCTTACATTTGCATTCATTCTGACTGTCATAGTGCTTCATTTCTTTGAGATGTAAATGGATAGGAATAGTCTTTGAGAACTCGTAGAGACTACAGTGTGGATTAAAAGTATTTCTCTCATTTTCAGAGACTTCTTACTAGCTTTAAAAAGTCTGGTCAGGTCAACAGAAATTGTAATGGGTCAAAAAAGGCAGTTTGTATCCCATCGCTAGAATAAGAAGTTCTTAATGTGTCATCTACAGGAAAATCCCAAATATGGTTTGGGGGAAGCTGTAGAAATTAGCTGAAGGATTCAGGACAAATGTTCAATAATTTTCATGTCTTACTGGACTCCAAATGAATGTCTGCTCAGCAAAACAATTTAAAGAAGCCTGAATTTTTAAAACAGAGCACACTTAAATTCTTTTGTTGTTTGGCTGGAAACTGGCTTCAATTGTTCTGCTGAGTGACTATCCAACATCTCTTTTGCTTATGGATAATTCATGCTTCTACCTTCCTTTCCTTTCCCCATCCTCTCCTTCTAAGCCACACACCTGAGACAGGGAATATTCTGGATTTGACGGAGACAAGATTAAAATTTTACAAATAACATTTGGGGGGGGGATGGTTTGAGAATACAGATGATAGAAATGCAGGAAAAAATTTAGAACAGAGGGAGACCAAGAAAAAATCCACCCTCTGAGTGATGGAGGAGTGAAGGAGAGAGACAGGAATGCATTTAAGTATTATTAATGCCTATTTTAAAAAGGAAGTGGGCTGGAAAATAGAGCTACAAATGTCAGCTCTTTAGAGCGAAATACCAGAGCTTGAAAGAATTAGAAACACACCCATTAAAAAGGCAGAGCTCAGCTGTGGTAACTGCCTTCAAAGAGCCGAAGAAGGAATAGCACTGAAAGTGTCCGAGATGACTGGCTGTGACCCCTCAATGCCACCTTGGAAGCTAATGCTCCTAAATGGATTCTTCCAAACATCCTCCCGTGTAAAGCAGTGCTAAGAGGGAGCACCCAGCCTCTGCAGTTCCTGGTCAGCGTGCAAGTGCTGCTGTGAGTAAATATGGAGTGTGTTAATGAGTGGAGGGGATGGGGAGCCCTGCAGGATGAGTAATTGGGCACTGAGTGGTTACAGCAGTGCTGGCAGCAGAGTAGTGTTAATCACAGCGATGCCTTTAATAGCATTTAATAGACACTTAATTCAAAGTCAGATGTGATACTGCTCTTTTAAAAAACATTTCCAGTGCCATTAACCTTCTGTCATGAGGAGCCACTAAAATTTCCACTTTTTTTCTTGGATGTTGGGAAAAGTGCTTCTCTTGTTCTCTGAATCCTGGAGATCAGTTGTCTGTCTGCACTGGAAAACTTGTGTTCAGTTGATAGTTTAAATCAGTTCTTTGGGGTTGAACCTTCCCTCCCAGGCAAAAAACAGACAAACACCTTAAAACTAACCTAAAAAAAGGTGTTTCCAAAACAAGTGGCTAAGAAGTTTTGTAAATGGTATTTGTAAATGGCAATCCAGAAAAGGTAAACAGCAAATACTCTCAATCTATAAAGGGCATAGACAGTAAAGTCTAAGTTAATATTCCAGCTCTACTCTTAGTTCAAGTTTGAACTCTGTTGGTTAAATTATTTGTATTCTTATGGATGCAGGTACTGAATGTGCAGCACCAGCTATTGTCTGTTTCTAGTCTTATAGTACTGGAGTATCAAACAAATGCTTTAGGGAGAAGGCGGGGGGCTGTTAGCCACAACAGAGCAGACTGAAGATGATTCATGTATAATTCAGCTCTGGTTAAGCCTGAATCAAATTTCCCTGCTTAGTTCTATTACTGTCCCTTCTGCAATTGGGCCTGTGTCTTCAGATAGATTCCTACAAGGAAAAAATGGTCCATTCCCCCTTTTTGAGGAGCAAACCTTTCTGATGAACCAAATGCCACCCAGGAAGGATTGGAGAAAATGAAAAAAGAGCTTTTAACTGAATGCAAAACTTCCCAATCTACATGAAGTTATATACTCTCCCTAAACACAAATTGATGGCATGTCTGGTTACATTTGTGTAGTGCTGGAAACCAGGGGGGGTTCTGCCAACCAGGGGGGCTTCATAACCTTCCAAACAGCATCAAACCCAAGAGGCTGGTCCTCTCTGCATTACTAAATCAAGCCATTCAACCAGCCAGTCCTATGGAGTATTGGTTTTGCAGCATTAACAGCTCTTAAGAGCTAAGCCAGACATGCTTTCTGCATGTGTTTTGGTTGGGCTTAATATATTTCTCGGATTTTATTTAATTTAAAGCTATTTTTATTTATATAAGTCGTGTCAGCTGAGAAGTAAGCAAATGGAGACTTGAAGGAGTGACTGCACCTCTGAACATGTATCTGTCATAGACACTTGTTAAAATAATGCCTTAAAATGAGGTGGTAGGCTCTTGTGACAGATAACCTTATCTCTGCATGGAAAAGGAAACCAAAATCTTCCAGAGAATCACTTAAACCTTTATTTTGGTGTCACCCATCAGACCTAAACGCTCACAAGCTGTTCAGTGTGGTTTAATGCATGTTCCAGGCTGTGCACGTTGCTGCTGGTGCACACAAAAATAAACAAGGGACAGCTGTGTTGGCCACATAGCAAATTTAGCAAGATGCAGCTTTTGTTAAGCAGAAGGGGACAAAATCAATAGGAAAAGAAATGTTTTCAAGCTTCTTGGAATGCAAACAATGGAATTTAAAAAAAGCAGCCTAGAGGAGTTGGCACTGCACTGTCAGCTGAAAACCACTGTTTCAAGCAAATGAGTTTGGCTGCTTTGTAATGTCTGTTTTATTTTGATAACAAACTCCTCTCAGTCAGAGTTTTATGTCTTATTATGTGCTTTTTAGTTGAAGAGACAAAATGCATTCAGCTCCTTAGAAAGTTAAATATATCTGGGCTTTGTAACTAAATAGATCCTAATTATTGAGTTTTCTCTCAACTATTAAGCCTGATTACTAGTTTCCAGGAGATATTAATAGCTCAAATACTGATGTTATTACTGATTAAATGGTTCTGGATTTCCATGCACAGGAATGTCATTGGTCCTTCCTGATCTAGTGGATCACTTCTTGAAGTTATTTATCCCTTTTGAGGCCATATATTAGGTAGGTAAAAGGTTTGTTGCTTTGGCAAATGGAGATGGAATGTGTGACCATCATTCCTGCCAGGAACCATTTATCCTTTTATCTAAGCAATGATGATCCTTTTTGGATGTCCAAGGATGAAGAGATAATAGCTAAGAAACCAGGGTAATCCCATGGGGACCTTCTCAGGGCAATAAAAATATTTACTTTTTTTGTGTGGTGCCCTTTATAACTTTGTGAAAAGGCATTCAGCTGAATGTTGTATGATTAGTGCTACTTTCTTTGTCTGTTTTTCCTACTATTTTTTTTTCTTCTGTGTATTTAATAATAGCAAAATATTTGTTTTATTTGGGGTCAAAACTTTACACTGACAAAAAAAAAAAAAGGCCAGTATAAA
The DNA here is from genome assembly GCF_015227805.2 of Hirundo rustica. Taxonomy (NCBI): domain Eukaryota; kingdom Metazoa; phylum Chordata; class Aves; order Passeriformes; family Hirundinidae; genus Hirundo; species Hirundo rustica. The sequence continues at coordinate 8,046,069 of NC_053466.1, read as the reverse complement.
GTTTTTAACTCTCTTAATGACTTTAATTGCTTTAAACTTCCTCTTCTGAGAGTAATTTCTGCTCTGTGTCCTCCCTATTTTCTTCCCAATTTTCTTTTTCTCTATCTTCTATGTACTTTTACATTGTCATGCTCTCCCTCCCCAACATGTTGCTTTTTAGGCCATAAAATCTGTTGACTGTTAAGTCAGTTTAGTTGCCAGTTTGTAATTTTCACTTCATCTGTGTCCATAGTGAATTTGGTCTGATCTTTGGAGGCCTGCACAACACCAAGAGTGTCAAAAGAACAATGTCAGCTAGGAAGATAAGAAATTACAGTAACTGTTGCTTTGGCATGGACCAGTATTGGATACGTAAGAAGAAAATCCTGTTATTTGTATCTTACTCCATAGGAATGCTTAAGCTTATTTCAGGTACCAATAGCTCTCACCCTGATGACAAGACTTCAGAAACGTTCTTGTCTCTGTCTTTCCTTATTCCTGCAGATTGCTTGTGTTTTCAAACATTTGCACTGTTGAGAGTGGGGGAGAGAGCTTTCTGCCTTCCTTCCCCTGGGCAGCTCTCTCTCCTGCCCCAGCTGGCTGAGCAGTCAGGGTGGGAGCAGCAGCACAGCCCGAGGCTCAGCCACCTCTCAGTCAGTGCTGTTCTTCAGGCTCTGCCCTGTGCTGTAATGCCAGTCCCTGCTTGAGGAGTGGTAAGTGAGACCTCTAACTACTCCTGCTGACTTAAAAATATATCTTCTTATCAGTATTAAAAACAGCACAAGAGCAGAGCTGTTGCTTTAGGCACATTTCTTGCCACTGTGTTGGCTGATGAACCTTGAATGAAAGTCAGAGGGCCAGTGACTTTGAAATAGGAGCTGTTAGCCAAGTTTTGTAGGATCATAGTCCTTATTTATTTTGTATGCTAATCTGCACTTGTGACCCTGAGCAGAAAAGCTGCAGTACAGCAGGTTTTATAAGCTGTGGCTTAACCAGTGATCCAATCTCTTCAAACTCTTATTTAAGCTGACTGGTTTTATGCACAGGTTGAAAACCCGTTGTCACTGATCATTAAATGCTATGCATATTGTACATTCATTTACATGGATTGTTCTAATAGTGCTTGTGTGTATTATGCTACATTACCATATTTTTTATATATGTATGTATTGCATGACGTTCAATTGTTGGGATTTTTTGTACTGTCACTTTTGTATTCACACAGTGCCTCATGTATCTATTTGCATATTGCAAGAAGTTGTTTCAAAACAGTGACTGGAAACAGGTGAAGAACTTGCCACTATAGGATCTGATGGTTCTGAAGTATTAATAAAGTATAGTGATTCAAAGCACTGTTTGTTTCTTTCCTTACAGATCTATTTCATTCTAATATTTCAAGTACCTCATGTTACAATTTTTCTCATGCAGGTCATGTTGCACATCTTTGAGTGTTTGCCCTGTCTCACCATGTTACCTTCTTCCACAGGGCTTTTCTGGGAAAAGAGATCAGTGAAAGCACTAGAAGGAAGCAATCCTTGGGATTACACAGTGTGCTTACTTGAAAGGATGAATGTCACAGAAACCATTTCAGGGCTGTGTACCTCTAATTCCTTGATTTGATCTGTTCCTTCTTTTTCTCAGCTGACCACAGTGACAATGCAGGTTGAGTGGGGTGTACTGCCTGTGTCCTGCAGTAACAGATAATGATCTGAAAGACCCTGTTGCAGCCAGACATGGTGACAGTTTATTTATTTGCATATTTGTTAAAGAAGTGGTCTTTGACACTGAAGTGGAAGGCTGGACAATGAATAATCAGAGTATGTTAGGGCTAATGTACTACAGAACATAGAGGAAGTTCTCAGAGGAATGGTAACCAAAGTTAAATCCAAGTAAGGCATGGAAGCTAAGCTAACCTGTGTTGTTGTTTCTGAAGTGCAGGTGTTCATATCCTCGGGAGAGGAGGACAGGAGAGCAGGACAGAGACGGGAGACTTGACAAAAGGCAAGCTTTAACAGGGGGATCTGAGAGATGCAATCTTTCGAGAAGTTTGTCTAAATGCTTCTGTATTTATCCTAGAGAAGAGAATAAAAGTATACAACAACCCAGAATGCTGCATCACAGGGAAACAGATAAAGTATTTCTTGAAATACAAGAATTAAGTATAACCATAATGAATAATCAGGTGTATTCTGGTCAAGATGTTGTGGCCATGCTCGAACCTACTTCAAATCAAACCTCAAGTCTCTTAAAAATATCTACCATTTCATGGTTCTAAACGTCTTTTTTTGGTTTGTTTTTATTTTATTCTTTTAACAGTAAGAATTGCAGGGGTGAAATTTCACTTGTAATGATCTCTAAAAAAGCAGCAAATTCCCAGAAAAGTGTAGGCTGGGGATTTGCTTGACTAGGTTTAGCAGCAGCCTGTGATTCACTGGGCTCACCAGGGAGCTCAAGCAGCAGCTAACTGCTACTGTTCTTCCGTGGTTTTGTAAAGCAGCTGTGGGAATCCATCAGCCAGGTAACTCCACAGTCCAAAGGCAACTACAGCTGATCTTTGCCAAGAACAGCACAGAGCTGAACGAAGTCACTGCAGTGTCTCACGGGAATCCTTGGTGCTTCCCAACAAAGGGCACTGCCTTCCTCTAGGCCTGAACCCATCCCACTGCAGTTGAGAACAGGACTGGACATCACTGTTGTTTCTCCTTGCTGGTGCCCAACATTGGCTTTGCTGTTTCCTTTTGAATAACTGGGGATGAAATCCAGGCATTGCTGATTCTTGGCAGTGCTGTCATACTCGTGACTGTTTTCCTTCTCATCCAACAGATCCCCACCACCCATGTGTTCAACATGAGGCTCAGAGCCAACCTTCTGCTCCAGGATTCCAGTCATTGCAGGCTCTGTTGCTGAAGGCTTTGAGCAAGAAAATCAATAAGCCTATGGAAGTGAATGTAAAGGAACAGCCCTTTGGCCAGTTTGGGTCAGCTGTTCTGGCCATGCTCCCTCCCAGCTTCTTGTGCACCAGGCAGAGCCCGGGAGACTGAGATGTCCTGGATTTAGAGTAAGCACTGCTTAGCAACAACTACAGCATCAGTGTGTAATCAACATTATTCTCACACTGAATCTAAACTACAGCACTGTTCCAGCCACTAGGAAGAAAATTAACTCTATCCCAGCCAAAAGCAGGGCTCTGCCAACAGCCTGGACATGCCTGTCCTCTCCACCTGGGAAATGCAGGAGCAGAAGTGCTTCTTCAGAGACTGGGAAAACTTTAAAAAATATGGAATCTCGTAGTAATACAGACTTCACATCTCTGCCATTTGGTGAGGGATAGATAGAACATTTTCTGCATGTAGACCAAGTTTGCTGTTCAATGTAGATTACAGGCTTTCATCTTATTGTCTCTTTTTTTTTTTAAGAAATCAAGCATAATCTTGAATATGTCATGCAGAAAGTTGTTTGTAAATTATGTGTAGAGACTATAATGGGTATTTACCTGTTTCACCAAACAGAGCAGTTTTGCTCATGTAACTGTGCAGGTCTTTTATGGTCAATATCTCTTATATAAAAACAAAAACAAACAACAACAACAAAAATAACACAAACAAAAAAAACTTGGCAGGTTTTTTCAAAGTGTTAAGCTGTTCTTGCTCTCTTCTGGTTTGGATCTCTAAAAGAATCTGTTATTGGTTGAACTACAGCAAATTCTTAATATCTTGTTAGATGCTTTTTGATGCTTTTGTTTTGTTTTGGGTGTTGTTTGGTTGTGGGGTTTTTTTTTTGGTTTTTGGGTTTTTTTTAACTGGAGTCAAAATGTTTTGAAGTTTGGGTTTGCCACATTCTCATGTTGTTATGTTGAGCTGTTTGGAAAGGATCTTAAATTCTCATTAGAATGAGAAAATATTTAAATGTTTAAATGCTGCAGCTGTTACCTAGCCTTCAAATAGAAGTAGCTCTTGGAAAGAGCTATTTTGAACAAGCCTTGACAAAGATAAACCTGCTCATTTTATACAAGAGTTCACAGTATGCTTGAGGCACATAGTAAGACTAAACCCAAGTCCTTTTTGCCTAGCCTAGAAGAAAAAAATTCCAGCTATGCTGTGGTGAGCCAGGCTAGCTCCAGAACTGCAGTGTGCACTTAGGTGATGTTCTGTTTTCCCTGATAGGATTGAACCAACCACAGAAAAGAGCCTTCCCACATCCCATTCCAGGCTGTAGAGTAAGCACTTCCAGGAACTCCCTCGTACCCAGCCTGATTTTCCGTGTGGACCTTTAGCTGCTGAGCCCTTGCCGTGCCAGGACGGCGCCCGTGTGCCGGGGAAGGCAGGAGGGGCTCGGCGCGGAGAAGGCTCGGGGCTCGGCGCGGAGAAGGCTCGGGGCTCGGCAGGTGCCCCGTGTCCCTTCAGGGCTGTGTGCGCCACCCCTAGAGGGCTCCCGCCTTCCTTCGGCCGGAGCGATGGGCGAGCCCGGGCCAGGGCGGGCATCCCGCCACAGCCTGCCCGCAACAGCGCTCTGCCGCCGGGCTCCTGCCCTTGTTCTCATCTTGCTGCTGGGCACTGGAAAGCCGGCTGGGAAACGTTCCTTTGCATGATAACCTCGTCCTTCCTCCCCCGCGTCTTTTAAGGAGTTGCCGTGTTTCTGGCATTAATTGTGTCGTTTGCTTTTTACTGGTTAAGATTCAAGCAGTTGGTTCAGGCTGGGGCCCAGCTGCCCAATACCAGATAATAGCAGTAATCTGGGGAGGGTGCAAAAAGGTTTTTAAATGGGAGGCAAGAAATAAATTGTTCCTGTAAGGAGTGGGACTAAATAAGTGTAGGTTAGAATGGTATTCCTTTTTGCATCTCTTATCAAGATTAGAAAATTCTGAAGCCCTCTTTCTATAGGATATAAAAGGTGTTTCTCTGTGTGTTTTTCTACAAGAGATGCCTCTTTTTTAATCTTTTAGTTGACAGCCCAGTTCCTTTATGAAACCACATTCTGGTGTCAATGCGGGGAAAGGAAAAAATAATTTTAACAATGGATGAGAAGACACTTCAAGCTTTCTGCACAATTAATTATAGTCATTTAAAATCTTGAGCAAAGTCCATGCTTGGAGAAGTTCTAAGTTATAATTAAGCCAAGCTGCTAACGATGGATCTAATTGTTGGGTTACAGACAAGCACAGGTAACACAAGTTGGGCCACTGACAACAGATATTTTACCCAATTGTTTTCTGTTGATGCAGCTAATTCCACACAACTGTTCCAGCAGCTGGAATGACCAGCATGGGGTGAGTGTGGATGCATGTCAAGAGTTTTCCCTGACAGACTTAACTGGCCCAAGGTCATTGCTCTTTACAGGTACCGTGCCCTCCTCAGTGCTGGCTGTCAGAAGGCTCCCTGGGACACATCTGCTTTAGCCCTGCTCCTGTTGAACCCCTACCATGACAGCAGTGGAGATGGGAGGATGGATCAGCTGCTGACATGACTCTGCCAATTCCCTCTTTCTACCCCATGTCTTTCTGAAGAACAGAAACGTTGCCATTGAAATGAAGGTGAAATTCAAGAGTGCAGGCAGGTTTGGTGTTGCGCTGGTGAGTCTGCTTTTAAAATCAAACAGTAATCCTCTCCCTCTCTCTGCCCCCCCTCCAAAGGATTTCCATCTCCTCAGAATGACAGAAATATCAAATCATACATGGACAGACCTTTCTCTTACTATAGATCTAGCACTGGTTGCCTGTGCCATTTTTAGTGTTGTGATGGATCAGGACACTAAAAGAGAGTATCAAATTCCAGGCACTCAGTATTAAGGTTGCATTTAAAGTCTAAATACAAGGTGCTTGAAAGTTACCAGCTAAACCACTGAGACAATGTTCCTGCTGCATAGTGCAGTGATACCAGAAAACTTAAAGGAAAGCATTTCAAGTGCTGGATTTTGTACTGACACTAAAACCTTTGGAAAATAGTTTAATCTTCCTCCCCACACCAATTATGTTCTTCCTCATGGAAAAGTTTATAAGGCTGGGTTTTGTCTGAATTGTAGCATTTCAATTTGTCTTGGTTTTGTTTGCTTTCTAAGGTAAAGAGATTATAGATCTCTGTTCCCAGTCTTAAGCCTTTATAATTGGTGGTTTGCACTTTTTTTTATTTCCTTGGTAATGCTAGCAAGAGATTGGGAAGGGCTGTTTTCTGCAGGGCAATTTAGACATGAAGGGGATCTCAACAATTTAGTGATTTTTACTTTTAGGTAGTTTAAGGATGAGCTAATGAATAAGCCCTAATACAGACCCTAATGAAAACTGTTTGTTTATTCCCCCTACTAATAATCACCTTTTGTAATGGAAGGCACATTGCAGAGGCTGCCCCTGCCATTAGAAAATTGTCTTCTAATATTTTCTTGTTAACGACCTTTTAAGTCAGCGAGCTATTCCCACTAGCAGCTGGCCAGGCCAGGATGTGCATTAGCAGGCTAATGGCAGGCGTCCCGCCTCGCCCAGGGCCGTGTCTCATGGCAATCCTCTGGAGCTGCCTGCATCACTCCCAGCACTTAATACTGGCTTTAGCTCTGCTAAAGCACTTCTTGTGCTCCCATCACCTCCTTTGGGAGACTGCTCCATTGACTAATAGATCTCACTGTCAGGAAGTCTTTCCTGATCTTCAGTCTTACTGATCTCAGCTCCAGAATATATAACTGTAACTTCTTTGACCACTCTTCAGTGAAAAGTTAAAGAAAGAAAAAATGGAAAGAAAAAAGTCATCACACTTTTATTAAAAAATAAATAAATAAAGCTGAAACTAACCAGGTTTTCAGTCTTCACTGTGAAACTTGTAGAATTTGGGGTTTTAGTTAAATGCTGCCTGCATACATTTCTGGCTGATGGCAGCAGGATCTCAAAGCTGGCTAGCATTAAATCCACTCATAAATAACACTAGTGCGCCTTTCGGTCTGTCAGGGACCGATGTGTGTGCATGTACAAAAGCTGGCAGCTAATGAAAGCCACACAGAGCTGCTCAGGGAAGTTTGTGAGGTTACACAATGCGCTAGTTGAGATGTCACAGGAAAGCCAAGGGCTGGGGGTGTTCAGGGAGGACCACCGGGGCTGCATTTTGCAGAAAAATGGTGTCAGCACAAGAGCAGCCTGCAAAGCTCCTGGGCTGGGCAGTGGGAGCTGCATGCAGCCCTCCACAGCCCGGGAGAGAGGCTGGTGTGCAGGAAGTAGCCTGAGAGAGGTTTTCACAAGGACTTGTTGTTTGGTTGCTCAGATTATATCAGCGTTCTGGCTATTGAGAAGGATTTGGCCTTTGGGTTTTGCTTTCAGCTTTATTTATTTTTGCCTGTTCTCAATTCTCTTTGTGAATACCAATATTCTGAGTCACCCAGAACGATTTCTGCCTTCATTAAAGATTCCTTCCAGCTCCCCTTCGACTGCCTGTAGGCTGGTGCCTGCCCCTGCCTCCCCCTTTGCACTTTGCTGCACAGATTTAGCTCTCAGTATTCCATCACTTCTCAACTCTTGCAGCTCTGGCACCTGAGTACCTTCAACTACACTTTACATTTGGTTCTTTGCACAACCTGTGTTCTTCACCTGATCTCTTCTGCACTCTCTCTGCACTGTCCCACGTGTTTCCCAGCATCTGAGGTACGGTGTGAGGCCACAGTTTATCCCAGTGCTACAGCAGCTCTGCTTAGAGCTGACTGAGTGAAATGCTTCAACCTGGAAATTGGACATCCAGAGCCTTTGGGCTGTTTCTGTTACACAGCTCTTTCTGTGTCACCCTGGATAAATCCATTTACCTATTTGTATTTGTCTCTTTGCTATACATTGTTAAAATTGTCTGTGGTATTGACACCAAACAGACAGGGCCAAGCTTCTCTAAATCCAAAATTAAAAGATGCCCTATACAAAAGATGTAATTGTATAGTGCTTTAAAGGGTGTTCCTACATGACTTGCTGAGCTCTGTCACGCTCTAAAGCTCATGTGTAAGAAATTCCACAAATCAATAAAGAAAATAACCTGGGAAGGAGGATGGGTCACTGTGTCAATACTGTAGATGCCTTAGTGCTCGTTAATGACTGTCTCTAATGGTACTCAAACAACCTACATTTGCTTTAGCTTTTTTCAAAGTCCAGATGAGCTGCTCAGAGCTCTCTTAATGATGCAAATTATTTAATGCTCATTTGTATGCAGTATGCTCCTGCTTTGAAAGTACTTCACAGAATTGGAGCCAAATTCAGCCTTGCAGCTCCACTGAAGTCAGTGTTTGTCTGTGCATCTGTTGGTCGCTTCTCTTTTTGGTTTTGCTTGAAGAGTTAACTTCTTGTTATGCTGATAATATTTTTTTAAGATAATATCTGCAAAGAATTTTCATCACTCTTCTCTCCTCCCAAAAAGGCAGCCATAAGTACAGAAGTAGTTCTGCTGATTCTCACATCTCCCTCTTAACCCCCTGCAAAAGGAGGACAGGCTAAGCAGAATACAATTTTGGTGTTCTTTCTCTTATTTTGCACCTCCTAAGCACAGTTTCAGTGATATCTGGCACTTCTCATGAAAATCACCCTGCAAAGAATCTCTGCCATCTGATGCATGCAAGATATTCTCTGTGGCCCATTTCTGGTTTAACACAACATGAACTGGTGGAGGCCAAATTCTTGTACAATTCTGCAGGTTGGTTGTGCTCAGTATAGCGATGTCAGGATGTATTTTCTTGTGGTTAAGAGCAATAGGCACAGGAGCCTACCCGAAAATTTGAATTAAAGTAGCTGCTGAAAGGTGGAACAGACACTCTTAGTTCAAGAACATCCTCATTTTCAGTTAGACTTGATAACTGCAGTATTCTTGTAATGCAGTTTTTCAGTCATTCCAACTATGTTTTTAACACACACATTGAAGAAAACAAAGAATCATCTGTAAAAATATTGTTCAATCCCTCTGGGTAATGAGTAGGGCATGATTTGCAGCTTGCAGCACAGACCCACAGCCAACTACTGCCTGCACAAAAAAAGTGGGAGTAATGGCAATGCATCCTTTCTAGAAGTGCATGCCACTAGAATGGGCAGAGATGTTTCTTGTCAGGTGTTAGAGATTTGCTGGCAGCACAGGGATGAGTGCTAAGATGTGGGAATAATGGGTTCATTTCCTAGCTCCACAGCAGATCAATCTAGATGCCCTATTGCCCTATTTTACATAATGGAGTGGATGACTGCCTTGCCTCTCCCTCTCCTTTTCCTGTAGTACTGCCCTCCAGCTGCTGCCTGGCTTCATTTGGATGTTCTCTCTTGCTCACTCGTTCCCTGCTCCCCTAAACTCCTCCCTCCCCGCTGCTTGCCCCATCCCTTTTGGCCTGTGTCTCTTCCCTCTCTCCTGCTGGGATGGATGTAATCCCCGGAGGAATGTGGCCCACAGGCCTCTGCAGGACCTGGGCGTGTGACTCTGGAGAGCCACTGATGCTGAATGCAAAGCAGGAAAAAGCATTCTCCCATCACCTGGCAGCCCAGGGAGGGAAGAGCTGGATATTTGTGGGCTGTTCAGTGTGACTGGATGTCCAGACAGCTTATCAGATGAAAAATAGAGGTCAGATTTTACAGCTTCATGTGCCATTTCCCTATGCATTGTGTCTAGGTGATGTATTCTCTGCCTGTGGTTTGAATAAATACCTTTCATAGCTACTTTCTGCTTCAGTCCCCCTTGGGACAGCTATTTCCAACTCAGCTGCATCAGTGTGCTGAAGATGTGAAGTCCAAGTGTGTGGAACAGAGGAAAGAGGAGAGAGAACTTCATGCAGAGCACTTAAGAAGCTTTACTTTAGTTTCAATCATATGTCTGTGAAAGCTGCTGCACATAACACAAGCCTCACCTGCAGTGTAAGTTGTACACAACTCTCTTAGTCATGACTCTTCTTGCCTTTCCTCTTTGTGTTTATATGTCCACAGAGCATTCAAAAGTATTTGCAAGAAGAATCCCAAGCTACTGGTAGGACCCAAACCTGTGATGGTTTTTTATAAGGCTTTGCATTTGGGATGTTGCTGTATTTTAGAGTATCCTGGAAAAGTAACAGGGATGTAATGGGGGGGAGAATCACAGTTCTGTGTGGGGAAACTGAGTTTTGTTTTATATAGTAAGCACCCATCTCAACCCTGCTAGAGCAGAACTAAGCCCCTTCTCTCACAGAAACCCAAGTTGTTGTTAATTAACATCTTGCTGAAAACTAAGTCTTTGCCATCTGTTCTGCCACCTCACTATGAATGCTGCTCTCATGTTGATTATGTAAGTAAAAATGAAAATATATTTTGGTAGCGTGCTGCATGGCACTGTGCTGATTCTTCTCCTGTTTCTATTTACCATTCCCTGCCCCCATCCCCCAAGGAAAGGAAAAGGCAACAATTGTTTGACTCCTCAGCAGCTTTATCCTGGAGCTGCCCTGCTGGCTGCCAAGCCCTGCGTGTTGTGGGAGCAGCCACCTCACCCCTGCTGCGTTTGAGCCCTGAGCCCTTTGCAAACCCTGCTTATTATCAGGTTCATGAAAAAGCTGTGGTGGGAAGATGCCCCTTAAGCTGAAGTTGCTCTAAATTCTTGTGAGGGGTTAACTTGAAGTGCAAAAGAAGAAAAGTGAAAAGGAAGGCCGGGTTACTCCAGAAGTGATAGCCTGACCTCTGGGAGCAGCCCGCTGCTCCTGTTACAAGCGTGGCCTCTGTCTGTCCAAGGGTGGAGAAGGAGAGAAAGAGGAGGGGTAGCTTTCCTGTAAGTGGGTTAGAGCAATTACTGAGGTCTCTTACAGCAAATGAAGTTGTCAGTGTGAGTCACATTCCCTTTTTTCTCTCACTGCCAAGTTTTAGGCACTAACCAGACAGAGGGAGAAAAAAAAAAAAAGAAAAGCAACAATGGGGGAAAGTTGAACTGGAACAACCCTTCATTCGGGGTATTGTTTGATGTTTTAGCTCTGATTGTACATAGAGATAAAGGATCTATAAATATCCTGTCTGCTGAAATTCCTTATCACAGCATCGCCTGTCAGCTGAACAAATAGGTTAGCTTCTCAAATAATAGATAATTACGTATGTAAATACGAAATTACTGATTAAGTCCCTGCAATGCCACATGCAGTGGGGCCTCATCACTGGAGAGGACATTAACCTCTTGTGGTGCACTAGAGCTGCCTTGGCCTCAGGACAGCAAGTGGCACATGCAGCTGTTACTGCTGAGACAGCAGGAGCTCAAACACTGGGCTGGAATAAGCAAGGAGATATTTATCTGCATGACTAGACTAGATGAAAGCATCTTCTGACACTTTTCGAAAGTATCTGAGCATTTAGTTCTGTTTAGCAAATGTCTGGAAGCTTTTCTACTCTGCTTTAGAGCTTTTAATGAAGCATTGTGATTTCCATTGTGGTCAATTGTTTGACACTTTTATTATTACTGGTATGCAGAGCGTTTTTTAATGTTTGACAGCTGGAGAAAGAAGTATTTTGTGCATTGAAACTTTTAGCACAAAGCTGCTGTTTTCCATTCTGCCTTTGTCTTTTATTCTTGCTGATGCAAATCAACGAAAGACAGAACTGATTAAATTACATTTGTTTACTTCTTCCTTGATGATAATAAGACACAGCCTGCCTTTTATAAACGGCAGAAATAGAGGATGTGACTGTTTCTACAGTATTTCTAGAAAGGCGCATTTTTCCCCTTACAATATAAAGGCATTTATTTGTTTCGAATGTCTTGATTTACCAGATAATGCACACTTCCTAATGTGTGTGGAACAAGAATAGAGCTCTGAAGGACAGTTAGCAATGGATTCCATTTGGAAGGCTTCTATCTTGTTATTTTTATTAATCCAACAGTATAAATTAGCAGAACACATCACAAAACAAACACAGCAAGACACTTGTGTCCTTCACAGTAGGGCTGCTGATCATTGCACAAAGCAGTGCCCTCCATTGCAGGCTTTGGGTTTATACAGCCACAATCCTGCTGCTGGGTCCTGCCTTCAGGGCACTGGTACCACTGGAGAGGAAGGAGAGGCACAAATAGGATCCCCAGGATTGTTTTGGTGAGTAATGTGGATGTCTTGGGCATTGTGTAATACTTCTTTTTTTTGAACACTTGTCCTGAGAAAGGAGGACTGGATTTGTCTGTCTTGTGTGTGCTGTTTGCAAGGGAAAAGATCCTGGATCAGGAGGGCATTTCTAGAGGAAAGGCCCTCCTGATCCAGGTTGCTCATGAGAGGGTAGGACAATGTCACCAGGAGCACAGGGAATTACAGCAGGGAGACTTTGGGAAGCGTAAATGGCAGAAACAGGAGAGGCAGAGGACGAGCAGAAAGAAGGTGGTTAAGGAAGTCATTACAAAACTGCTCTCATGATTGCTTTTTCCTGCATTTTTCAAGAACAGAGGAAAATGCAGCAAAGGATGGCAAAGGCAAGAGAAATGTCTGAAGGCTTCTCAGCAGTGCAGTCAAACCTCCTGGTTTTACAGCTGAAACTAGTCTTAGGGAGGGATATCTGCCGGCAGCTGAGCCAAATCTAAAGGACTGCTGGTATCAAAATGATGCTTCTGCTTCCAGTCCTGCTGCTTTCTTTGTACGGGTCTGGTGCTTGTCTGACTCTTTAATGAGCTCATGCAGCTCAGTAAACTGCAAGAAAATGAATTCAGTGGAAAATATACCAGCACAGGAAAGGAGAAGAAATGGACACTGTGAGAATGGAGACTGCAGTGAGCGGGAGAAGTACAAACATCAGAATTTTTCTGCACATTTGGGGTGTTTTGGGGGGTGCCTGATCCTGGTTGATGCTTTACCTCCTAGGTGGGGCTTCCCTCAAAAGGGCACAGGATGAACACATCTGAGCATGGAGGCTGATTGGAGAGGTGAAGGGAGGTCACCCAGCAGCAGGGCTGAACGGGACTGCAGCAGCCCAGCAGGATGCTGGCATGGGGAAGAGTGTAGCACAAGAGGAACCAAGAAGGAAAGGGGACACGTGCAGAGTAACCACAGAAGGTTACTGCCACGAGCACTGGAAAATGCTTGAGTATAGGGCAATGGTTCCATCTTCCTAACCTAGCTCTTAAAGGGTTTATTCTCATCTATCCATGTAGCTACCCCTGAAGGTGCTTATGCCCCTTATTTAGCCATACATTTCTCTAAATTGGGTTTTGATAAGAGGACAGCTGCTGCATTTTTATTACCTGTGATAAGCAGCAGTAAAATCTGTTTAAGAGTTCATGATGGAAATGTATCCATATATTGGCATTTTTCCAGCTGCACTTCACGAAGGTAAATGGGACATGAGAGTGGTGCACTGCCCCCTTTTAATCCATTTTCTCTAGACGGGGGCACTTTGCCTCTCTGCGGGAAAGGCCAGCACAGCTACTGTGCTAATAAACACTCATTCCTCACTGCAGCATCTGCACTTCCCAGACTCATAAATCCAAGCAACTTGTAGTTGAATAGCAATTAAATATCCACGTGCATTTCCATAGCACGGTCTGGTGCACAAGGCCTGGGCTAAGTGGCTGCACATCTGCTGTCTGCTCCCCCACACGTGCCGCTTGGCAGAGCGTGATCACTTAACCTTATCCTGCCACCACTAATGCTACATGGAAAGTTGGATGCAGAGCATCGTACTACAGATATTTTGTCATATTTTTGTAAAAGAATTATGTTCTTTCTTGTGTGGTGTTTTGTTTTGTTTTAAGCAGCCTTTATTGTCTTTCTCTCAGGATTTCCAGGCCAGGGATTCAGGTAGGCTGTTAATGTCAGCTGGAAATGAGACATCATATTAAAAAGTTGGTTGAGATTCAGGACACTGATATAGCCTCACAACAATTTTGTGTCACTTGTACAAAACCCAGAGACTTGGTTATGCAGTAAGATAAATGTAGTGCCTGATTACAGTGGATGTATTGCACTTACAAAAGGCATCTCTTATCACGAGGCTCTGTGTATCTGCAAAAATAACCACCACATGTCAGGTAAAACAAAGATAATGTGAGCCAGATAATTCTCTTATTGTTAAAACTTTCAAAATCCAAAAAGGTACAAGTGTCTTAATTATTAATTCAATTTTGCTACATCTAGTGCTGGGAGCTGGAGGGAACATCTTTTTGAGGTTCAATTTTTCCTCTTGTCTAACTGATAACAGTCTGTGTGGCAGAGTTTTAAAATGCTATAGCCATTTAAAGAAGTAAGACTTGCACACAGTCATTGCCCATCTTGCATTTCCATGCAGCAGGATTTTACCACATGAAATTGCAGTTCAGATGTTCCCCTCTTGAGCAAACAGATAAGCCTTGCTTAGTTTGCTTTGAACTTAAGAGTGAACTTAACAGTGGTGAAGCTGTATGAGGCACCAGCCTGTCTTGTGTCTGACTGTACAGCGTTATTGTTGTAGTTACCTATCAAAATGCTTATTCCCCATGGAACTGGCAGAAACCTTGAATTCCCTCCCCAGCCCCCCACCCCGTGTGTCTGCCAGCTGCAGACCAAGTCCCAGCCAGATCACAAGAACATCCTGAATCAGTCACAATAATTTGCATTTCCTTGCCAAAGATTTTATCTGCTGGGGGTGCAAATTGTGCCATCAAGGTTGCTGGTGTTGAAAAATCTGCACCCTTCTGCTCCCCAGCTCTCCCTTTCCCAGCTACGTTAATTTATCCAGAAGAATTAATTGAGGCAACAAAGCTGTTAAGTGAGAAAGGCCACACAGTGAGACAGCACCACTCTGAACATCTGCACAATTCGTGTATTTGATTAGGTACCTCAGCACTGGCAGATTATTGTTGTTAAAAGCAAATCTTTCTTTTGCCATTTTCATACAAGACTCTCTGCTGCAATTCTGCAGATGTTTGTTCTCTGTATCCTCACATTGTTTAAAAAAATGATGAATGATGATAGTAAAAATTACACTTGCTCATTCAAACATCTTGCTGTTTACATATAAGAAGAATCATGTGCTGGGGTGCAATGACCTAATGAGAGATGCAACATGACCTCCAGCAGGAGCTGGATGGGGCCCTCAAAATCTGCTGCTTTCACACAAATTGTCCTCCAATATATGTAATGAAAACCTTCTTTTGTTTATAGTGACAGATGCCACAGCAGTTGTATATTTGGATATTATTTTTTCTCTAGGAGTGTTTATTAACAAAAGCTTGCAAGTTTTATGATGTGGTAAAAACTATATCTCTCATGATAAACAGGAAATGCTCAGAGGTATTGCATTATCCCATAATGCAACACAGATTCCAACAGCTTGGCTCTTTTTCTCAAAATATGGTGACACCACTTCCTTTAGGAAACCTCTTTCTCTTCACAGCTTTTATCTGCTATAGATATGCAAAGCTGCAAATGAAATATTTATTTTTAAAAATGATGACTTGTCAGTTTTGGACTGTAGAAACTGATGTCTGTAATTTATATGAAATCTATATAAAAATAAGCAGTTAAGACCTTTTGGGCTGTCAGATCAGTGGACTGAACAAAGTGCAAGTAAAGGAGACTGATACCTGCCCTCCCTCTAGCAGCATAGGTGCAGACAGCAAAGATGTGGATTTCCCTGCAGCCATAAACCTGGAGCTGCCTCTTCTGCAGCTGCATGTCAGCAAGGTCAGGACCTGCCCAGCAGAGAAGAGGGAATCCTGTTCCCTTCTCACGTGCTCGGGAAAGCTCAGTGTGACAGTTTGTACGTGGAACCTTCATCCAGAACTGCTGTGCTACGGCCTCCAGCTTGCCCCTATCGGCTGCCATGCACTTGTCATGGGCTGTACGGCCACGAATGCTGGCTGGATGTTCAACCCCGGTGCCAACCTCAGCAAGCCATTAGTGCACTGTCCCCTAGCACTCGTTTCTGTTCAGCCACTGCCCGTGGTTGAGATTATACCTAATGACAGCACACCAGTAGGACGTGTACTTGTGCCATCAGTCATCAGCCACACGCGTTTGTGATGAACGTCACCCCAGCAGACGCCGACGTCAGGGAAAGCGAGTCCTGGTGAGCTCTTTTTAGAAGGCCTGGCATCATTCCCCAAACTGGTTCTCCATGAACAGACTTGTCTGTCTGCCAGGGCCTCCACTTGCACACAGCCAGATGCAGTGGGGTCTGGATATCACCCCTCTGATTAGGACCCTTCTATTCTCACAGCTCAGTCCCACTACCTGTTCATTTTACTTTTCATTTACATTCCTCCCCCCGTATTCTCTTTTATTCATTCTTGCATAATCTTTTTTCCTCTGTCCTCACATCAGCCACCTTCTTCGTTACAAAAGTTCCCTACATTTTTAGCTATGAGCAAAAGGCCATAAATGCAATATTTGGACAACATAAAATCCTAATAATCCTGTTTCTACATGCTTTGACTTCTTCCTCTGCTGGAGGAAGCACTTGTCCTGCCTACAACTGAACCAAGGATAAGTGGGGGGGAAACACACTGCATGTTCTAGTATTTGTAAATTATTAGACTTCTGAGGTTATGTAATAATTTTATCTCCTTTTTTAAAAATTATTTTCTTAGCAACCAGTGATACCAGGAATGCAGAGATAAAGAGACTGATATTATGTACTAGCTAAATCTTATTGTAAGAACATAGTAGCCTTCCAGTGTATAAAGCTTCAGCACAAGAAAACAGGGGTCATGTAGCAGGACCTCAGTGAAGACTCACAACTTGCTGTAATATGCTGTGTAAATACTGAATATATGTACGTTTTGTTTAGTCAGTCCTGTAAAATAGCTTATCTGGTGATTCAATTCTCTTATCATCCCCAGCTTGTTTACTGAATTTTAAGTCTTGGGCAAGATGAAGCAAGCTCATGAGGCATAGCTGGTTTTCAAAAGATACAAGCTCCAGATAACCGAGGACAAGTAAGGCGCACAACAATATTGAAATCACTCAGAGTTTTATTGCAGCTGACTGAGACAGAGTGTGCTTTGAGGCTGGGAAATTTCCATTACTGAACTGCAGGACAGTGCCTGGATACTGCTACTACTGCAGTTGAAAAAAAAAAGCAACCTAATTATATATAGACAGCAATAAAATGCCAGTATATTAATTAAAAATGTTAGATTTATATGATTAGCTTTTAAGGTTGCTGTAAAATGGACCCTTTAAAAATATTTAGAGTATGATTGTAAACTACTTGTTCAAAACTAAGTAACATAAAAATTACTTGAAATTGCAACTTGGTTTTCAAACCATATTTGTGAACAGTAAATCTAACCAGAACATGATAGATAATACAAGACATCTCCTACAACAGTGACAGGTTCTGACAGTGACAGAATGATACCCAGTGCAGGATCAAGGCTGTCACTGACAGAATCATTCTGCAATTAATAATCTTTTGTACTCCCTTTGGCATGCACAGAACAGCCACAGCAATCTGTTTACTCATCTTAACTCCATGGTGTCTACGCCATAGTAAGCTCCATGCAAAGTCCATCAGAATGTTGAATGCGGAAAAAAGGAAATACTGGAGGGAAAAGTAAATTTGTTCTGGCACCAAGTGCCCAGCAGTTTGGATGAGTGTTTTTAACTTCCCTGCAGTGCAAGATTACAGCAAGAGCCTCATTTTCGTTGAGGTGGCTTTATACTGCCAAAGAAGAGGTCAACATTCGCAGAAAGATCCATTCTCAAGGGATTTCTGCTGTGTGTCACCCGTTCAGTCAAGCCCAGGTAGAGACTGACTAGAAGTTATTATCAGCTGATGTTCTTTCTGAATCTTAGGATAGTCCCCTGTGGATCAGAGCTCATATCTAAGCAATTTCAGGAACAATCACCATGGTTCCTGAGTGCCTTAGAAGTTAAAATATATCTTTATAAAACATTTTAACATGTCTTCGTTCTCTCTCTCATCACCCCCGCACACAGGCTTGAGGTCTTTTTAAATAATTCTGGTAAAATTGTATATATTTAATGCCTGTGTTTTGTTGGGATGATGGGGAGGTTCAGGTTCATGCTGACATACTCACACAGCAGCTTCCAAGAACGCAATGGCTGCAATGTCCCACGCAAATCACACAAACCAGTATAATTATGATGATCTTAGGAGATATGGCTTCAGTTTTAAACTAGCACAAAGATCTGAGATGCCTCCCACCCCCACTACAGAGGGGGCACTGTAGGGCAGCTCCATGGTGTTTGTCCTCGGCCTGACCCGGCACTGCTGATCCCAGGGCTCCGGGGCCTTGTGCTACAATGTTCACTTTTCAAGAGACCTATAATTAACAGTTAAAGCAGAAACGAGTAACAGCGCAGGGAATTTCTAGATTCTGGTTGTAGGATGAACTCGTTCATCTGACTCCTGAACTTGACTGAAGATGGAGACAGTCCAAACCATGGTGTATTTACACTGACTTAGCTTTGGCTTAGCTATTCCTGTTTCTGCTTGCACAAACTCTTCTCAGCAGTTACTTGATTTCTGTTTGAAATAAAAAGGTTTTTCCTCCTGCTTCTTATCTGCTATCATTTTTTAGTAAGTATCACCTCTTCACCCCCAACACAGCCCTTTATTTTGATCATGGAACTCATAATTTTCTTAAAACGCATTTATGTTCTTTCCAGAATTGAGGCTCTAATGTCACCTTGTTAAGGCGAAAGACCCAACATTAAGTGCAGGTAATGGCAGGGCATTTAAGTAGGCTAAAAACCAAATTATACCACTCCCATCTGCTCTGCCTATCTCAGCAACTGCAGAGCTTCACTGAAATACTGCACCGTGTTCTGTCACGGGAGGAGTTGTTGGGAAAGCATGCCATAGCCTCTGACCACTTATTCGGGCTTAATTGGATTAGACATATATTTGAACACAGCACTCAAAGGAGCTGACAGTCCTTCCACAATTTCCTGGCCTGCCTGGTTGGTTTCCTTTTTGATCAGACACATCCCAGTGAAGGTAGAAAATAATCTAGATACACACCAGTTTTTAATTAAATTTGGTATGACAGGCTGTGTTTAAGCTACATTCTTGATAATAATTTGTTTTGTATTACTGATGACAGATTTATTTATGTATGTAATCAGAGCTGTAAGCAAATTTTCATTTTTAGTTAAGAGAACCTTTAAAATAATATTTTTACTTGGTTTCAGGAAATTTAAACACTCGCATTTACTGCTGTCCAAAATTTCTGAGAAAAATAATGCTGTGTTTCTGAAGTGCAGAACACATCATGAAACAAAAACCCTTATACACACATAAAAAATAATACACCAGAATTATCCCACTCAAATACACAAAACCACGAGCTGTAGAGTTGAACGCCTGTTAAATACAAAGAGGAGTTTATTCGATTTTGGTGCTCGTGTCTGACAGCTTTCCCTCCATCAGCCTGGGCTGGGTGGCACCCGGGGCCAGCCCCGCAGGCCCAGCCTTGCTCGAGCGAGAGGCCTTGGGGGCATGGGGGCGTACAGCCGGACCCGGGGACATCGGGGTGTGCAGCCAGGAGCCGGGGACACCGGGCTGAGCAGCCGGAGCCGGGGACATCGGGGTGTGGTGCAGCCAGGACCCGGGGACACCGGGGCGTACAGCCGGACCTGGGGACATCGGGGCGGGCAGCCAGGACCCGGGGACACTGGGCTGTGCAGCCGGACCTGGGGACATCGGGGCGGGCAGCCAGGACCCGGGGACACCGGGGCGTACAGCCGGACCTGGGGACATCGGGGTGTGCAGCCAGGACCCGGGGACACTGGGCTGTGCAGCCGGACCGGGGGACACCGGGCTGAGCAGTCAGACACGGAGCCTGCCCTTGCCACCCCGAGCAAAGCTGGCCCGGAGCCCCGGCCAGGCCAGCGAGGGGGAACGAGGGAATTGCACCGCTGGAAGCGGCTGCGGAAAACTGCGATGGTTTGGCCGATGGCAAAGGAAGCTGGTTCGGAGCAGGAAAGGCCAGAAGAAGGTGGGATGCCAGAAATGACGTCGGGGAGTTGGGAGAAGCAAGAAACTGTCAGGGACATGGGTGGGGACAGCTTCCAGGCAGGGACAGATGAGAAACAGCAGAGATGTTGGTAATGAAAATGTCAGTAGTAACCAGGGGTTAGCACTTGTTGTAAGGGCCATTAGAGAACTGCAGAAAAAAAGGCAGAAGTGGGGTTAAGATCCTTTTACATAAAGTCCTGCAAAACAGGAAAAGCTATTGTAGGAAAACTGCCTTGGAGAAAAACAGAAAAGGTAGAACACTGTTGCAAGCAGTGATCAAACCACGACAAACCTTCCTTCAACTGAGATTTCACCTCCCCTACAAAGTTTATTTACATTTATAGGGGAAACAGCGAACAGGAAAACGTGATTACATATAAAAGCAACATGCTAAAAAAGAGGTTGCAAAACTGTGCGCCGAAGCCTGGGAGTATCACAAATGAACCGGCCCTCACCGCGGTCCCCGAGCTGCGGCGCACGCAGCGCGGTGCGGTGCGGGCCGGGCGCTGAGGGAGGGGAGGAGATGTGAGGGCGCCGCGGCCGCCCCAGCCCGGCTCCATTTCCCGCCCGTCACCTGACGCCTCTAATGGCGCCGCGCGACCACGTGACCCTCCGCCCGCCCCACGTGACCCGCGGCCGCCGCGCCCCCTCCCCAGCGGCTGCGGTTACCGCAGTCCCCGGCCCCGCCCCCGGCCCCGCCCCGCCCCGCGCGCGGCCCCGCCCCTCGCCGCTCCCTGCGCGCGCGCCCTCGCGCCCCCCCCGCTCCCCTCCCCTCCACCTCCCGGGCCGGGCGGTGCGCGCGCGCGCGGCCGGCGGCGCCTCCTCAGAGCGGCCGCGGCGGGTTCGGCGCTGACGGGGCCGACGGGTCGGGACCGGCGGAGCAGGCGGTGCCTCTTCCTTCCTCCTCCTTCTCCTCCTCCTCTCTCCTCCCTCCCGCATCCTCCTCCTCGCCCCCCTCCTCGCCCGCCTCCGCCCCCCCGCACGCAGGCACCGCGGTTCCCGGCACGGACAACATGGCGGCGGTGTCGGGGGCAGGGGCTGCGGGCGGCTCCGCCAGCGCCGGCGGCCCGGAGATGGTGCGAGGACAAGTGTTCGACGTGGGGCCGCGCTACACCAACCTCTCCTACATCGGCGAGGGGGCCTACGGCATGGTGTGGTGAGTGCGGCCGCCGGGGCAGCGCCCTTGCCCCGGACAACTCCCTCCTCCCTTCCCTCTCTCCCTCCCGCCGCCCTGCCCGGCCGCGGGCCCGGCCCGCCCTTGCCCTCGGGGAGGGGGAGCAGCTCTGTCTCTCTCTCCTCAGCTCTGCCTCTCTCTCCGTGTTCCCGAGGTTGTCCCTCCGGCATCACCCTTCTTTCCTCTCCCTGCACCCCCCCGCCATCCCTCCATCGGTGTGTGCAACTGAGCGTCTCGTTTCATTTCGCTCCTGCGTTTATTTTCTTTAATATCTTCTGCCTCTGGAGTTGGGCGCTCTAGTTACTCCCTCCGTCTCCGTAGTGCGATTGCAGACGTTCGGGAAGGGGCGGGGGGGAAGGTGGTAAATCCTGCTGGCAGCTCCGCGTTCCTCCCAGTGCCCTGCGAGGGCTCACCTGGCTGCAGCAGCCCGAGGTCGTGGGGGATAAAAAAGCTGAATCTGAGCATAGGAGTTGCTGCCGCTGCCTGACTTTGCTCAGGACGTGCTGTCTGTGCTGCAGAGCCGGCTGGATTAGTGCCTACGTTACCGTGTGCAGGTGAAAGTTCTCTTCAGCTGTCCTAGCTCTAAATTATATTGCATTATAAAGACTTAGACTGAGTCTCACTAAAAAGTGATCGTGTATGTTTATTGTGGGTAACACTGGTCTTGAAGAGCAAGGTGAACAAACTACGAAAAACGTGAACTGACTGGATTAAGAGTGTGAGATGGATTTTTTAGCCTCTATGAGCTGGGGTGATGCTGTGTGATCTGTGTATCTAATGACTGGGTTACTAACCTGGTGTGCTCAGTGACCTCACTAAGGATTTTGTATTTTGTCATCTATTAGTGAAACTCCTTCCAGTAGTTAAAAAAAAAAACCAAAGTCCTGAAATAACTTAAGGGATGTAGGTGAAAAACTCTTTTTTTGTTGCTGTTTTATCAACTGTCTTGCAACCTGCCTCTGTTTCTTCGGTAAGGTTTTTGACCAGAGGTACTAAAAGCAACTTACAGGCTGTGACTTCATGAAAGCTTAATCAGCATTAATTTCTCTCTCTGATGAGGAGTCTTTGGTATAGCAGCACATTTCTCAGCGAAGACACCTCACAGCCTTCAGCTGTGCGTTACAGATTTTTATAGCTGTTGGTTTTTGCACATAGTCACTGAACTGTGCTGGCCTGTCAGGATGAAGTCATTGTGTGTTTCAGGGAGGGAGCTTTTCATCTAGGCCCGAGTTTAGCTGCAAGATGAGCCTTTCTCTCAGTTTTGCGTTGTGGCCTTCACTTTTTTTTTGCTGTGGGAAGAACCTTCAAATGTAAACCAGTAAATCCCATTTACAGTGTAAAAATATCCTTGTTATTGTTTCGGTGTTAGAAAGTGCAGTAATATATCCAGTCCAAATCTTGTTGATGTAGTTTCTGGTACAGGCTGTATTTTATTATGATTATTTTATCATCTGAGCCAGGGCAAGGAAATGGGTGCAGAAAATCTCAGCGGTGGCTGCACTGGTTTGCACTCACAGTCAGGTTTTTGAACGTCCTGGGAAATAGCATTGCCAAGGTGTGTGCTGAGGACAGTCCAGTTCACATCAACAGGGTGTTAAAAACCATGTTTCACAAACAAAGTGAAAAGCTAAAATATTTCACCACAGGTCAGGGACTGCAAGAAGCAGCACGATGGCAGCTGATGCCCTTTTTTGGCATCCATGAGCCAGTGAGGAGATACAGGGGAATCAGGGCCACTGCTGCCCCTCCAAATGGTGTGTAGTAAACTTCTACACTGAAGCTGTTTCCCCTCCAAATTCAAAAGGTTATTTTTTATTTGAAAACTTCTGATACTTTGTGTCTGCTGTGAATGCTGCGCAAAATTACTATGAAAATTTCCAAATCTCCAGTTCAGTTGAAATATGCATTCAGGTCTTGTGTTTTCTACTAATAAAAATTATTAACATAAAAATGCCACGTTACGCATTTTGTGCACTTCATTATTGCTCTTGTGCCTTGGGTGTGAGGTGTCAGGGAGCAAAGTCTCAGTTTATAGCGTGTGCTTGGTCAGGGAAGTGTTGGATGCACTTGTAGCTAATGCCATAGCAGCCGTGCTGTACTGTAGTGACTGCAGTGAAATGTGATTACCTATCAATCCCAGCCACGCAGGTTGTGCACTTCAGTGCCCTGTGTTTCGTGTTTTGCTCTGGTTGCTAATGCAGTGAGGATCTGCAGAAGCTTCTCCCTCGGGGGGCGGGGTTGAGGGCAAGCTGTGAGTGTGCAGATGAAGATGTTTCCTGCAACTGCAAAATCCATTTAAATTTGTACACTTTAATAAAGGAAAGCAAAGCAGGCTCCGATGCTTTTGTTTTAGACCCACAGCTAACATGGATCTCTTTGGAGATGATGGTTATTTACAAGTGCACTGTGCCATAAGGCTTGTTACATAGCAATTGAGTGTCTTTGGACTCTTAAAATCCTTCACTCTCTTTCTCATTTTTATCCTAATTCTTATGTTTCTAGATTATCGGATTAGATATTTGAAAACAATAAAATGCTTTCAATTATATGAGTAAAAGGGCAAATGGAGTATTCTTAGGATAGTGCTGTTACAGTCAATCTCCCATTTTGATTTTGCAGCAGAGAGAATAATGTTTGAGAAATATTGATCACAACATAAAATACCAGTACAGGAAATAGAGGAAGATGTTGGCTGAAGAGACTGTACGTGAATGTTCTCTCATCTGGATTTGAAAACCCTTAAAGGCATTTAACTGTTTTCCCTAGTGCAGTCATTTTTTTTACATAATCAGGTTTTGAGTAAAAATAAACTCAGCAGAGCAGTATATTTACTGCTGTGTTGTGGTTGCTCTTTCTCAGCTTTGTAAGCAGAAAAGGCAGGTTATCAGGCCAAACCCCATCCTTATGTCCTCCAGTTCAACTCTGCCACAAACGTTCAGCCTGTGGTACAGACTTGTGCCTTGTTCTTGTAGCAGAGGGTGAAGTGGTGGGAGGTGGATCCCTGTCAGAGCCCCTTCCTAACCCGTTTTTGTTTGGGTCATTCTGCGTGTGAAACCGAGGGCTGAGCACAGAGCTAAGTTTGAGCCAAAATCCTCAGCACTTCCTAGGACTGCAGGACGTTCTTTGAGCAATTACTTAGTCATGCAGTCATGTTTGTTACTCTGACTTAATTTATCCAAATATATGTAAATGTCGTGTTGTCTTTTCTCCCTCTGCTTTCACTCCAGAATTGTTGCTTGTTTTCAGGGGCATTGGTGTAAAGTTCTTTAAGTGATTTTCCCTTTAATTCAGTGATAGGGAGTTATCAACATCAGAGTCAGATGGAACCCACTTTTAGACCAGGTCTGAAAGTTTCAGAAATACCTTTCAGACACAAGAAATTGGAAAAGGTTGTTGGGGTTGTTTCTTTCTCCCCTTATGTGGGCTTGGTTTTATTAGTATTAGTAGTAGTCTTTTTTTTTAAGCAGCCTGTTAACAAGCCATATTTCAAACACACTGGAACAGCAATAAAAACACAATAGAGTTGAGCTTTAAATTTCCAGCGTGACTTATTCTTCATCCAGTGGTAATCAGTGGTCAGTGGTAATTTGGCAAGGATGATAATTTGACAGTAAAAAGCAAATAATCATTTTGGAAAGAAATGATGAATTGGATGTGATAGGGATGTTCTCATTTTTATCCTAGTTTTTGGAATCTTTTTTGTCATCAAGCTTATATGAATGTGAAGTGATATCAGTGCTGCAAATAACTGCTTATAAATAAGCAGTTGAGTGCAGATGAGTGCAGTTGGAAGAAAATCATCTGCAAGCTCAAGTCTTGGATTTCTTGCTCTGAATTTGCTGTGTTACAAAGAGAGCTTTGTGTTACTGATGTGCTGTGAAAGAGTGATATTAGAAGTTTAGGTGGTCAATAGATAAATGTTAAAGTAATACTGAAAAGAATACTTAAAACATTTGGCAATAGATTCTTTAAACTTATGCTTCTCTCTACTGTCTCATGGAACAGCCCTACTTTCAGAGCATCAATAATTTAAAATGAAGGAAAGCATTTTAATAAACTAAAACCAGTAAGAAATCAGGAATAGAGCAATCCGCAAGGCACGGATATTTATATTAAAACATAAAAACTCGAATGGGATTGATGGTTGCATAATAGTTTCTTTCGAGTTACATAAAAAAGTGGCTTTTGCATCCTCTGTGAGGGTCAGCCTGGTGGCTGGGGTGGGCTGCTCAATGGCAGGGATCAGAAAGAGCCCGTCACGTTTGTTCTGTGAACTCTTGTCTGGAGACAGAGAGCCCTTTAACGATGGAGCCGCCGCAGGGATCCGTGCCCCTGTTCGCCTGTGCTTTGAGGGCGCGCGGGCTGGAATGGGTGTCGATACCTGGTAATTAGCATGTTCTGTGTGTGATAAGGAGAACGGGGAACTGATACAACTTAGCCAACCCGCCCCAGTGCAAGGATCAGAGGAGGGAATTAGGGAGTGTAATTGGTGGCTAGTTATCGGCTTCTTCCCTCTGGGGAGAAGGCAGATCTAAGCGCTTCCCTTCAGTCACTCAAGCTTCTAGCACTTGCCTAACCTGGCGTGGGAGCCCAAAGGAGAAATTAGAGCTGCTTTTCCTGCTCTCCCCGGTGATGGGCAGGTGGCCCCTCAGAAGCTGTGCGGCAGAGATGGGCAGCGGCCACTCGCTCCGTGTCGGAGCTGACTTCCAGGTTCATGGAAGATGAGAAGCAGCAACTTTTGCTGTCAGCCCAGAGCAATGGGGTACTGGCTTAGCTGAAGAGTGCAGCTCACGGACACTTGCATTTTATAAAGAAATACACATTTTTGTAGCACAGCAAGATCCATCCCATGGAAGCAGACACAGATAACTTACGGGTTTTCTTTGAAGCGTGCTTCATTAAGGAAATTAGGCTTACGTTCACAGCATGTGTATGTGGCTGCATCAGTCCATCTCCCATACCCCTACATGCAATTCTAGTACCTGTTGCCTGCCTTCTATCAAATCTGACAGATGGTAAAAGTCTTAAAGATGGAAAGTTATTCTGCAGGTTTTGCAAAAATAGGTATTTTGCTCTAGTGAAGAGATCCTGTATGCTGCTCTGTTGGGGGAGAGATTGTGTCAGGTCACATGTGAGAAATCAGGCTCGCCGAGGAGACATGACATGCCCCAGTTTCACAGATGGATTTATTGGTACTCCTGAGACTAGAAATGTGTATTTGTAGGACACCAGGCTCTGTTAGTTCAGTGGCTTCTTGTTCAGGGGTGGGGATCTACAGCCCACAGAAGAGTTGGTGCTTTACCAACTGAGTAGGTGTAGAGCTCAGCTTGTGTTGAAAACTAGTACTTCACCAACATAGTAGTTTTTTAAATGCTTTTTCTGTTGGTGCTTTGTCAGTTTTCAGCTGTGATCTAGAAATGAAAATAACTGATTGATTTGGTATTTAATGAAATATTTTATGACATCTTGCAATGGAATATTTCACAGTGTAATGTAGGTTGAAAGGGACTTTCTGAGGTCATGTAGTCCAACCTCCTACTCAAAGCTGGGCTGATGTCAAAATTAGACCAAGTTGCTCAACGTATCCACTCAGTATTTCCAAAATCTCCAGGGATGGAGATTCTACAACATCTATGGGCAATTTCTGGTTTTAGTGTTAAACCACTTGTCCAGTGATACTTTTTCTCTTAAAAATATGAGGGTTTTGCCTTGCTACAACTCAGGCCCATCCCCTCGTGTTTTTTGTACTCTGAGAAGAATCTGGATCACTTTTCTCAGTGATTCCCCTTTATGTAACTTAAAAGAGCAGTTGGATGTTTTCCACCACCAACCCTTTTCCCCCATCTAACCTATACAAACCCAGTTTCTTCTTCTTTTTCTTTTATGTCACATCCTTCAGCTCCTTAATGGAATCCTAATGGTTTTCTGCTGGATTTGGTGCAGTACTGGAAGGGAGGAAAACTGGATGCAGAATTCCAGATGTGCCCTCACAGCAGGAATCAGTTCCCTTGAGCTGCTAGCTGTGCACATAACACAGCCCAGTCCTTGGTCAGCCTCCATTGCTGGGGGCTGGCAGTGCTCATGGATTAAATTGGATGTTGTTCTGATAATTTGGAGAAGGCTTTCACTTAAAGTGAAGTATTTTAGGAATTTTAAAAATAATATCTGGAAAAAAAAAAATCCCAAACCCAGAAACATTTTATTAAGTGATTTCAATTGTATTTGATTTTGATTTCCAGATGACTCAGATGAAGTGTATGGAGCTATAAATGTATTAAAAAATATAACTTCTATGCTATTGTGTTGTAAGGTAAATAAAAATAATAATGTAATAGTGTGAAATTCAGCAGTATAGTTCATTTCAGGTGATTTATCTGTGTGAAATCTCTGTTCTGTTGATTGGCAGGACAGTTATTAAAGACAGCAGTTTGCTGGCAGATGAATCTCCTTTTCAGAAGAGAGCTTGTTTTCCTTTGCTTTAGTACATCTTTTGGGTGTGTGAAGAAGCTCTTCTCAAACTCATCTTTTTGCAAGGTGCACAAAAAACCAAATGCAGTTCGTTGTCAGCTTTGAGCAGGTAGATTAGTAATATCCAGCTCATAATAAATGTCACTGATTCAGCTGGGGTTATTTGATGAGCTTTTGGCAGGGTTTCCTGTGCTCCATCGGGGTGCAGGAGCTGGTTTCTGTTTCACAAGCATTCCTGTCTCCACCCGTTTCCGCTGAGGAGAGCCAGCGCAGGGACAGCCTCGGGTCCCCTCAGCTCCTTGTGCGCCCTCCACGCTGCCTGGTGTGTGTGTGTGTGCCCCTCCAGCCCAGTGACCTCTTAGTGCTGGATTAAATACTGCTTTGTGTATACATGTCTTGTAGAAAGGCTGTCATAGAAATATTTTTCTGTTAGATTTGGGCAGAATCTTCACAACAGTCCAGTTTTAGCAGAGTTGTGCACATACTTTTGCTGTCCATCTGTTTGCAGTACCCAAAATCACAACCACCTAAGTTCCCCTAAGGGGAAGTGTCTTCTCTTGGAAGTTCTTTTGTATTTTAAGAGAATTTTCATAAAATACTGAAATACTCTGTGGTGATTAGGATGCAAATGAGAGTTTTTGTTACATGGTGGAAAGTAATTTGTCTGTGTTGTGGGTATGTTTTAAGTATGAGCGACTCGCAATTAGGCTTACAGTTTATAATGTGCAATTACTTCATTTTGCAGTTTCTCTTAAAATTAGCAGCTGCCACTGCAGTACCTGACTTCTTGCTTGTTTGGAAGGCAGATTGCTCCACCAAATATTGCTGATGTGCTCTGAGTAAAATTTCAGGTCATTTGAGCACTCCAAATCAATACTCCCCAAAAGTGCTTCAGTACAGAATTTGCTCAATTTTATTGGGATTTGGATGTTGCCGAATATCCCAAATGACATTCAGGTTGACTTTAGTATTGGATTTTTTTTTGAGTGTTCCATAGTTGTGAAATAGCTTCCTTTCAGCTACTGTAGCCAACATATTCTAATGCTGATACCTCCTCTGAACAAACAGCAAGCTGTGAATATGCTGAGGGTTTACTGTTGGCATGTCTTGTTAGAAACGTGGAAAAAACATGCAGAAAATGCCTTGTAATCTGATAGGGAGGGAAATAACTTCTGATAGTGGTGAGATGCACACTCAGTGCTGGTGGTTTGGTTTGCAAGTGAAATACTGAACTAACCATGGCAGAGTGGACAGTAGCAATGACCTTTCTTTCATCAGTGCTTTGGGATAATTTTCATTTTGCACTGATGTTTCTACATCAGGTTTGGGAAAATCTCTGCTTTTGAGTGTACATGGATGATTTTGTTTTATTTTCTGTTGGAATGAAATACTGTGAACTATCTCTTCTGAAGATTTATGTGGTGTGGAATCAATTAAATAAGCTGATTTTAGGAGGAGTATCTGGGATGTAAGTCAAATTAGAACCTTAGCAGACAAAAGACTATACTGGAGGATTTGTTAATCTCCTCACCACTCACGGATCTCTGGTAGTGCTCTCCCTTCTCTCTAGGAAAGGGGAGATGTTTCCTGCACACTTTTGTGATTCCTCTTTGCTGCTTGGGGATGTGGTAGTTGTTTTCCAGGCTCTGGAGTAACAGTGGTGATGCTGCTGACCTGTCCTTTGCTGTCCTGGTGGCTTTTTGTTGCCCCTTGAGGAGCCTCAAGCACAGGAGGAGGAGGTGGGCACCTTATCGGCTGTGGAGGCTGAGCTCTCCTGGGAGGCTCGACACCCGAGCTGAGCTTTGCAGGGCTGAGCCTTGCAGGCTGACCTGTGCTGATCTTGGGCTGTGCCGCTGCTGCAGGGGCAGCTTTTCTCTCCACACCTCTGCTCTGTCATTCCTTCCTCCTCGCTTGTGCTGGGGCCTGCGCAGCTGGAGCATTTGCTGTGTTGGAAAGCTGGTTTAGCTGAAGAGTGACTTCATAAAAAAATAGAATTGAAGGGTGAGAAGTTGAAATGATGGACACAAAGCCCTGTGCGTGCTGGTGCTGACACAGGAAGGGAATAGGACTGTGCAGGTAAAGTCTGCTTTACTGTTCCTGCTTCAGCTTGGAGCTGCTTTAGTTCTCTGGACTGATGCAAAAAAAGGCACTGCTCCAACCAAAAACGTGAGAAAGGGCAGGGATGTGAGGCATAAAAGGGAGAGAGAACCACAACCACTCCTTTGAATCCATGGAGACCTTAGGCTGTCTCATGTTGTTGAGCTCGTACCATTTTAGCCCAAAATTCATTCCCACAGGAATTTATATACAGAGGAGAAAGACAGTGATATTTAATATTGTAATATTTTATCAAAAGCATTGGGTGCCTTTGGAATGAATTTATTTCCCAGATGCCAAAGGCCTTTAAATGTAGTGAAGTTTGTTAAATTTGGTATCGATGCTGTCAAAGGAAATACTGGCAGTGGAGAACTAGTAAACCTCTAAAATAGGGAAGTGGGAAGGGAGGAAGTAGATAAAGTGAGATGTAAGAGTTTTCTATTTTCTGAAGACTAACTTGAAGTGGCATTAAACAGTAGGCTTACGAGGTGATTTGAAGTCAATTAGAGGTATGGAAAGAAAAATACATATTAAAAGAGATTGAGAGAATGGATTTTTTTTTTTTTTTTTTTAACAACTAAGAGTAATCAAATCACCACAAAATTAGATAGCCTCTTTAGCCCAACAGTACAGAACCTTGGGTGAAATGGCCAGCATTGTTCTAATGCCAGTATTAAGGTGTAGTTCTAGAACTGCTGCTCTTCATAATTCTGTGGTGCTAACAAAACACAAATCATCTGGTGTGCCACACCCAAGATTATGAATTGACTGAGCTTCTGGCAAAAGTAATTAATTCAACAGACTCCATTTTGCATGACTAGCTATTTGTTTTCAAAATACTAGGAGTGATCTCACGAATTGTACTATTAAGTAATTATTATGTGCATAGTAATTAGCTTAAAACTGAATTTTTTGCAAGGATCCATCAAATGCTGCTTTTCAAATTCTGAAAAATAAAATTGTGCCTTTGTAACTTATTAGAGCCTAGAATGGTTTGAGTTGGAAGGGACTTTAAGGATCAAGTAGAGCCAACCCCCTGCAGGGACACCTTCCACTGGACCAGGCTGCTCCAAGCCCTCTCCAGCCTGGCCTGAAACACCTCCAGGGATGGGACAGCCATGCTCTGGGAAGCCTGTGCCAGTGTCTCACCAGAATGAATTAGAATTACTTGAGCAGATACAATGAAATGAAATGAAAACAGATTTCCTTAGGAAGTTATGAAAGTGCTTTAAGAATTTGTGGTGTGAAGGGCAGTAGTAACCTGTAGTAGACCAGATCTGAGTAAAATCACTTCAGAGTAATTATTCACCTTTGTCATGGGAGGAAGGAGTTGGCGTAATTGTAGCAGGAAGCTTTACTCTCAGGATTGATTTGGATTGTTAAGAGGAAGATGACTGAAGCAGTAGGTGGTGGAGGTGAGGGCGGTGCTGTTCCAGTCTGACCCAGTGAGCCTCAGAAGTTAACTGAAAGCACAGCGGGGTCTGCAGGGGTCACACAGCCACCGTGCTAGGGACTTGTGGTAAAATATACGGCACTGATTTAGAAATTGTATTTATTTCCTCCCTTGTTGGTTTTTTATTTGTTTGTTGTTTTTTTAAAGAATCTAATAGTGAGGTAACTCCATTTTCATGGATTGCTGACTTTCCTACATGGTAGGAGTTAGTCTGTGAAACTAAATCTTTAATGGAGAAAAGTAGAAGTGTATTAAGATGCCCCTGTTTTTATAGTTTATTTCCTGAATTCTCTGCTGTCAAACCTGAGAAATGCTTTGTTATTGAGAACCTCTTCTAGAGAAAGCTGAGGAATCAAAATGGAACTGAGTGTGACATGGGTTGTCTTTTCATAAACTGAGGTTTCTTGAAGCACGGCGCATGTATCCCAATATGAGTAGGTACTTGTTCCTTTTAAAACCAGGTGCTGATTTTGTAAATTAGTGCTAATAATAAAAGTCTAATGAATAATACCCTTGTCTTAAAAATATTATGAATAAATGGAGCAAAGTAACAAATATTTCTAGTGAACGTAGGTGTTTACAGTTGGCTACAAAAAATACATTCAACAGTGTAAAAATGACACATTATTTAGTGTCCTCGAATAGTCTTTGACTATTTTTATCCTTTTTCCAGTCTTTTTTCTTTATTAAAAAAGTCATACACTGTAGCTGCTCTCTGTGGTTTAATTATGTAGAAGAAGAAACTAATTATTCTGAAAATCTGGAGGGGTTAACATCTGATTATTAAAAAAAAGCCTCAAACAAAACCCCAAAACCCTCCGCAAATCTGCACTTCTGCAACCACCTTCCCCCACCCCCAAAAGTTGTAGCGAACAGTCTGTTAGGGTGGTTGTTACTGTGTCATAATATTGCATTATTTTATTTACAGCAGTCTTAAAAATAAGTTTAAGCTATTTGCATTGTAACTTGATAAATGTCAGCATGTTGTGAAAATGTCCATGATTGAGCTAAATGTAGACTGAATGGAAAGATTAAAGATCTCCATAGATCAGCTTGCTTGCTGGGAATTATTTTTGCCTTTCCTATTCTGAGTGTAAGTACAATTATCCAATATCTCAGAAAGATTCTTACCTCTGGATATGCCCTTGGAATCCTGTTTCCGCAGCAACACAAAGCTACGGATAAATATATATATATCTATATCCCTTTTAAACTTCAAATCAGTCTTTTATTTAGAGTTGCAATTAGGCTGTTTGCCGGCAGTGTTGTGTATTTTGTGTGCGTGTGCTGAGAGCAGCCTGTAGAGCAGCCACGAGGGGAATGATCTCGGAGCGGCGGGAGCACAGCCCGTGGTGCGGCGTGGCAGAGGAGCAGCAGCTGGTTCGGAGCGTGCAGCGCCAGCGCTCTCTGGGTGCAGGGGCTGCCGGGGGCCGGCTGCCGTCCTGCGGGCTGCTGCAGCCTGCTCTCTCTGGTTCCCAGTGAAACAAGCGAGGAACGGGATTGGGGGGAGGAACGTGCGGCGGGCGTTGTGGGCAGAAGGGGCTGAGCCTTGGCACTCTGCCACACGTGCCTGTGGAAGCTTCCCTTGCCCGCAAGGAAGGAGTTCAGGGGAGAGGGGCACATGCCCGGGGCCGGCGGCGCTGTGGGCTCGGAGCTGCGGTGTCTCTCCGGTCACTGCTCTGGGAAGCAGCCCCGCCCTGGGCTTCTGTTGAAAAAGGAAGTCGGTACCAGAGAGTAGAAGGATAAAAACTGGCTTTAAAATTTATGTGGTGTAACTTCTTGGGTTATAAATGCTCATTTGTTTATTTTGTACAGCTGTGCCTAATGTTTTACTTAGTCAAAACTTTGTTACGTATTTACAAGATACTTCAAATCGGGAATGATAAACTCTACTGCTGGGACTTTTATTGATTTCACGCGATGTTGCAGAAGTATCTAAATAACGGTGCTATTGCAGGTTGTCGCAGGTTAGTAACCACAGCTTTAAACAGGAATAATGTTGTGGCTACAAAGTTGAGCTGTTGCAAAATCTATGTTTAAATTTATCACGTTACGGATAAATAGCACTCGCAGCTGAATGGTTGCTTCAGCTTGTGAGGCTGTGCAAGATGGAGGTGGAAATAAATCCTTCCTTCTGAACATTTAAAGTGTCGGTGACTGGATTCATCATAATGGGACAGTTCTGTGGGTGATGATCAGAACATGTGCTTAACAATTAGAAACTAAAAACTATAAACTGGCACTGTAGGAGTTTTTAATATGGGAACTGTTATTCCCGCTTTACAGATTTTTATCTTCTCTGGAAAAAAGTCAAGATAATAGAAAGTTCCTGACTTCAGAAGACGTCCCAGTTAACTGCTTCATTGCAAGTATAACCAGTCGTTGTGAGGTTTAGTAGAAGCTGACAGCCCAGACAATTAGGTTACACTGTGCACACTGGGACAGCAGTGCCAGAATGCAAATAATCTAAATTTAGAATGCGCTGGGGGGCGGATGGGATGTGCTGTGGAGCTGATCCTGGTCGGACTGCAGGGGGAGCACGGGTGATCAGGAGTCGTAAAATGAGATGAGTAATTGCGGCTGCGGCTGGAACCCGCAGGGACGAGCCGGTGCATGAGCTGCAGGGGGATGCAGCAGGGCCTGCATTTGCACCTTCAGAGTGGTTGTGTTTGCCAGTACTGGAATGCACACTATGAGCGGTGTATTTCTTCAGCAGAGCTCTGGGGAGGAGTGTGTAAATCTGCTGCCTGGTGGCAGGCAATGAGCGCTTGGGTGGAGGGAGAACTTGGGCAGTGGTTCAGTCTGCCTTACAAAGGACCCAGTTTTGTGAGTTTCTGGTGTTTCCTGTGTAGTCAATCAGTTATTTCGGTAGGGCTTCACAGGCCAAATAAGGGGTCTGGTTGTAGCCTGACTCTTCAGTTCCACCGAAGTTCAGTCTAATGTGTGGCTTTTACACTTTTCTATAGCACGTGTCAAATCGAGAAAGCATTTTTGAAGGGTCACAGGGTTTACTTACAGCAATATGTGCTTTAAGGGCTGTGGCTGAGAATGTGAAATGGTGTTAACTAGATAATACAGATTCTCAATGTACCTGTATTATGCATGACATTTAAAATAGGCACCAGCAAGTGTACCTGACTGCTTCTCTGATTAGCTTCTTGCTCGTGGAAGTTGAGATAATCCCTCAGATGTTTAATCAAGTTACAGAAAGGCTCATCTTTCAAAAAGTATGGCATCAGAAATAAATCCAGTGTCCCTTTTAATGTTTCCACTAAACAATATTTCAGTTTCACACCCCTTAGCTGAGGCAATGGAAGCTTAGCTGTGTTAGTGTGGGGAAATCTGATACAAACAGAAAGATGACTGTATGGGGAAGGTACCCTGGAGAGGAAACTGATTGCATCTTTATTCCAAATACGCAGCTTTTTTCCTCAGTGAATCATGTGTGTTATAGTTAAACCATCAGAAAGTGAAATTAGCCATCCTTTGCTAAGTAACAGCATAAACCTTTTGCTAAGAAAATGCTTGAAGGACCATAGGTGAAACAGCTATGAGAGTAGAAATCTTGGTATATTTAATCGATGAATTCATGAACATATTTTCCATCAATAAGCAACCTTTCCTTGAGAAGCAATAACTGATTTATCAAATATTGTAAGAGACGGAGAGCTTTTATTTAAGCAGCATCAATGGGTAAATATTGGCATTTTGCCTTTTTGTACTCTGCATAGCTGCTGCTGTCCAGTCCTTTGAAAGGAAGTAATATTCTGCATTGTGGCAGAAAAAATGCTCAGGTCTGTACAAAGGAGGAGCCAGGAGGTTTGTTTACAATGATGAACTGGCCCATAAGATTCTTTCATTTCTTTCCCAAATCCAGGTTGTTCGTGCTTCAGAGTAATTTCTGGTTTTGTTTTCCGCTTACGACTGACCTCACTGGTCTATTGTAAACACCACAGGTGATGAGCTAAGAAAATTGCTGGAGCCCAAGTGCTCTTGGAGGCGATGCCAAGTTCCACTTAGGCACCGGTTACTGTCTATTTTAGGGCCGAGGAGCTGTTAATGTGTTATCTATGCATATGCAGTAGCAACAGTTGTAATGAATGCTTGCTCAGCGTGTGGCGTTTCAAAGCTCCCCGTGGAGCGTTTGAGTTCAGGGTTTCTAGAGGCAAATAAATGGTGCTGTCTGTGGGTACAGGCCAGGGCTGGGGATGCAGGCAGGTCAAAGGGGTTGTGTGGGAAAACCGTGCCAAAAGGGTGTCATTACACACGCATGTGCTGTATGAAGATCTTACTGATGACCCTGGCTGACTGAATTATATGTCCATTTTAATAATGAAAGTGAGAAATTTCTAAGAGTTTTGCATCCAGTGGTGACTACCTTCTCAAAAGCACCTTGTTCACTATATCTCTGCTTAGTTGTAGAGGAGCTTTGATGTGACCAAGCATTTGAATTCTTCTGAGGTCTCCTTTTCTAATTGGATTTTTGTATTTTATTCTGCTTTACCTGGTCATCAGGTACCCGGACATCTCAGCAGAGTGAGGCCAATTAAAAGAGTGTAGAAGAAAGTTCTGGGACTCGATTATAGAAAATGGGTGGGATGTAAAGCCTCCTTGGCTAGTGTGATAATATTTTTATATGAAATAGTTGAGTCTAACAGGAATGTATGGAATGTAGGCTTGATTATTTTTTAATTTCTTTATAATGCAGTAGTGAGCTTGAGTAGAAACAAGAATCATAAACACATCCAAATTCTAATTAATTAAATTATCATATACTTCTAATACAGTAGAAGTTACGATAATGAGATGCTTTGTCATTCATATAAACAAGGCCATAGAAAACATACTAAAACTTGTTAGAGTTCATAGTCCAGATTTTAGAAAACCAGGTATGTTTTCCTGAGATTTTAATTAGGCTCAGGCTATGATATTCTTCATGAATGCACAGGCATGTTGAACAGAAATGCTATTTATTGAGCCTATTTATTGGTGTAGCTGGGAATGGAGTTCTGAGCTCCTGGATGGGGTGCTGTAAATGCAGGAGGCAGGGAGTTCCTCACCGTGGGTCACAGCCACTGTGATCCTCATTGTGCTGCTGCCTGCTTCCACACCATGGGCGTACCTGGATACAGCTTGCTTTCCTCAAACTCCTGTTATCGTTGGAACTGAACTTGGAAAGATGTTGTCACAAATTCTCCATCTCTTTTGTTCTTCGGTGTCTGTTGCAGAGGTGCTGACAGTGTAGATTGATGGAAGCGTGAAAGATTGTGACAGCTGGTATTACTTGTAGGAGCTGGATACAGGATGTGGAATTCTGCTGCTTAAAAGATGATTTCTGAAGGTTTTTCTGCACCCCAGAGCGAATGGGTTAACTCAAGATGAACTTTCTCAAACTTCTGATGATTGCAGCATTTAGAACAAACCTCAGACTTTGTTGTTGCACAGGCTGATAAAGAGGCCAAATACCTTTCCTTTGTGCAGTACCCACCGATCAGAGACTCCGAGTCAGCTGGGAAAGCCGATGATTGTAGAGACCCAAATAGGCTGGTGAAAGAACAACAGTGTTTTGTCAGTTCACCAGACTATAAGACGTACCACTGTCACCTCTCCCCATCTGATAAAAGTAAATGTAAACAAAATGCGCCACCCCGATACTCAAATGAATTCACATTCTTTCTTTCTGAATCGAATGACTTGAATGTTCCTTGTAATCAATGTTATTGATTCTCTTCTAGCTCTGCTTATGATAACGTCAACAAAGTTCGAGTTGCTATAAAGAAAATCAGTCCTTTTGAGCATCAGACGTACTGCCAGAGAACTCTGAGAGAGATCAAGATCCTACTGCGCTTCAGGCACGAGAATATTATTGGAATAAATGACATTATCAGAGCTCCAACTATTGAACAGATGAAAGATGTGTATCCTTATCAAAGTGTTATTTGGCATCATTAGTAATGGTTGCCTCCTCTCTTTTGATTGTTTCTTCACCTTCGTCCTCTTCCTTCCTCAATATTAATATAAGTTGGCTTCTATTATTGTAAATCAAAAGGTAAGTTAATAGTATTTGATCAGTTTATAGAGTTGATGTAGATTAGCGTTAGCTTTATTCTTTCTTTTCCAGGAAAAGAGAAAGATGTTAATTTCCAAGGCAAAGAGCTCAACATTATAGAGAAGATTTCGTTTACTCATTTAATTCTAAAACAGTGTTTGCTCTTAGTAGAGCTGCTGTTAGAACTGGTTGCTTTGAGGAGAAAGTGAAATGGTCGGAGTCTGCTGTCATTGTCTCAAATGTTCTTCAATTAAGGGGGAAGAAAATTTACTTAACTCGTTCCTGTCAAAGAAAAAAAAAATAATCCCTTCTTTTAATTTTCATTGCAATCTTTCTTAAAAAAAAATCATCTGACTTACTATATTGGGATTTAATTTTGGTAAGAGGACTGTTGTGTTCAATGCAGCATAATAAATATATTTTGTAGAGAAGAACAGCTGAATTTTTTAAGGGAGATGGTAGAAAAAAAATTGATCAGAAATGATGAGATCTTCTACGTTCCTGCTTTTGTGCAACTGCAAACAAGTATCTTGGAAGCTTATTACTCATTAACCAAAAAACCACCCTTTGTTTCTTGGCAGGCAGGATAGGAATCAGATGAAATTAAGATTCCAATAAAAGTCAAGATCTCCTATGGAGAAATGGAGGTTTATGATGATTAATTTGAGCGGATCACATGCTGGTGCCTCTTTATTCTATAAAGGCCTGCATCATGTAATAGCATTGATTGGATTCCAAACTTCCAAGGCAAGAATCAAGTACATGGTTTCATAATTGTCATCAGACAAATAAGAGAGAAAGAATGTTCTAGAAGTTTCCTTGGGTAACTGTATGTTGATAGCTGACATGACACCAAGTTTTTTTGCTGCCTTACATCTAATGCCTCTCAGATATATTGTGCAAGATCTTATGGAGACAGATCTTTACAAGCTCTTAAAGACTCAACACCTCAGCAACGACCACATTTGTTATTTCCTCTACCAGATTCTGAGAGGGTTAAAATACATCCATTCAGCCAATGTGCTTCACCGCGACCTCAAACCTTCAAATCTGCTGCTTAACACCACGTGTGATCTCAAGGTAAGCTGAAATTTCTTTCAGATTTTCCTGCCATGGTCTTCATAAAACGAACTCCTGTAACCATGAATGTGGAATTTTTAGTGGGTATTAATGTGATTTTTGTGGTGGAAAGATTGCCAAAACATTTAGTTTGATAAAATAATTATCAAGATTTGAGTGACTAAGAATCTGTTCGGATGCTGTAATGAGTGCATCACTGTTTCCATCTGGAGGCTGACTTGGAAACAGCCTCTTTGAAAGCTGGGTGAAAATACTGATCTGAAGCAGCATCATGTTTACCTCAAAAGTAAACTCAGAGCTGTGTCTGTTTCAGGATTTGGTTTCTCTGTTTACACTGTTAATGTTTTGTTGTTGGAAAAGGACTTTGTATTAGCGGGCAGCTAAAGCAGCATGAGCGATTCAGTGCTGATTAACTGCACAGTAATTACTTAGGGAGAAAATGTTCCTAATTTGCATTTCCAGTGATGGGCTCTGTACTCGTTAATACTACAGAAGGATGAGCTTAGAGCTGTTATGATTCTTGGAAAATGTCAGCTCAATGCTTAGTGGCATTCAGTAAAGCAAACCAAGTGTGAAGAATTAGAACAGAAATAGACAATAAAACAGAAAACATGCCATTCTGTACCTTTCAGTTGGTTTTGAGTCTGCAGTGTGATCATAGTTATCACACTTCTCCCTGTGATAAGAGGGGAGCAGGATTTCAAAGCACTGTTCTCCATATCACAAAGCTGTGTAGCGTGGATCTCCTCTGCTGGAAGATTCTGCATGAGGAGCAGAGGAATCCAGGAGAATTTGGTAACATTGGTAACATTGTCAGTGGCATGGGGACGGTGAGCAGGGAGCAGCTGTGTTCACTGTCCTCACCTATGGAAAGGGCTGGTGGGGAGGAAAGGAGCAGGTGAAGTTTCCTTGCAGCACAGTTCAGCTGTGGAATTTGGTGACAGGGCACTGTAGATAACTGCAGTTTGTAAAAAACCACTAGGCAGATTAGCAGGAAAAACCCTTATTGAGTGCTTCCTGTGGTTTAGAGTCTCACAGTGGCAGATCCATGGAAGATGAGGGAGGCATTGGAATATGTTCCCTTTTACACTGTACATTGTGTGTTTGCTGCTGGCCACTGATAGAGTGGAATTGCAGAGTTTACAGTGCTTGAGCTGAGGTGGTACAACGGTGTTAGTTGAATACTGCGTTGCTCCTAATTACCCTTTGTTTTTTAATGTATTTACAACTTTCTCAATAAACAAACCACAAAATAAAAATACCCTTTTCAACGTGTGAACCAGTTGTGGGCTGTACAGGTTTGTCACAATTCCAGGAGTGTCACACATTTCCTTGCTGTTCATATGCTGGTCCATTCTAAAGACTGGATACATGATCAATTCTGTCTACATAATGAAAACTCACAATTATTAAAACAACCAAGAATTGTTACTGCTGCAACAGGCATGAAAGGAAGGTGATGTGGTGGGGGATTTTTTTTTTAAGGAAAAGTGCAAGTCAGTGTTTGTTTCAGGATTTTACCAGTTACTCTAGAGATGCGACTGTTTGAACCACCATCTTACCAGTAACAATTAAACTTAATGTGTCTGTTTCCTTTTGTACAAACACACAGAGGCACAGGCTACTGAGCAATACAACTGCAGCTATTTCAGTATATTGGTAGCACTGTTGGTGTCATTTCATTTGCTTAGTAAATGGGCATATGTACGTGATCTTCCTAAGTCTTCCCATCTGTTTGATAGCTTCATCCAATTTTAAGCCATCTTCTGTTAAAAAAAACACCTGTTACTGATTGCAAGAACATTGTTTTCAAGAAGTGGAAGCTAAATATATAAATAGAATGCTGGTTTTATTTATTTATTAAAAAATTATTTCTTTAGCTGGGAAGTAATTTTTTCTGTCTCAGTAACATCTGTTCTGTCTCTCCAGGGCATGAAATACTGACTGACATACCTGGGTCTTTAATTCTGCATTTTTTAAATCCTCTGCTATGACTTAGTCAAAATGACAAGAAAATTTGCCTCTTATTATATTGCTCTCATATTATTTCTTTTCTTTCTATTGTTTTTGTTCACATGGAGAAGCCTGAAAACCTTTGCATGGTACACGTCATCACTTGTAGGGGGACGGTGCCCCCCAGGCCCCTCCAGCAGGGCACAGGGGTTGGCACAGGGTGAGAAGTGCCTGCCCTCCCCAGCTACAGCCAGAGCTGTGCCTGTCCCTCCCTCGGGGCTGCAGGCAGAGCCCTGGATCTCCAGGTCCCTTTCACTCTGTGCTATCATTCCTGTCAGCTCTGCAGCCAAAACCTCTTCCTTGCAGCCTTGAAGTCTTTCTCACTAATGGTGTTTCTGCTTTTCTGCTTAACCTGTTTCTGCCCCAGTCAGCAGGGGCTTTTTGTCATTTTAATGAGCTCTCTTTGTCATTATTCTTCCTTTGCATCCCATGAGCATTTTTCTACTCGAGTTGAGAGATTCAGAGACATCTTCTGTAATTCAGTTCTTGCTTTTCACTGTGGACCAGAGCGTCTTTCTTTTTTGTTTTAATAGTAACAAACCTTAGTGCTTTGCTTTTGTGTAATACTGAAATTCTGCACAAGTCTCCTTGCCTGTAATCTTATCTAGCTTTTTCCAAGGTTAGGAGGAAGAGATTACAACAATTTTGCCTGCTCCATAATTATTTTCTGAAGTCTCTAAGCTGTCCTCTACAATTTCTTCCTTTCTGTCTTTAGAGGAGGCTCTTCTGATTATTTGTACTGAGTGTCTATGTAAGCTGCTAATTGCACACAAGGCAGCTGCTCCATTCCTGTAGGCTGGAAGAGCCTTGCCATGCTTAAAAAAGGTTCTTTTTGGGGTTGTTTTGTAAGGATTCAGGGAGCTGGGTTTATTTTTTTAATATGTAGCTAAAGTAATGGCATGCAGCTTGGCTTATCACATTCATCATTGCCTTTTCTTCAGACCCTCTGTGTAACAGTCAGCTGTCAGATGAATCTCATCTTTCAGATGTAGCTTTTAGTCAGCTGAAGTATTTGTTCCCTAACTGATCTGTCAGTTATTTCACTGACAGGCTGTCCCTACAGGAAAATTAAGAAATATGTGCCAGGGCAAAGTGAGGTTTCTGTGGTTTTGGTAGGATTTTCCATTACTGGCTATATTGACTACAGCATATTTTCACTTCACATTTTCAGTATAATCACTGTACACAATTAACTATCTAAGCATAAATATTATAAAACAAATGTAGCAGAGGAACCTCGCACTGTTTGCCACTCCTACGTTTGATGCCTGGTTTTCCTGAGGGTGTGTATTCTTTCATGGAAACACACTTTGTGTGGCAATCATAACCTGCTATATTTTAGTGGGTAGCAGAAGCTTCTGACAGTGTCTAATGTGCCACGTAACAACCTTGCCATTGACCCTTGGGATGGTAAGAAAGGAGCAGCTGCTCTGCATCAGTCTGTCTTCACATTTTCCATTTTCTTAATTTCTTTCTAGACACTAAATAGCTCTGAAAGCCATGGAGCCTCCTTACCAGGGTGTAACTAAACCCACCTTTTTCTTTTTGCTGAACTCACTAGTCTAAATCAGTGTTTGGTTTTCTTTTCATAGTTAGATAAAACTGTTTTCCTGATAAGGGGTTGAGAAATACTTTCTTGATTGTGTCTCATTTTGGTTTTGTTTTTTTTTTTTTTTTCTTTTAGGCTTATGCTTTCTTCAAGAGCCCATAATATCTCTAGTCTAGTGTTATCTCATGACTGGATAGGCTGTTTCTCATGCAAAGATGCAGTTATAATGATAGCTTTTGTAAAATAGGGTGTTGAACTTGGTTACAAATGATGTTGGTTGTTAATTGTGGTTTTTGGAAGTGTTAATTGCTTTTCTTTTTGTTTTCTGGTGAGTTTCTGAGAGGTTGGAGCAGCGTATCTTCGCCTGTCTGGCAAAAGTGCTGTAAGCAAGCCCATCGTGGAACATAAACTGTGAACTGTTTGTTCTTCCTGGCCCCTGAATGGCAGCTGGATATTCTTTGTAATTAATCCAAAGCATTTTTCTTCACCTTTGCGCAAAAGTTTGTTTCTAAAAACATAGGTTGCCACCACTGCCTTTGTGGGTGTTACATCATGGATTGGGGAATGGTGAATTAGTAATGTTATAGTATTGGAAATGTGTGTCTAATGTGCCTTTTTTTCCTATTTACTTCCCTAAAACCAGATTTGTGACTTTGGATTGGCTCGCGTTGCAGATCCTGACCATGATCACACAGGATTCCTGACAGAGTACGTGGCCACACGTTGGTACAGGGCTCCTGAGATCATGCTGAATTCGAAGGTAAGGCCCACGTTGGGCTGCTGGGGTGCTGCTGTTGCTGCTTGTTCCCTTGGGAGTTCCAACTGTGTTTCCCCCTTCTGTGTTTTTAGGATCAGGCCGCACTCACAGTCTCGGGGAGAAGGGGGCATGGGTTTCCAGTAGAGCTACTGGCTTACAGTAAATTGTGATTCCAGAATCAATTATTGGATGCTAGAACTGAGTAATCACGTGCTCAACTTCCCACACCTCCAGTTCCTTGCCATGAGACTGCTTCCATCACCTGCTGTGCCACTGAGCAGGACAGCAGTGGTAGGAATGAGCATTCCACCGCTGCCTCCATCAAGGCTGCAAATGTTGCCTTAATGTTATCTTGACATCTTAATTTAGCTTTAGAATGTATAATGAAGGTGAATCTGATTCTGAATGAAGGCATGTGATCCTTCTCATGTGTCAGTCTTAATGGCATTCCCAAAGTCTTCATGAAATCGTTCCTTTGGTTTTTATATATTTGGAACTACTGTTGTGTTCTGTGGCCATTTTAAGGTGCATGCGATCCCTGTGTGGGTGGTGGGTGTCCAGCAGAACCCCTGTGCTCCCTCCCACAGTCAGACACTTGTTAGCAAAACACCTGCGTGACTCCTGGAGCTGTATTTTGTGTTCTGGAGTGGCTCTTGTTCCTGTAGGATTTACAGCTTTTCCAGTTGGTGGGTTTGTTTTGTTGTGGCATTAGCGTGTCCAAGGCACTTTAAGAAAATAGACATCTGACCAACTGAGGGTTTTTCCCCCCGGCTTCTTGTATTTTAATCTCACATCTTGTTATTTAAACCCTCACTGAGGCCACAGCATTGGGCTATCCACATCTACTTATCAAAGGCTTTCACAAAGAAAATCTTGTGTGTTTTTAAGAGGTGGTCAGCTTAAAAGTTCCTGGCTTAATGCGTGATTCCTTTTATAATTCTGGCTCCTTGAACACAAATGGTGAAGGGATGACATCCTGAGGAGCCCAGTGGCTGTGGGGTCAGTGGGGACAGAGCCTTCCCAGGGGAGAGGCAGTGGCAGCAGGCCAGGCACAGTGGGGCTGTCACTGCTGTGTCTTTTCCTGTGGATATCCCACTGTTTGTTCCATTCCCATTATATCCCAGTGACTGGTGTGGCCTCCTCCCAGCATCTTCACCTCTTCCTGCCTGTCACGTTGTACCGAGCAGCCAAGCAGCAGCCACTGGTTTGGCCATTTCCTTTGCCAAGGGCCCTGGGGTGCTGCTTAGATCCCCTCAGAGGAGGATGCTTTCCCCACATGCTTTCACACGTGTTCAGCGCTCTGTTAGGGGCTGTGCAATTCACAAGACCTTGTTTCCAAAATGTTTTAGTTGAAACTTGTTACAAAATTTAGGGAACCTCAGCAATTTGCAGTTGGTAACAGATTTAGCTAAACTTAAAGAATCCTTTCGGAAAACTATATCTTGGAGACTTCAGTTCTTGCTACCCCTTCAAAGTAGTGTTTTGATATACAGTTTTTAATTATTTCATTTGTACAGAAAAATCAAACAGCATGAGCAAGCATGACTCATCTAAAAAAAGAAAAAGTTGGTTTTTGCGCACTTTCACAGTTTACTAAAGTAACACGTAGCTGCTATTATGTGAAAATTTGAACAAAAACCTGTTTCTGCTTCTCTTGCAGGGTTACACCAAGTCTATTGACATCTGGTCAGTGGGCTGCATTCTGGCAGAGATGCTCTCCAACAGACCCATCTTCCCAGGAAAACACTACCTTGACCAACTTAACCATATCCTTGGTAAGCTTTTTGGAAAAGCAGCATTTCCACATCCGTCTGTCTCTCTCCATCATTTCTGCCAGCTGGGCTCATCTTTCTCCAGTGGGTCACTGTGTAAGGTGTGGATCTGC
This sequence comes from Hirundo rustica, assembly GCF_015227805.2. Classification (NCBI taxonomy): domain Eukaryota; kingdom Metazoa; phylum Chordata; class Aves; order Passeriformes; family Hirundinidae; genus Hirundo; species Hirundo rustica. Next base: position 8,001,689 of record NC_053466.1, on the reverse strand, counting down.
CGGTGTGTCTGCTGTCCCCTCTAGTTATTTTTGCAGCAATTGCTACAGGTAATCATTGTTTTGGGGACAGCTAGAGAATACTTACCAATTTATTTACTACGTCAGCAGATACATTTTTAATACAAAATCTAAAAAAATTTAAAATCTCATATGTTATTAGGCCCAGGTCAAATTTTTAAAATTTCTATACGTACACCACTTCACTACTTACTAGGATCTTTTAAAGAGATTACAGTTCATTAGAAAACTCAGATCCATTTATTTATTTTAAAAATGGTTCTTACTAAAAGTTTTACAAACTCCTCAGGTATTCTGTATCCTTAAAACATTTGGTCTGAAATCTCCTTCCAAGCAGTTTTAATACTGAGTTTTAGCAGATACGATACAGCTGTATTAATGTACTTTTCATAGAATGCACTATTGTTTGTATTCATGTTTTTTAGGTATACTTGGATCCCCTTCCCAAGAAGATTTGAATTGTATAATAAATTTAAAGGCCAGAAACTACTTGCTTTCCCTACCACACAAAAATAAGGTACCATGGAACAGGCTGTTTCCAAATGCTGACCCCAAAGGTATTTTATACTCTATTACATTGTATCAAAGTAATGGGAGCTTTTATAACCTAAGAATTTGTCTTTATATTGGAAATAGAACATGCAGGCGCCTTAAAATAGCGCTGTAAATCTAATATAAAATCATAAACCAGCACAAAGCCCTCATACTAGTTTATCTTTTTAATGCAGTTTTTAGTAACTCTAAGATTACTTGTTGTGGAGTTCAGTCTTTAACATACATGTGAAATCCAAACTCTTGTCACTGTCCTTGGAAGCACAGTTCATTATTCAAGTGCTGAACATCAGCACTGGATTTCAACACTGGCATCAAACAAGTCTGGAACTTTGTTCCTAACATGAGGTAGGAGGCAGCTCCTTGCTGCTGCCCTGGGTATTTGTGCAGACTTTGCATCAGTTGTGGGTCAAACAGGGTCTCATCAGTGAATGGGATCCTTAGGCACCAGGAGAGCTTAAAATTTAATGGGTTAAAAAATTCAGTAAGGATATGTGGAGCAAAAGTTAAAAAGGCAGGGACTATAATAATCGTTAACCTGTCTTAACAAGGCTTTAATAAAGGGTAAATATGATTTTGTTTTGCTAGATAGCTATTAATTTACCTTTTATACTCACCTTCATGCAGTTTAAGGGTGGTTGTGTTCACAGTGCACTGCTCTTTTACCTGCTCTAGCACAGTCAAAAAAGTCACTTCTTTTTTAACTGATAGGATAATTTACTCTTAGTGGATATGATCAGGTACTGAATTACCACGTAAAAGCTCATTTCTGCAGATGGAACTGTATGGAGCTTAATATCCCTGTCATTAAGGAAAACAGCAGTGATTTTTCCTGCTTTTCTAACAGTGCTGATCAGTGTGAGAATCCTCCCCGTGAGCTTTGGCAGCTCCGATGGCAGCAGTGCTGGTACCTCAGCTGAGGGGGAAGGCGCCGTTTGGCGCGGCCCTTGGCAGTGCCCCAGAGCAGCTGTGCCAGGGCAGCTCTCAGGAGCTGGCTCTCACTCAGGGCAGGAACAGCGCTGTGCCCAGAGCGCTCCGGCTGGGGGAACCACAGCAGAACATGGTGATGGTCACAGCGCAGCTCTGAGGCTTCTGGAGCTGCCCTCCAATGCAGCTGGGACTCTGGTGCAGTGCTGGCTGCTGCAGACACCCAGAGGAGCTCGCTGCAGTGCTGGGGTGATGGTGATGGTGCATCCTCCCTCCCCAGGCTGTGCTATGACCTGAGGTCACAGGTGTGCTCCTCATCCTGCTGCAAAGCTGCAACTGCTGTGCTGCCTCTGTTAAAGTTCTGGTTCATAAATGATGTGGTGAGGAGAAAAAATGGGATGGAGTTTAGGATACTGCAGATATCTTAGGGCTTCTTGCTCCTATAATCGGTTTTTTCTCTTCTTGGAAAAAGGAAATGTGTTACAGGCAAAGCAGCTGACCAGCTGCAGTAGCACTGATTTGTGATGTCTGTCCAGAGTTTTGCCAGACCTCACTCTCTGTCTTACTGGATCTTCAGGTTCTTTGATTCTTTACGAGTTGTCTTCAACAGACTTTGCCTGAATCTCATGAATATAAATGTGTTTGCATCTTCTCTGGAGAGTATCTTCTGTGCTGCTGGTTGTGCCAGAACAGTTCACTGTGATGATCTAGAACTCCTAATGACTTCTGGATGATATTTTCATAATTATTTATTTCAGGAAAGCTCCATCCTACTTTGGAATCTGGCACAAAAATACAAAGCATTTTTCTTTGAAAAATGAAAAGGTTTCATCTATTTAATTTCTGTTGTAGTTCAAGCCAGATTGTACAGTAGGATTCTGTGTGTTTCTTGCCTTGCCATCCATTGTGGGGCTGAAGGGCCTTTGGCAGGGTACCAGCTCTGCTGGAGCAGATGAATCCCAGGAATGCTGAGAGAGGGACAGGCACAGCCCCTGTGCCCAAGTCACAGGTCCCAGCTAGAGCAGGGGAGCTCCAGGGCTGCACTGCCACGAGCACAGACCTTGGGTAGCGGGTATTGTCTGGGTAAGGTCAGGGTTTGTAACACTTCTGTGGAGTGTGTATTAAATTCTTGCTCACTTTTTTTCCTCTTAGCACTTGATTTGTTGGATAAAATGTTGACCTTTAATCCTCATAAGCGGATTGAAGTGGAGCAAGCTTTAGCCCATCCGTATCTGGAGCAGTATTATGATCCAAGTGATGAGGTAAAGACATTGTTGAAATGTAAACAGTGATAAAATGATACAGCTGATTATTTTCTACTTTAGTTTAAGGGTAATATTTCTACCGCACTAATGGAGTTGAAGAACAAATTACATCAATTAACCAAAGTTTGTATTTCTCACTTTAGTACAACACTTAGGAGAAGCCACACAATAAATAGATATTAAGGTGCCCTCCCTCTCCAGAAAATGGAGATTCTCAGCTCATGTGAGGCGTGATTTCATATTGTCTGAGGTAAAGGAGAAGAATGACTGAGTTTGTCATCAGATCATGCTTTAAGAACCCTGAATCAGAAATGGCTGTAGTTTATGTACAATTCTGAGGAGGTTCCTGGCTCCTTTTTGTGAAGAAATAGGGAGGAGGAAATAAGCTAGTTTTCCTTAAGGGCCAGATATGTTTATTCCAAGAAATAAAAAAGTGTAAGATAATTTTTTTCTTCAAGAAGATATGGAGTTATGAACCTCAGATAAACATTCCAACTCGTGGTTTGGATTTGACTAGCTACTTAGTGTGGTTGATGTAAAATTTGGTAAACCAATACGTAAAGCACACGCAGGACTAATGGGTGAGTTCTGTCTTGAGGACTGCTCAGTGTTGGATATTTTTGTGAAGGATGTTTTTAGATTTTTTCCCCATCCATAAAAGGACTGCATGAAATTCAACAGCACAGTGACATTAAAGTAATCACATTTCTTTGTATGATTAAGCCTGTAGCTGAAGCACCCTTCAAGTTTGATATGGAGTTGGATGACTTGCCGAAGGAAAAGCTGAAAGAATTGATTTTTGAGGAAACTGCGAGATTCCAGCCAGGATACCGATCTTAAATCGTGCATAGGTAAAGTGACAGCAATAGGGCACTCGGGGGGATGGGTTTGGGATTTTGGTGCTGCTGGTGAAATGTAGGACTTGCCTTTCCCAGTGCCCAGTAACTGCCTGTCCAAGGACCTGACCTCAGTCCTGTCCTGTTTTTGAGGAAAGTTTTTGTTTGCCCACAGCGCTGAAGTGTCCATATGGAATCCAAGTAACCATCTGAGGTGTTTTCCTTGTTTGTAGGTTACATTTAGGGAATAAGAATTGCATTTCAATAGTGCTAGTGCTGCTTAGAATAAAAGCAATGGTAATGCTTTGAAATGCAAATTTGATTTTAAAAATATTTTAAGGAGCACTGTTCTTCGTATATACCCTCATCCTAAATGTAATGTACAGGGGAGAAATCTCTTAAATTATTTTAAAGGAAAAAACCCTCACGTTAAACTTTAGTGTGAATTATCTTTTGTTTTAAGTAGCTCCCAAATAGTGTAAGTAGAGTAAATAAGAAAGGTATTTAAATATTCATAAATGAATTATGACTAATCTTCCCAGCATTTTGAAGGTCTGAGAGTTTGATTTAAAATGAAATGTACTGATATTCACTGACTCTGACTTTTTTTGTTTTTAAATCAATGAACTTAACTGGTCTTCCTGTACCACAAGGCTTGCGTCTCAGGAGTTTCATATCAAATTGGTCAAACACTGCTTTGATTGGAGTACCTGTGAAACTTCTGTGATGCTAATAGGGGAAAGTATCAAAGTTTTATGAGTGGAAAGGAAAAACAAGCCAAAGGCAACAGGCTGCCCTGGGTTGCCTGGTTTGTGCTCTCTGTGCTCTCCCTCAGAGCAGCATTCTGCAGTCCCTGCTTTGTGTGAGCACTTCCCATGTTTTCTGTGTGAGAGCACTCTGTGCATGCACACGTGGTGGAAGAAAGTTACATAAATTTCAAGGAACAAGATGAGGCCTGTTCCTAACCGCTGTAGTCTGAAGGAAGGACAGCGAGTGGTTACTGCTGTGGTAAATCAGAGTTCATGATCTGTTGCTTGCCTCTTTGCCCAGACCATACTTACCTAGGTTGTATTAGGGATTAAGGGATAAAAGGATTAGGGATGAAGATATCAGTGATCCATTGCCAACAGAAATTTCTGGTTTGATAAAAATGTTACCTTCAAATGCTACTATGCAGGGTTGATTTGGCCAGCACAATACTGAAATTGAAATAACTTGGCTTGATAAGGATTTGCTGGTAATTTGTCCAAGTCGTTTGTGGTTAGGATGCCAGCTATGCCACAGCACTACAGTTTAAACACAGCTGCTCCACATCCTAGTGAGGGCCAGTGCCCAGGAGCAGTGTGCTGCAGTGCATTGCTGTTCCCCTGCACACTCCCACTGTGCTTTATCAGCCAGCTCTTCTCATTGGGCTGTTTCTCGAGATTCAAAGTGACCCCTGGTCTGTGGGGTTTGGAATTGAAAAGCAATATGAAAATAACAGATTTTTGGTTCAGACAAACAATGTACTTCATTGATTAGTTATGTTTAATTTTCCTAATCTTTTGAAGAACTAAGAGTTTAAAATGGAATGCCGTGATAATCCACTGTCTCTGAATTCTTTTTTAACGCTATAGATCCTGCTGGCTCTGCCTCATGGTAAACACAGTGTGCACTGAGCACAGAAATAGGAAAGGGCTTGTTTTAAAAGGTGATGTTAAACTTCCTTCACTGAAATATGTCTCTGCTCTCTTTTGTAGGACAAGGACTTAAAGGACTGGGCATGCTCAAACGTTGCTGTTCCTCTTCCCAGTTCTTTATTGTTGGTCATGTCTTGTGGCCTCTCTCAGCTTATCCACTAACTCCTTTGAGCCATTCAGGAGGGCGGTTCCTGGTAGTTTTGGCTTTTCATGCTTTCAATGAATCTTTTAAGCCTGAAGAATTGTAATTGACACTCCTATGCGTAATGCCCATTGTTGACCTGTTGCAGTACTGTACTGTACGTGCACCTACTGCTGCCCGTGTTTTAACTGCTTGCTTTCTGGTTTGAAAGATGCAGTGGTTCCTTTCACTCCTGGATCAATATCCAAGAAGATAATTCATTAACCTGTAAGACGTTTACACCATGAACTATGTTTTTCTGACTTTACTGAAGTCGCTGGCATTTATTTTTTTTTTTTTTTTTTTTTAGAAAAGCTACTATTCAGGGCACTTTAAGTCAGTGACATCCCAGATTTTTTTTGCACGTCCTTTTTAAATAGAAATGGTTGGTTAGCATCCAGCAGAGTGTACCATTATGCTATGGATCGCAGCATAAGTTGTGTTCATGTTAATCTTGCTTATGCACTTGTTTGGGTGTCCTGTGCTGTACATACAGGTATTCTATCCGGTGTAAGAGCCACATAGGAACCCAAGTTAACTGAATTCACCTAAGAAACATTTTTCCATGTATTGACAAAATTTGTACCTTTTTCTCCCTGCTTTTTCTAAGAGAGATCATTTACAGTTTACCCACGTTGGAAGCACAGTGCTCCCAAAGTTCCTACCACGCAGTAGTGTTTGTACGGCCTGTGCAAAGGCAAGGTGGCAGCTGCAGCTGCTGTTTGCTCCCTGAGTGCTGGAAGGGTTAACACAGACCACGATGGCACCATGACCCCATGGCCAGTGCTTTTCCTGGGCAAGGCAACCGTATCTGGTGGCAAGCAAGAAACCAAAATATGATGTTAATTAACTCAGTCTACATCCTGCATACCAATGAAATGCTTCAAATGAGGATTGATAGTTTTGACATTTGAATCTAATCACTGACATTCAGATTCTTGCAGAGAGGAACACTGCATCTTCAAATGAGAAAGTTTGATTTTACTTTTGCTCCTACAGCATGTCAGCATCTCAAGTTCATTTCTTGCAACCTACACTATGGTGATTTGTAATCAAGCCTCCATGAGCTCGTGACATGAAGTACTGTTCTGTTGTCAAGTACTATCAAACTTTTCTGATAATGCTGAGTTAGGACAACCAAACAAAGCTAGCACTAAATAACATTTAAAATTGTATACCTTTTAATGATCTTTTCAAGTATTTGTTACTGAAATTGTATAATGTGGAGTTTACTAGGTGTTATGTTCCAGTGCAGTGCCTCCTTTTCTTTCCCCACTGCTCTCTGTGGTGAGAAATTTGCCTTGTTTAAAATAATTACTGTGCCCTCGCATGACTGTTAAAGCTTTCTGTGCAAAGATGATTGTCTAAGTGCCACATGCCTATGATTGAGAAAAAAAAATAATCTATTGTTACCTCTGAGTTGTGTTCAACTGAAATGCTATTCAACAAATAACTTAGGAAAAATCATTCTATTTTTAGCTTTTCATATCTCTGCTGTCTTTTTCTCATTTTATTTTGGCAGCAGTGAAGAATGGATTGTATAAAGACTGCTTGCTAATATGAACAAAATGCACTTGTAATTCCTGGAAATAAATTTAAATCTTATATCTTCACATTAACATTAAGAATTAGTTTTTGGTTTCCTCTTGGGTTATGTCTTTGAATGGAAATCAGGTTCAATTGCTACTGTAGTACATAAGGATGCTGGCTGGTTAATAACTCCAGGCTTCCTCATACCATTTAGTCTGCTCTTCAGAGAAATCTAGAAAGCCATTAACTTAGAATCCAGTAGATAAGGGTGCTTACAAGATTCCATTTCAAAATTTTCTTTTTCCTATAGTTTAAGTATTAGTCTGCCAAAACTAATTTTTAATAAGCAAGGGTTCATCAATAAAGGGCATTTTCTATTAGGAAGTTCCTGTGATACATAAATCTCTGTTGTGGGGAACAAATTTGGAGCTTGGTCAGGATGCTGCACAAGTGGTCATGGAATCATGGTATGGAACCTATGCTAAAAACATTTCTGTAGAAGAAATACGCACTTGACTGTTGATACCAGTGTAGAAATTTCTCTCGACCTTTCTACACATCTCTACCAAAATGCTTTTCTCACTCAGTTTTGAAAAGTAGAAATATTTCTAGAATCTCTGCTACTTGCATGATCATCATTACAACAGGAATCATTTTTGGCACGGTTGGAAAGATGACTGTTACTGAAATTAGTTTGTAACACCTCAGTTTTAATTTATTAAGGAAGAACTTTGGCAGCTTACTTCACCTTTCTCTTTCCCAATTCTTTTTTTTTAAATACTTACTTTAATTTGGGATGTCTGGGGAGTCATAGACTTATCCTTGCATCCTGTCTTTCTGAGTGAGAAGCCGAGGGTTTGCTTTACCTAATGTCTGGTGCTTTGGGGCTTTCTTCCTTAACTACTTTTGCTGAATCCAATTGGCATCCATCAGGATCGGTAACCACATTCATCAGTCTTTTACTGAATTCAGTAAACATTGTTGGGTTGAATTTGTTGATGCATCAAATGCTGAAGCATGATTTTTTTTTTTTTTTTTTTTTTTTTTTTTTTTTTGGTCAGGTTTTGAAAATAGTTTAAAGAAGGTGCCTCTAACAACACTGTGTTAGGTCAGTTATTTCATCATTTTACATTGGGTTCTTTTCTTTATGCAGTTTTTATATTTCAGAGCGGAGAACAGCAACTCTTAATCGAAGTAGCTTGCATATTTCATGGTAAAGATGCTTTGGGAATAAGGAATGTAAACAGTTCACTGTCAAAAACATTCCAACCTTACAGCTGAAGAAAAATATGCAAACACAAAATTCTCATGGATGCTTTGGCAAACAAGCGTCTGACTCTGCCGTCCTGCCTGTGGCCAGACTCTTCCTCACGCCTGTGACACCAGAGCTGGGCCGCGTGCGCCGGGAGCTTCCGGGAGTGGCAGTGGGGACAGAACTCTGCAGTGGCCAAACAAAACCTGAGGAGCTGAGCAGGGCTTTCCTTGCAGAACGAGAGAGAGAAAAACCTGTTGTTGCTGCCCACTGTAATATGCTACGATATATTTATACCATGTCGAAGTTGTTTGCTGAGCAACTGTACTATAGATTTAAACTTTATTAATATATATTTGCTTATGTTAGTGTAGTTTATATAGTCCTTGGTTATTGATAAATTTATTGTGTTGTTACAGCACAGTGATATGGTATAAATATAAGTCTATACATACACACCATATACTTAAGAATTTGGTCCCTTGCATAGTACTTTTATATTTGTACAGCAATGTCTTCAAGCAATCCCAGATTTTAGGGGAAATATTTTTGTAAATGCAGTGGTTTAAACAAAAAAGTCCAAACAATCCTTTTACTAAGTTTTAAATACATTTGTGGTTCAAAATGATTTAGTTAACAATTGAAACCAAGACACTAAATTAGTGAAAAGTGCACATTAGTAAAGTGAAGCTTACAGTGGTTTTTGTAGCATGTGCTGTGATCAAACCAAGTGACACATCGGCGGAAATGTAGAAGTTGGACTACATGTGTAAATCTAGAACAAATTTTTAAAGGTTGCAGCTGGTTTACTTACTATTGTTGCCTTTTCTCGTGTTGTATCAGTGTAGAGCACTCTTAAAATACTCAAACCGCTTTGTCTTTGCTTTGTACTGTTGGTGCCTTCTTAGTCATGTACCCCACAAGTCCTGCATAGCTAATTTAGTTAATGGTAAGTTTAAAATAAAAAAGCAAAGGAAGATTTTATAAAAAAATAAATAAATCATTTTCTGTATGTTCTTATTCATTGTAACAATTAAACATTTATATTGTGACAGATTTGTGATTTGGTTAATCTGTATAGATCAATTGTAAGTAGCAAAGGTTTATATTTCGTCTTATTCTTTTGATGTTGTAAACGTTTGTGATTTTCTTTTTTAAATCAGGTAACTTAATGTTCTGTTTTGTTTTTGGCATCTGAATCTTGTAAAAACAAATGCAAAGAAAATCATTAAATTGTGTCCCTGTATTACCAAACCAGCATAGTTCCGTGCATATCTAGAACAACTGGGACTTTGCTTTGCCCTGAGCTGGTCCATTGGCTGATCCAAAACTGCCCCTCCTTGGAAGTGCAGGGGGAGCAGCCTGCAGGCAAGAGCTGTAACTGCTCAAGGTGTGTGTCCCCCTGTGGAACTGGGCCAGCTTGGAATTAAATTAGGGAAGCCATCCAAAAGGAAAAAAAAAACCCACAGATGAGCTTTCTTTATAGACAGGCAGAGATGTTTTATCTTTGGTATGAGAAAATGATGAAATCTTCACCTGCTGAGTGATGCAAATCAATTTCAGTGTATCTGATGGTTCACAGGCTTTTTTGACACTCTTTATATGGATGTTCATATTGCACTGTTCCCAATGAAATCTTGAAAATTATTGCTTGCATAATCCCTAGAAACCAAATGTTTTCATTTCAGTACAAAAAGGCTCTTCTCCAACCAGGGGTTTGAAATGTGAGAGTTCTGGGAGCAGTGCAAGTAAGTTCATATCCCTGTCATGGACTTCTAATTCTTCTTCAAAGTACTGAACTCTTTAAAGGTGTAGCTGGATAATGGCAGCTAAAAACTTCTCTAATTAATATGAAAAGTCAAAAAATGTGACCTGGAACTAAAGAAAGCTTAACTATACCTGACCGGTCTATAATAGCTCTGAGAATTGGCTTGTAAAAATTCATGTCTTGTTCCCTTCCTTGGCTTTTACTGCAGAGTACAGATTTCTTTCTCCCCAAGAATAATACAGAATTTCATTTTTGCCATGTTTCTGTGTGTTCCATTTTTGTTGGCTGTGGCTGTTCCCTGGCAGAAGGTGTGTTCACCATAACATGCACATCAGGGAGGGACTTCAAGGTACAACTGCACAGCTGCTTGGCTCCAGGAAGCTTTTGGCAAGCAACTGATTGACTTAATGTTGTTGTGATCCTTGTTTCAGTGGGATTAGTTTGAAATATCACACAGATTTCCTGTGTTTCACCAGAACTGGCTGTAAACTCCATCTGTAAGCTTCAGGTGTAGTGGGCATTCCTGAGCTGTTGGGCACGTGGGTTGGGGTGGTGGTTCCAGTGAGCACCCCTAGGTGCTGGGCAGATGCTGCACTCAAATACTCAGGAAGGCTGGCAAGGAGCTGCTTTTGAGTACAAGCCGTGTTTTTTGGAAGAGATTAATGTACGTCTGATGGCATAAAGCATAAAGTGTAGAACTCTGACACAGGACTTTGCAGACCAAAGATAATTCTGTGTTGTGCATGTTTCATCTTCAGTTATCCTGCTAAATTGCATATGTGTAACAGTGAAAACCTTAAAAAATCAAAAACATTTGAGGCATGTAGAAGACTCACAAACATCATCGCATCAACGTATGCTGTGTCTGTTGGTGGTTACCTTGCTCTGATGTGTCCTCTCACCACATGAGTCCAGGTGGCTTCAGAAGGAGTTCTAGAGCCTCAACTCTTCTTCCAAATGCAACTTCAGTGTGTCTGCTGAACACCACCCTGGTGTCAGAGGGGTTCACATCCCTGTCAGAAATGCAGCTCTGCTCATGAGCTGCTTGTGTGAAGCCTGGTCTTGGGAGTTGGATGTGAGGACTGTTCTGTTACCCCTCTGTCTGTTCCCTGTAATTTATAAATTACATGGATAACTCTTCATGTGTTTTCTAAAACTGCCTTTTTTTTCAGTACAACTTGCTATTGGCAGTTCACTTTTCTCTGTGTTTAAAGTGAGTCTAAACAAGTTGTTACAAAAAAATCTTTTTTCTACAGGATTTGTGAGCTTTCTGATGATAAACAGCAGATTATTGATCCTGTTAAACTGATGTACCTTGTGAATACTAAAAACTTCCTGCAACTTCCCTAAAGCTGCCTCTCATTTTCTTCTCAACATGCACACACACAGAGCCCATTTTTCCTGAAGCTCCTTCTCTTTCCAGCTGATTGATTAGTGGGGTAGAGAAATGTATGATCCTTCTAGTTTAGTACAGATGTAGCTTGTATGTGAAGACTGAAGAGAGAAGACTTCAAGTCTTCCATTTCTGATTTCCCTGAAAAGAGCAAGAAATACTTTACCGGGGTCTTGGCTTTGCAATGTTTTCTCCCCTAAAAAGACAGTAATAAAAACACTTGCATTTCTCTTCCCAGTCTGTGAGTTTGTGTGCACTCAGCTGTTGGCTGCTGCCTGCAGCACTGCTCCTCCTTGTCTCCTTGCCTTGCTGCTTGCACTGGGCTGACCTTTGATCTCACTGAGTTCCAGTGACTGCTCTTCCTCAGGGGTTTGCACTTTCCATGTTGGGATCTTTCTCCAAAGTCCCTTGTCGGCTCTGGCTTGATGACTTCACCCCTTTGTTCTTACTTTTCCTTAACTTGCACGCTTGTAGATTCCTGCAGTCTCACAGCTCTGCTTTTATTTGTGTCTTTCATTTTTTTGCCTCTATACAGCAGAGCCAAGGACATGGTGTGCTTCAGAGAGCTGGGTACGGGTGGCTGACCCTGGAGCCCTGGTTCAACTGCTGGCTCTGGGGAGAAAACCAAGATAGTGCAGAGCAGCTCCAGTCTGGATCAGCCCTGGGATGGCACCAGCCAGGGCATTGGCATTGCAGGGATCTCTTACTCCACCTTGCGAGTTTCATTCTGACATTGAACACACAACTTAGAAGTAATGGAAGATGTTAATCTCTATCTGTGATGTGTGATCTATGTCTGAAAATCCAGGCTTTTTTAGCAAAGAAACTCCAACAAACCCAAAGCTGTAAGAGAATGCCATAGAATTTTTTTTTTTTAATTTGCTATTACTAAAAGACTTGAGATGCATCTTTTAGGGAGGTGGTTTGGTTGTTTGGTTTGTTGTTTGTGATTTTTTTGTAACACCCAAGACTTAAATGGCTTGCTGTGAACATCTTTTTCTGCCTTAAAACTGCAAATGCAAAAATGCTGAATATTCAGAATTTTGGCTTGAGACTCACTGAACTGATGATACCACAAGACAGCTGGAAGGTTTTTTAGTCAAGCCTTTCTCCTAGGTCACCTTTAACTTTGATAGCTAGTACTGAAAAAGAAATTTGGAATAAAAATCCTTTCTTTGTTCCTGGAAGTGTTAAAACTCACAGACATTCTAACTTATAGTTGAGGCACTACTGACTCAAGAGTTCACGCTTTAGACTTTTTAATGCATTCTGTGTTTTTAAAAAGCTTTTTGTTAGTTTTTGTACACATGCATACCTTTGCAGGCTTTCTCAGTAGGTTTGTACAGGTGTGGAGGGGACACAAACTTGCAGGCCAGTTTGCCCACTCAAATATTTCAGTGGGTGTTGTGGCTGTCACTAGCTCCGTGTTTTGGTTCTGTTTCCCTTCAAGCAGTGTAAGTGCAGCACTCCAAACAAAAGTGGGGATTGAAAACAAAACTATTTCTTAATCATTCTGTTGTAGTTAAACTGAATATAAACTTGGATTTGAGGATATGCTTGGTATTTTGGATGAATTGTGTTAAGCTGTTTTTACAGCTGACTTGGTGACATTTCTGTAAGTAAAATATGCTGTTGTTCCAGCATGGCAAAGGTCTGCATAATTCATGTGCTCAACTTAATCACTGGTTTTCTTCTTGTGACAATAAATGGCATTGTACCAAAAGCAATATACCCTGTGTGCAGTTAGTAGTGGAAATAATTATTACTGTGCAGCTTGTATTTTCATTGTCTTTGCGGCCACTGCATGGATTGTGTGCACTGTCAGTCGCTCCAGGCTATTAAAGACGTCTGGAGGAAAACCAGGTCCTGAATAACACTGGTTTGCTTTCTAGAAGCTGCTGCTGTACTTGGAAGCAGAAAAGGGTTGCACCTGGTGCTGCATTAAGCTTATTATCTTGTGAGTCTTGTCATCAGAATACATCTAAGTCTAGAGTCTTTCTCCAGATTTGTTCCTTCACATTGTTCCTCTTGAGAAAGGCCCAGGCTCAACACCAGCATCATTAGAGCCGAGGATGATAAGAGAGCAGAAGGGCTTTTTTCTCTGCTTAAACTTGGGATTCTGCTAAACTGTACTCGGCTTTAGAGCATGGCACTGTAAAAAGACTTGTGGAATGCTGCAACTGGCTTTTGCTCACCAACTGCTTAAGACTAGATAAGACCTTACAGGCAATATGCAATGCTTGGGAACTCTAGTCGTAAGTTCTGTTCCCTCCTGCCCCCCAGTAGCAATTCTGCCCTACTGGCTCCGCAAGTAAACCAGCCCTGGATAACTCCCTTCAAAGGGAAGCTTTGGGTTTCATTTCTGGGTGCTCAAAAAGGCAAGATACTAAGAGAGTTTTCTCCATATCACTTGCATTTGACTGCTAGTGTAGTACTCATTATACTAAATTGTCACTGTACAAAAAAATTTCATGCTATAGAAATAAGAGGGCTGAAGACCTTGTTCTTCTCTACGTATATTCCTTCTTGCTTTCTAAGTCTGTAGAAAAATACCTACTTTCAGTTAGAGCTAAATAGCCTTTCTGCAATTCTCTGTGCACATTTTTCTCTGCTGCCTCCTACTCCTCTTAGATGTGACTTACTTTTCTGCTAATGGTGTTATAAAAACTGTAGTACTACAGGTGTCATGTGATAACTTGTAAATAAAATTACTGTAAACGCACAATCTAGTTATTTGTGGTGCTGCTCTGTACACGTGTGACACTGCCTTAGCTGTCAATCCTCACAGCATTTCCCTGGAGGATCGCTTGGGGATTATGAAGGTTGTGCCTGTGCCTTGTATGAGGAACCTTTTGCTGACCAGCCTCCACAGCAATCTGGTCCTATTGACAAGTTCCAGGCAACCCCAGCATTGACAGCAACTATTCCTAGGCAGGAACGTTGCTACATTATTTGCCAGCTGACAGCAAATCAACCCTTCTGTCAGACTGATTGTCAGTGGAGCAATAATACAGTTTTATTGAAATACCTCTAACCATTTGTATAGCAAGTACAGAACACAGGATTATTTACAGTGGGCGGCTGATGAGGAAGCTGCTGCTGGGGCGTTGTGTCCTTGGAGCCTCTTGGTGTTTCCTGTCCAAGTGAGAGCGGGGCGGAAGCGTGGAAGAGGTGTGACCTGTGTGGAGAACACGAAGTGCTGTGTTTTAGTTCAGAATCCACATGCGCTGCTCTGCTGCACTCTCTGCGGGTGTCGAGGCCGGCAGTGGAGCAGCAGAGGCTGCATGGCTGGGCTGGAGCAGAGGGACAGCAGGAATGCCAGGAGCTGGGAGACATGCTCAGGAGCAGTGCTCCCTCCTAGAAATCGATCTTGACGAGATGGAAGGAGCAGCCAGGTGTGAAGGCCTTCAGAAGGATTTGCCCTCGTGAACACAGGTGTCCCTGTGTTGTCATCAGGCAGTGCAGCAGCAGATAAAATTTAAGGGGTTTCATGTCTTTTCTTTGGGGAGGTGAATATGAAATACTTTTAGAAGTTATTCAAATGGCTGAATTTTCTGCAGTGCTGAAGAGAGAAGCAGCTTGTAATTCCCAACTACCTGAGGCTCCAGTCAGCTGTCTTTCATGTCTGCAAGGAAAAACTCACTTTTTGGAGATGACAGTATTTCTGCTTCCCAACTTTTAACTGCTTCTCTAATTCTTCATTGTTTTCTTCCCTTTAAACCTCCTTCCCTGCAACTGTTACATACAGGGTTTGGGAGCCTGAGTCTTCCAAAGGTATTGAAGTGAATTAAGAGGCAAATACCACATGGAAACATTTTTCTGGAAACAATTTTACTTAACATGGATCAAATAGTTTCTCAAAGCAGGAACTTGTGGCCTTTTACTACAAGGGGTAATAGAGTTTATTTACAACA
This sequence comes from Hirundo rustica, assembly GCF_015227805.2. Lineage (NCBI taxonomy): Eukaryota > Metazoa > Chordata > Aves > Passeriformes > Hirundinidae > Hirundo > Hirundo rustica. Next base: position 7,986,374 of record NC_053466.1, on the reverse strand, counting down.
AGCATATTAATCTAAACATTTAGCTCGAAGAATAAATACAAATACAATCCTTTTTAGAATAAAATGCCATGTCTGTAATAGCTATTGAATTAAATCTCGGGGGGGGAAAAGGGACTAGAAAACAAAAATATCTTCAAATCAATGTGCTTGATGAATGAAATTTGTGTGTGCAACAGGGATTGTCTGAAGGTGGTGATTAAAATCCAGGTGGGTTGGGTGGGTAGAGAGGTGAGCAGCAACAATGAAGCCTGTGGCATTTCTTGTATAAATATTTCTGTCTGCAAATTGCCACATTCCTCATCAAACAAAGGTAGCAATTAATAAGGCAGAAGAGTCTATTTCAGCTCTTAAGGTGCTCATTTCAGGATACTCAGGAATTGTCTTGGCATTCACTTGCACTGAGAATGGATTCATGATGACATGTTTGTGTTCAATTACTGAAATTTTGCATGTGTATATTTTGGTTTTACTTGAATGTATGAATCATTTGAATATCTGGTAATTTTCACTGTGAAAAGAATTGTGATTGCCTTTCAGTGATCTGTCTTGCTCCTGCTTGCTAACTGTGCTAGTTTTTGGAGCAGGGGGCGTGAAGCCTTCCATTCCCTGGAATAAAATAATCTTCAGGTAAACTAGTAAAAATTACAAACTCTTTGTATGGCCTGTTTAGGGGTAATAAATGCATCTGTAAACCCTTTGCACCTATTCAGGCAGTGAAATGCTAACTAATTTCTGAAAAGCTTGAGGGAAATACAGAATGTAAACCCAGCTCATGCTGTCTTCCTGTGAGCACAATTCCTCCTGCTGGAGACTACACCATGGGCTGTCAGCTTCCAGGGCTTGGCAATCAGCAGTTGCTACAATACTACTGGGTGGGTTTTCCAATGCCATGCTGGTTTTCTTAAACCAGCCCCAAAACTGGATTCACCCAGTCCAGTGCCCAGTCTCCCTGAGGAAGTAATGGGCACAGCCAGAGGTGTGCTGCCTGGTATCTTCTTGCAATGATTTTGTTTCCATTTGATGTCTTGTGCAATCATTTATTTTCTCTTTAGCCCTCTTACACTTTAAAGGCTGTGCTGGGGTCAGATGAATGCCTGGCCTTCCTGGATAACAGGCAGTCCATCCTTGTGGGATGACAGAGATAGTGCTAAAGGCACCCTTGCCCCCCATACATTGCAGATGTGTTAATGAACAGACTGGGAACAGCCTTGCTCTCACAGTTATGGGGGTGATAAAAGAGTGAATTAACTGGGAGAGGAGTTGCTTGGAGTCTGCTGGCAGTGCTGTGAGGAGGAAGGGACAGGAGGTCGTGTGAGGGACAGACAGGGTAAGGTGGCTGTGCCAGGGGCAGGAAGCAGCAAACTGGAAATGGAGAAGGAAGAGAGAAGGAGAGAAAGGGCCAGAGCTGTGTGGAGCTACTCATGGGACTGCAACTTAGAAAAGGTATGAAAGACTTTTAGATAACAAGGTACTGATACTTGGAGCCCCCTGAAGTTTTTAAAGGAGCACTCTTGAGTGATGTGGCCATCTCGATGATGACACATCCTGAGAATTTTCTGTAATTCAGTGCCATTAGATGTAGCTGAGTTCCTGAAGGCAACCATAGAAAAATTCTGCTGGAAGGAACTTCTGAAGGTCACCTGGCCCAAACCCTGCTGACAGTGCAGATGTGGTGACCTGGTCACCTCTGGGCTGCATGGGGCTGAAAAGGACCTGCTCAAGGGGAGCAGGGATGTAGATCTTCAGTTCATACTTGTTAATACCTTATACTGCTAAACTCTGCAGTTTTTAAGAAATACAGTGATCAAGACAGATTTAGGCATGGAATCTATCCTTTAATCACTTCCACCCTTATTTCAGTCCCGCTGGGTGTAGGGTATGAAGGGAGCTACCCCTCGCATCATTTTTCTGTTTTGACTGGGAGACATTGGCAGTGAAGGATGATCCTGGTTTGTACAGAGCCTTCAGCTGCCGCAGAGATGCAAAGGCTGAGCCCCTCGCAGCACAGGCTGCCCTTCCTGGCACTGCCACAGTTCGAGCTGTTCCTGCTCCCGGGCTGAGCTTTCATTCTTGTGCCACATTGCACGTTTCAGGTACTGGATTTTACACATATTTTCTACAGATCAAATCCCGTTTTGTGTAATGTTTGCTATTAGTTTTGTTCGCTGGTCAAATTTTTCAGCAACGGTGATCTAGTCTCCAGAAAGCAAAAATAACAGATAAAATCGGCCCTAGAAATGACGTAATGACACTTTATTCAGTCTTGTAATAGAAACCTTGCCTCCGTTTAAATCCAAATAAGTGCTTTCGAAGGAAATAAGAAAGCGTAACCGCAGCTCAGAGCTCAGTGCTGCAAAGCTGTGGGGATGGTCATGGCTGTGCTCAGGCCATCTGCTGGGGGAAAGCTGCCATGAGCTGCGTTATACAAATAAAGACCTTGCTGACGGCACTCAACCACGATCATTAAAAAGCAGGATTTTTAATAATATGAATACCCAGACTGTCCAGAAAAATATCATGTAAGTCTTCTACTTTAGAGCTCCAATGTTTGTTAAAGGCTAATCTAGTGACAGGGCACAACACAAACATATCTCTGAAACTGTAGATGAATCATTTCTATTTTTATGTAGTGGGTTCAGGGGTTCTTTTGTTTTGGGTTTGGCTATTTGTTTAGCTGTGTTATTTTAAAGCAGTCCGAGTCCTGCAGTGAGTGTACAGTATGACTGGTCAAGGCAGTAGAAATCAGGATTTAAAGACAATTTTGTTGCGTGGGACTGATTTGATCATTCTTCCTTTTTTCCCCTCGTTTCTGGTGCAGGTCCAAGCAATTCCAACCACCTACGAAAAATGCACCCCACCGTGCTAGGCAGTGAAGCACAGAAGCAAGGTGAGGCACTGGGAACTTAATATGAATATTAACGATTATGATTATGCTAGTTATGATTGTCAAAATTGGTACAATCTGTTCTTCTCATCTCTGTTCCCATCCCCCTGTTCCATACATACTGGCAGAAGTATCAAAAGAGCAATTCAAGATAGAGGACTAAGAGAACAGTATTATAGCTTGTAACACGAAAAATGAACTTTACCAGCCTGTGGCTGTGTTTTATACCCCCAGCTAAGATGACACATTTCTCCCTTGTAACAATATCCAAGGGGTTGCAGAATCTTGTTTGTAGCAGCAGCAAAGCCTCTTGTGGGAAGTTCCTGTATGCTGATGCTCAGGGGATTTTGCTGGTTCCAGTAGCTTTTCTGCCAGTTTCCATGCCCTGCTTTGCACCCTGCTCACCCAGTTAATGCTGTCTGCTCTGCTCTATAATTCTTTAGCTCACACAAGAGCAAGAATCAGCTTTTTGATCAAATGTGAGTTATGTTGACTTCTGCTTGTGTGCTCCTGCCAGAGCAGCTGGTTTAGTTTTGTCCTGTGCCCCCTGAGCCATCCAGAGGTCCCAAAAGGAACCCAAGTCTGAGATACCCCAGAAAGGCACTGGAATGTGGATATTTCTGGCAGAACAGGGTCTTCTCAAGGATACCGGGGAATATAAAACCAAAACATAGGATGCAAAACAGGTTTCAGAAAAACACAGGACAAAGGCACCTGTGAGAGTTCCTTTGCATGGTATGCCAGCATCGGCACTACTTTTCTGGAATATATGGATGCAGAGAAAGATGTTGAAGATTGTAACCCCCAGCTGGTGTGGGTAAGATCCACCTGAGCGCTGGCCTCTCCAGAACTTAGATAGGTGAGATGGCGTTGCAATATTTGCATTTCACCCCTCTGTTACCAGACAACAACCTTCTAACCTGGCACAGTGTGGAACATGAAGCAGCAGCATTACCTCTGCCTTTATTTTAAGTAATTGTTATTACATTACATTACACACGCCTGGTAACTTTTATGTGTAGTGCTGGATGCTGCTGTCTCGAGCAGATTTAAGAGAGTCTCTTATAGCTTCCTCCCACCCTTGTTCCAGTCATTTCAAACACGGATGATGCTGTGGTTGCAGCAGCCTGGCCACCCCGTTCCTCTCCTGTGCTGCCTCCCTGGGCCACAAGCTGCAGTAATCCCTGTGCCAGGCTCAGCAAACATTCTGACAGACATGTCAGTACCAGAGCAGAACAGAGAGAGCATTCAGCAGCTGTATAGCACTGCACAGATCACAGCAGGTACGTACTGTGTGCAAAGTGCCTCCTGACCAAGTGACACACTCAATGCAAAGATTTTTTTCTTGGTATGAAATCTAGCAAGGAATCATTCACAAAAAACTGTAATGCAGGTCTGAGTGGATTTGCTTTATGAAATGGGTATGATGTACAGCAGAGAGAGCGAGACTTTGACACTATTAACTCACTGTGGCAGTCTTGCAGACCTGTACTTATTTTCAGATTTCTGAGCATGTCTGCAGGGGATACAAAATGGATTTTTAGACATGGAATGTTTTCCAGCTTGGCAGCTACATTACAAGGCAAAGGTGCTTTGTCACTCACGCCTGAGTATCATGGATGCTTTGTATGACATAGCAAGAGAGACTGTTCTTGCTATGCATATTTTTCTGGGGCTTGTGACTCCTTGGAAACAGGCACTTCCTTTGTTTCCACATTGTATGGATGAGGAGATACGTCTTCCATGTTAACACTGCCAAAATATGGGTGCAGCCAGTCTTATCCTGCCTTGTACTCAGTAACCAACCCTCTACCAGTTTCTGCAATCATAATTTGTGTTCGCTTGATCTCTGCAATCTTGCAACTGTGGCAGTATCTTTAGAGATGAATGTAATTTCTACTGTGCCTGTTAGAAGCTCTATCCTGTAACACACAGGCTGACACACGACAGAACAGAACATGCAGCGTGCCCTGGCAGCTCACTGCCTTTCTGCTGCCAACACTGAAGGTGCTAAATGTGAGCCATTTACTTTTCTGCAGCCTGAAGAAAATACCTAGTTGTGCTATACACCAAAACATGAACTTACATAACTGGGACATGATGCAGGCACTAGCTGAGCCATGTGGCCAGTGAGCCGGGCTGTTGGCAGCCTTCTGTAATTCCTGCTGTGTGTTTTCTCCTTTCCTGTGCTGAGTTCATGGTTTGAGTGGTTGAGCAATCAAATCGAGGCACTTACTGAACACAGTTCAGGGATGGCAGGAAAAGGTTAATTGAAAGGTATCTGGTTTTTTCTTCCATTCAAATGCTAGCATTTTGTTTAATGACAACCAGTTGAAAAACATATTTGTTTTAGAAAAAAAGAATGCTGCCAAAATAAACAACACTGATCTGCGTTTATGTTTTGGTAGAAGCTGGAGGCCACTCTTGAAGGTAAATGGTGAATTGTTTTACTGGCCACAGCAAGTTAATAATGAACATCAACATTAGTGCAGGTTGGAGTCAAAAAGTGCTGGTATTTGCTTGTTCTCTGCGTGGCTGAGACTCCTCTGACAGTAAGCAGGAGGATGTAACCAAATACTGTGATTGGCAGTGCTACACAGGGAAATGGGCAATGCTTGCTTGGGCTAATCTTGTCTTCAACCTGTCTCCCCATTTCTCTATTACCAGAAACATTTGAGCCATTTGTCCTAAAAGTTATAAAGGAAGTTCACACACCTATTCATCAACATTTATGTAAGAATGATGGCAAGAGGCGTCAACCCGCTATCAAGAATCAGTGCAGGTTCAGCCACAAGATGGAGCCAGTACAGTACCAGGCACATCTTCCCAGTGGGATGAAGTGTTAGGCTGTTTTGTCTCGAAATCCTTCAGCAGTTTTAATAGGATTGTTCACTTCTCAGTTACTGAGATAGAGTTGGAAAAAACAAAAATCAGAAATATCTAGTATTTAGGGTACAGAAATGATATATAGCTTGTTCCAACCTACAAATGAAACTCTGATCACAAAGCATAAAAATCAGCAATGCTTTTTCTTGAGTCTAAATAAAACTGGTCTTTAGACTCAGTTGCATTCTCCAGGGGTTTATGGAATTAAATGACCTACGGGGAAAAAAAGAAGGAAAGATTAAGAGGAGGGAAAACTTACAGGGTGGCAAATAAGGCCTTTGAGTTAATCTTACGGAATCGGATGTATCAATACAAGTAATAAAGCAGCAGAGGCTGCTCTAGCAGTTGCCACAATGAATTTAAAAACCCCAGGGTGAAGAGCAGGAAGACAGGGGTTGCTTTGTATGTTCTCCTTCCAGCAATTTTTGTAGACGCTTTTTAGATAAGTTACTAAAAAGAATATGTGTCAAGTTACAGTGTACAACCTTGTGCTCTGATAGTAACAGAACATCCATGTTTTTTCTTGTTAATACTGTTCTTCTCTTCAATCTCCTTCTCACTCAGTTTCAAAGTTATGCTAGACTCATATTAATTACAAGAAAAGCTTCTATTTTTGTCCTTCTCAGAAAATTTCCATGGCCAACATCACTCTTTACTTATTATATTTATCTCAACATTGCAAAAAGAATCAGCTCTTTAGTATCTGTCTTCATATAATTCCAGAGAATAATTTGATGCCCTGTAAACATTAGGCCACAGGAAGTCAATCCTAATCAAAATCTGTTTTGATTTAATTTTTCCTAGAGTATTGCTTTGCTGTGGAAATCTGTAATTCACCTCTGAATCGAAATGAAATTCACCTTCTGTGAAAAACTCCAGGTGACCTGCTGGTCATCCCTGATAACAGATGCCTTCTGTTGCCCCTTAAGACAAGATATTCCTTGTTTTGAAGTAGGAACAGCAATTCTGAAATGCCTTTGGGGATCTCAACGAAGAATCAGTTGAACTGATTAATTAATTGCACAGATAGATATGATCTGAACAGGATCATATCATAGATATGACTATCTGAACAGGAAAAGGACAGTCCCATGCTTGAATCCACTGCTGGAACCCACAGCTCAAGAAATCTTTTGATACCTTGGAAAAGGATCTGAGAAGAGATATAGAAACAACTTAGAAATTGAAAAATGTGCTTTATCAAATGCTATTACTTAAAAGGATGCCCTCATGCCCTACTGTCTCCTCTATCTTACGGAGACAGAGGAAACAGCAGCTAAAAAGAAAAATTAAACACATTTGAGGGAGAAATAAGATATATGTAACTGTCAATGAGAGTAATTAATGACTGGAACAAGGAATTAACAATTTGTAGAGACAGGATGTTCTAAGGCACGTTTCCCTCAGGGATGTTCTGGCTTAAATGACAAGTAATATCAGCAGTCACATGGCTTCTGTCCCACGGTGAGTTGTACCACATGATTACAATAATCCTCTGGCTCTATTTATCTGTGAAATGACAGAATATGCTTGTGCTGGATGCCCTAATCTGGGCAGGATGGAAAATGAAGATGGGAATATAAGTCTAGGTTTTAAGATGAGGAACATATCTCTTAGAAGAAAGGAAAAAAAAAAGGAAACTGAACAATCCCAACACAGAAAAAGCTTGAATCCCTGCCTCTAGTCAACTGTTTTGCACATATAGGCAAGCATATGCATAATGTGTTTCTACAAAACACATATAAACAGAAATTTAATCTCTGTTTTTCTGTGGCTCACAAAACACAGGTTTAACTTTCCAGATAAGCAACAGCTGGCCAACAGTCAGCTAAGGAGTTGATAGCTGCATGAAATAGATGACAATCCTACATTAGGGCGGAGTTTTTAACATGTATGCATACATTGAAAAGCTTACGTAGTTCTCTTTATTCTACTACCTTTTCCTTTCCCCTCAGAAAAACACATCTTCTGCTTTCTCTTCTGCTAAATAGAGACAATCCCTGCTAGCATCTGATTTTTTGATTTAAATGCTATGGTACTCATCAAGTGCAATTACTTTCTACGTGTTGTTGTGCTGGTTTACTGTGTTGCCACTCCTGTTTGCATGTTAAATATTCCAGTGTACTGTGTAATTTACTTACCAGGAGTGAGCAGCTGGAAAACTGATGATGCCGTTTCCAGTCTCCTAGTAGAGTGCAGTCTGCTCCTTGACTACAATCTCAATGTTTCATGCTAGAGGCACAGCCTCCAGCCCTCCCCGCATTCAGAACCACAGAGCCTCTATCAGGGAGGGGTTAGAACAGTCCTGGCATTTCAGTCTCCAGAGGTGATCTAGACATCACCCCTTGCAAAGGAGCTTGAAATAACTTAAAGAACTACTGCTTCTTTTTCAGCGATGAGGAGGAACTTACAGAACTAACAGACAGGATCTGTGAATCCTGCAGTCCCAGAGCTTGTTGTTGATTGTGCCAGATATAAACACAAATGGAAGAGTTACAAATTCTCCCATTAGAAAAACTGTGCTGTAAGTTTAAGAGATACACACAGGTATTTACACCCTACAATTATCTGTTCTGCTCTTGAGTCTCTTGAGAGACTTTCACAAAGCCAACAACCAAAGCCATAAGGAGAAGGAGACACAACCGGGTTTCTCCACTTACACAGCCTGCACACAGTGTCTGCAGTTGCATCTGCTTTTTGAGGATAGACAAAACTTCATCTCTCCACAGCTTGGTTAGTACAAAATACAAATATCAGCGATAAATACAGCTGTCACTTGTTCTTATGATCACCATTTTCATTACTGTGCTTATAACATGATGATTCTTTTGTGGGCCTTATATTTTTGTTTAAAGACCAAAAGAAGTATTAAACAAAACTCATCTCTTACTGTTATCACGTAGAGAAAGGTCTAGGTTTTCTACTGAAAGTTGATATTAAATTATTTAAAAAAAAAATCAGGGGAAAAAGATAATAAAGTTTAACCTAGCTACTAAAGCATGTTGATGCTTGAAGGGTGTGTGTGCTGGTAATTCCCTGGAGAACCTCTTTTCTCTAGGTAGGACACTTGTATATCTGTTAGTCTGAATATTAGAAAAGTTTAATCAACATCTGGTTTTGCTATTTCAAAAGTCACACAAGAGATAAAGTAGATCTTCCACAGTGATGGTTGGCACGAACAGAGCAATTCAGATTTTGCAGATGACAAATTGCCCTCCAGTGGTGTGTATTTCAGCCCTCTGATAGAGAGAACATGTATTCTCCTAAATTAGGGATCTGGAGCTCTGGGTGATTCTGACTTTTTTCCACATCACATCCATTTATATGTATATGAGCAGATGTCTACATGACATAAAAATGATGACACAGATTTGTTTGATTCATAGCCCCCACCCCAAACAAATTCCTCTGCCTAGTCTCCCCTTGAGAAGAGCTTGAGACATCAAAGTGTTTCAGGACATCTGATCACATCGCTTGATATTCCCTGATCCACTGAAGATGCAGCTTCACTGCATCTTTTTGGGGGTTGCAGGTTTTATGTTGGCACAAGTGGTACAATTTAATAGTTCTGTTGATTTCAGAAAGCATCCCAAATGAAAGGATACTAATTTATTTGTTCACCTGAAATATCTCCCTACAGGCAGTTCCAGACAAGCAACTAAAATACACTGTGGTAAATACCAGTATAACTTATGACCTAGTAACAAGATGGTTTACAATTAATGCATAATGTTGTATTTTCATATTATATAATCAGAAGTTTGATATTAATTTTGTCAGTTATTTCTACATTACACTCTTTATACCAGTTGCTGCCATGTCCCGAGAAAAAAGATGCATTTTTCTTTTCCTTGGAGAACACAATGTTACAAACCTGAGCAAACTGAGAACACAAGATCAGATTTTTTGGTTTTCATTACTAAGCTTGCACTTATGGCAAGCATATAGGAAAGTAGTTAAATTAGTTGTTTTAAAAATTAGTTTTTCCTTCTTTTGGTGGTTTTCTTTCAGCTAACACCAAGAATTTAGGGTTTGAAATTCTAACACCAATTGATTTTTAAAAATTGATTAAAGTCTCCAAATTTTTGGGACTTTACATATCCTGAAGAAGCAAAGGAAGTAATGATGCAGACATTGAGATGCAAGCATTTTTCTTCCACGGTTTTAAGTTATTTCACTGCACTACATGCAGTGCCCTCAAGTACATAGCCCTGTATTGGAGTTCATTCATACAAGCAACCTTAACCTGCTACCACTGACTAGATCCTTGACAGGTTTTAATCTAAAAAAAAAAAAGAAAAAGGGACAGAGAAAAGGATGAAAGGATGGTATCTAACAGTGCAGCTTGTGTATTTGTTACTAGGGAAACAAACAGCAAAGAGAAAGAAAGCCTCAGTGTCCTTGTCATTTGGATCTTTCACTAGAGAAGCAGGGCTTGTGTTAAAACAATGGAAACACTGTTCAGCTTTCAGGATCCTTTGCTGTCCTTGCTGAATGACAGGCACTTCTTTCTCCCCCTTGTCCATCTTGTCATCGCTGCAAAGGAGAGTCATTTCTACATTCTACGTTGGATTGCTGGTTGTTTTTTTATCCGTCATGTAAGCTTTAATCCCCGATTCTGCGTAATCTGGTCAGCTCCTAACACTTAAACCAAGATCACAGCAGGTTTCTTGAGGTAAATAGAAGAGAGAATCCCTATGTTGTGTTCATACCCATAGAAAAGCAGACACAGCAGCACTAACAGTGCCAGATTTGTGCTACTTTGAGTTTGTACTGAATCAGAGCATCATCAGGACTTCAGAGAGCGTGAGGGGTACGGCAGCATTTGCTGCACTCCAGCACGGGGAGCTGTGCAGCCCTGGCGGCCTGTGCAAGTGTGACATCATTGCCTTGGAGAGCTGGGGGCTGTGGGATGTGTGGGAGCTTTGGCACCAGTTCCAGTGAGCCAGGGAGATGCCAGGCCATGTAAGTCATGCCCAACACCTCTGGTTTCAGTCACAGCTTAGCTGGACTGACACCTCCCTGTGTGGGTTGGGAGGACAATTTAGAGATCAACGTTGTTTGTACCGAGACTTTCTGCTCATTGCTAAATATGCGCTGTATCAGATTTCACGTCATTTCTCTATCAAACTATGCTACATCCCTGCTTCTTTTTCTATTCCAATTATTATTATGTTCATCTTTAGCATATGCCTCATCCAAGTCATCTTGTGGGAACTGGATTAGGAAGTTGGATTTGGTGCACTCTGAAGTGTAGCTAAATCCAAAAGATTATCACCTTTCTCCTGTTCTTAAAAGACTACAGCTGTACAGAGATGACAGGGAAATTACAATAAAAGCCCTACTGGAAATACTCTCACAGATTTTTGTGTCCTGCTGTTTTAACAAAGCATATTTCTTCCTTACCATGCAAGCGTGGCTTTATTGTACTGTTAAAGACTGGCTGTTAATTTGCCATTAAGGAGGAAGGATATGACAAAACCCCGACATAAACATGTGAATTATATTAAAAAATGGATAGGCAGAATAAAATCAACTAGCACATGGTTTACTGATCATAGCCACTAGCTGAATTGGAATGGATTCCCTCTCTCTAGTATTCCACAAAGTACTAAAGCCCCTTGGGTAAAGAAAACAAACCACTTGGTAAAGATTAGGAAAAAAAAAAGGAAAACTATATCAGGACTGACAAGAAAAGGAAGCGACAAACGTGTTATTGATGGTATGTGTTCATAGCGTGACAGCAGAGCCCTGCGGGTACAGTGTAAATGACAGCTTCGTCACAGGCTCCAGCAGTTTGTGTCCCTACACTCTCTGTCCGTGGAAATAAGAAGGGTACAGCCAAAATAAACCAGGGGGTGGCTTTTATTGACTTTTTAAAGAAAAACACGATCATTGCCAACAGACCTTAAATTCTTGGGAAACTACTTGTATGTGAGTTGTGTTTTGGTTCCTTCCCTAACGCTGAAAATTGTTCTTTTACACCATAAAACCTGTGTATCTATAAGCAAGGAGCTTTTCCCAAACTCTTTGGCTGGAATCAAGTGCTCCAACCGATCTTACGTGTCCTTCAGCCTCTAACTGGCCTTTTTTTCCTTAATGTTTTTTCTACAGCACTTAAGTTTTAGCAGACCAGTGCCACTTCCCAGGGATCTACTAATTCCTCCAGAAACTTGGAGGACAAATACTTTCTGGTGTGAAAAAGCACTCTGAGCAATCCGACAAAGCGGATTGCAGCGCTTTCACGTGGAAACCGCACCAGGCGATGAAACCGTAAACCGAGCCAGCTGCTTCGGCAGGGGCTTTATTACCTTGCGTTCAGCTCCGCTCCCGCTCCCGTCGCGCCGCTTCTCCCCTCAGGGCCGGACCCGCCTCAGCCCTCAGGGAGCGCGCGCCGACCGTTCCCCGCCGCGCGCCGGCGCGCGCCCGAGCCCGCCGGGGGCGGGGGTAAAGGGGAGGGGGGCGCTCGCGGCACGCGCCCAGCGGCACGCGCGTTTCCCCCCGGCCCCGCCGCGCGCACAACGGCCGGCGGGGGGCGGGGCCAACGTCCCAACGCACGCCCCGCGCTCGCGCCCGGGCCCCGCCCTCCGGGCCGAGCTCCCGCCTCCACAAAGCCGGGGGCGCAGGAGGGGAGGGGCGCGCGCCGCTTCTGCCCGACCCCCGAGAGGGGCGGGGCCGGGCGCGGGGGGCGCGCGCGCGCGAGGGCGCGCGGCGATTGGCTGTCGGCAGCGGGGGGAGCGCGTTTAACGGCCGCTGCGCCCCCGGGCCGGGGCAAAGCAAAACAAAGGCGGCGGCGGCGGGAGCGGGAGCCCGGGCGGAGCGCACGGCACGGGCACGGCACGATGCCTCGGCCGCCCCTCGGCCCTCAGCGCGGCATACGCGCGCCCGGCCCCCGTCTATGACCCCCCCCCCCTTCCCCGCGCCGGCCACCGCCGAGACGGTACCTTCGAGGCGAGGGAAGCCGTCGTGTCCTGCCCCCTCTCCTGATCCCCCCCTCTTTGTTTTTCGGTGAAGGCTCGGCGCGGAGCTCCCGCTGCCCGCCGCGCGAGGACCGGGGGTCCCGCCTCCCCTCCTACCCGTGCCCCCTAAGGGAGAGGGGCCCGGGGGCTGCTCGGAGCCCGGGCTGGGAGCGGAGTCGGCGCGGCGCAGCGGTGAGTACCGCGAGCGGGTGAGAAGCGGCCCCTCATCCCTGTGCTGGGATTTATTTTTTGGGAGCCTGGGGGGGAGGGACGGGCGGAAGGCGGCTGCGAGAGGAGCCCCGTGCTGCGCCCCGGCCCGGGGGGGGGTGGGGGGCACCGTCTCTCGCGTGCGCGGGGCCGCCGAGGCAACTTTGCTGGCGGGAGGAGGCTCGGGCGCTATTTATAGCGCCTGGAAATGACGGCAGCGCTGTCTGCCCGCAGCCTCCTCGGTGCGGGGCGGGTAAGGGCGGTTTACATAATTGAGGGGGGGGGAAGCTGAGCTCGGCGCGCCGGGGGCCGGTGGGGTCCCCCGCGCTCTTCCCCGCGCCGCGCGGGGCCGGGAGCCGGTGGCCGGAGAAGCGCGGGTCCGTGTTGGGGTGGCGGCGCGGCCGTGCCGACGGCCAGAGGGGCAAACGCGCCTCTGTCCTGCTGGAATCGCTGCGGGGGGGGACAGAAAAGGCGACGGCGTCAGCCGCCGCGGCAGCTTCGTGCTCCGGCGTGAGAGGAAACAGCTTTAAAGGCGTATGGCCAGCGGCTCCCTCCCGGCGAGGAACCGGGTTGTCAGCCGGTAACTTTCTCCGCGCTGTTTTCTTCCTGTTATTTCCTCGTATGTAAAGGCGACAATGAGGCTCCTGTGCCTCGGTCTTTCACTTGGAGGTTTTTCCTTGCTGGAGTAAGCTCACCGCAGGTTACTGAGAGTGCGTACACAGGCTGCGTCCGGCTTTGTGCAGCTGCTCAAAGACTCTTTAAGCGTGTTTCGTGTCGCTCCTTGCTTGGAGCCCCGCAGGAACGACGGAGCGGCCGGTTCCTGACACAGCTCCCCCGTGCCACGCGCGGCAGGCAGCCGCTGTTTCCCCGGCCGGCGGCGCGGGGCCCGCGCGGGGCCGCCCCCCCGCCACGCTCATCGGGGTGTTTGTTTACACATCCGGGACCCGCGCGGGGCGGGGCCGCCCCGCCCCATTGGCCGCCCCGCGCCCCGCCCCGGTGACGTCACGGGCGGCGGGCCGGGGCCGCGGTTCGCCCGGCCCGGGGGACTTTGGGGTCCGGGGCAGCGCCGCCAGGAGCGCGGAGATCGCCGCGCCCGGCCCCCGCGGCCGCGACAGCCCCTCCGCGCTGCTCTGGTAGGTGCGAACGCACGTACAGCTTCGGGAGACACACCTGGCGTCGCGTAGGACCGAGGCACGGACCGTGCCGCGGCCAGAGAACGAGAGAGAAATAGTTGGCTCGGGTTTCTGCTCTGTTCTTTGCGGAATATTGAGCAGCAGCCCGAGGAACTGCTCGTAACTATGAGAGGGAAGCGAGTCTGGGTTTGTTCACCATTGTTACAGCGAACTAGGAAATGGTTTGTTTTGAATTGTGATGTTAGCGGCACAACAAGTCTGTGGTTCCTATGGTGTGTGTCAAACAGAGTCGTCTTTTGGAAGAGGGCAATATCAAATGCAGTTTTGTTAAATGGGCCTTGGAATTACTTTAATTTCTGTAGTTGAAGTACATTGAATCTGGAAGAGTCCAGATTTCCCAACAGAAGTGTGAATTTAAAACACTTATAGGAATGCCTTGAAGAAAAATATTTTCTTTTTGCATTCTGGATCAGAGAATTGCTAAGGTTAGAAAAGATCTCTAAGATCATAGAGTTCAACCATTAATCCAAGACTGCCAAGGCCACCACTAAGCCACATCCCCAAGTGCCGCATTTACACCTAGGGAACTTCTGCAAGGATTGAACTCGTGTGTCTATTTCCGTTAACCTAAATAAGATCTGTATCTACCATTGACTTCAAACAGGGAATTTAATGGAAATCTCATGTTCTTAGGTCACTTTTCTCGTATATCTTAATGCTAATAAATGTGCCTTCATATCTAGCTGTTCTACAAGAGCAAACTGTTTTCTGCAGATAATGTAATTGTTCTTCCCTGTGCAGTTGTAATTCAATTATCTTGGGACACTAACTATATAATATTTGTTTAAATTACTATTAACATTTAAGTCCTGTTCTTCATGCCATATTAGTTAATATTTCAAACATATAAAGGTATCCCTTACCAAATGTTTTCCAAATCATTCTCATGTGTAGATCCATGCTTTGGATGACAACTTGTTCCCATCGTTGCTTTATTTTTTTGGATTGCCTGTTGTTTGTTATGTGTCTTGTTTGTGATTTATCTCTGCCTTTGCAATTCTTTGTGTAAGAAATTACCTTTAGCAAATCCTTCAGTAGTTTTTCTCCTGCTTGGGATAAAAAAAAAAATTATCTAAACCGAAGCCCCTTTAAGGAAACCCACATGGGCTGTCTCATGTGCTAGGTCTGCTGTACAGATCGCTTTCTCAAGGCTTCTTTTGAAGCACAGTGACTGCTTCCTGTAAACAGACTTTAATTTACATGGCTTTCACTATCTGCTCTAGCTGTATTACCAGGATCCTACTGCTAGAAGAGAGGTTAGTGCTGCCCTGCACACAGCTTACAACTGTGATAAGTCAACTGCATGCTCTTAGCTGGATCAGCACACTGTAAATTCCTTTTTTGTCTCTCATTTCTGCTTGTGCTATTGACCTACTCAGGCAGTCACCTGACAGCCGATGACATAAGTTGACTGTGCAGCGTTTGGAGTGCTCATTAGCACGGTGCATACATAGCCTGGGAACTGCTGGCCTCTGACAGACCGGGAGATGTTATCAGCGTTTAGCATCTGCTTCGTTTTCAGGCAAACTAAGAAGGTTTGCTTTCCAGCACGGCAGGAGGCTCTGGCAGGCTCTGACATGTAACGTCTCTGAAATGCACTCTGAGGATTCAGGATGCAGTTGGGTGTTCTTTGTGCAGAATTTAGAGTCAGTATCAGATTGTGGGTTTGGTGGCTTCCATTAAGGCTATTCTGGTACAGTGAGGAAGTACCTAATTATCTTTGATCAGGACACCAGTTAAGAAGGTCTTTGCCTAAAGGCATAATTCTGCAGAGCTTGAAAGAGTAGACAGTGCTCTCTGAATAGGTGGCAACATCTTGGTGTTTGACTTCAAGCTAGATGTGATCCTGCAAGATTTTTGCTGAAAACTGAAGTGCAAATATATAAAATATATTTACTGTGGGATAGAACAACTGTTTTCCAAGATTGCTTTCTTAATTGCTCACTATATTGGAACTGATCACTCGAACTTCAAAGGCAATTAGCCTTCCCTGCCTTTTTAGTGTGATTTTCTGCATGGATGTCTTAAAGAGTACACCTGGTATAATGTAGAGAGTGCTTGTGTTTTGTGAAGAACTGTTTGAATCTTGTCCCTCATTAGAAGTTTGATGGAGTAGAAGCCATTAGTGGAACAGAACTGCTTTTTGCTGTGTTGAATGGAACTTGAACTGTGCAGCTCCTTAGAAAAAGGGGCCTGTAGTGCAGCCAGGCATTTGCTCCAAATAGCGCTTTGCTTTATGGCTGGACTTGTTGAATAACAAGTTAACTCTGGTCTTGTAAGCTGCTAATTGTTCTGCTCTTTTCACCTACAGGTTGTGACTGTTTCTCTTCTGTCATTTGTGTGGAAGGTGCCACACACACTCCAGAACAACAACGGCTTTTGCTTGCATATTCCAGTGTTTCTTTTGTCAGCGAGTTCAGCAGAGTTGTAATTCTTCAAGTGCCAGCCCTGAGCTGAGTGAGGAGCCACCAGCAGAGATGGTAAAAATGACAAAATCAAAAACGTTCCAGGCTTACCTGCCAAACTGTCATCGAACCTACAGCTGTATCCACTGCAGAGCTCATCTCGCCAATCACGATGAATTGATCTCCAAGGCAAGTGGTTTCTTTAGAGACCTCATGAATTATTTCTTAACCAAAATGGTTGTCACTGTGACACCACTGCCAGTAGACAAGGGATGCAAATTGATGTATACTTCAGAGTATCTTCCCTGGGTTCACTCTTAGGTCATACATGTTGTGTACTAAGAACTGGATATATTCTGGAAACTTCAGAATGTAACATAAAGGTTGATCTAATACATTTCCCATGTTAATAACCTGTGTCTGCTGTCAGGTGAGTACTATTTGTGAGCAGTTGTGTCTGAAAAGGCTGCTAAGGAGAACTGTCAGAAGAAAGCATGGATCTCTGCGTAGGGGAAATTATTCTGGTTATGGTTATTCCAGACAGAGATTTCTTTTGACTCTGTTGGACTGAAGGTCAAAAACCTGTCTGTTTCCAGTGTCCCACTTGTGCTATCGAATCTGTAAACACACTTTTTCTGTCTACCAGCTTCTAAGGAATATGATTAGCCAGAGATGTTTAAAACAGTTGGACTGTCTGAGCTTGGAGAACAGGTGGAACCTTGAAACAGGCTAGGCCTGCCCTTCTTCCCTGTTGCTAGAAGAAACCAAGACTTGTGATGTATGAAATATGTAGGAAAGCTTGAAGTTTGGGATAAATACTTGACAGACTTGTTCATTCTTTGCTTCTGACAAACTCCTGATTAAATTACTCTTTATGCTGTCATGGAGAAAACACTTCAGTTGCTTTTCAATCTTTTTAATACAAAATGTTCTCTATATAACTTTTGACAAATAAAGTTAGTTATAAAGGGTTTGACACTAAAAGTTCTCTGTTGATCTTGCCTGTTTGTGTGTTCAGCAGCACTCAGGTGATGCTGCTCTTTGGTGCTGAAGTGATGGGAGGGCTTGAAAATGCTGCTAGTTCTGAATTTAGGCTTTCTTTGGGTGAGGAGAAAGTATACCTGCTTGCTTATTCAAGGGCTATCAGGCAATAATGGATTTTCCCCATACAATTTTTTCTTTTTACTTAAATTCAATTTTTTTCCATGTTGATTTCAGAATTCGAGTATGAGGTCTCTTTGGTACCACTGGATTCTAAGTGAAAAGCACTCAGTTTCATTATTCACTTTGTGTTCTGGGCCAGAAAATACTGGGAGGGCTTAATCTTTCCTGAACTTCAGGTTGTAGATACTGACAGGAAGAAAGAAAATTTTTTTGCTGTGTCTCTTAGGTGTATTAATTCATTGAGAAAATGCAATCAAAGCACACACTTAATAGGGAGCTCTTCTCTTTGTGGACTGAAGTTTTTGCATGCCAACTAAGTTGCCACAGTTGCTACATGAGCCAGTCTTCTCCAAGGGCTTGGGAGCTTTGGTCAACAGAATACTTTGAATATGTTAAGCAAATCATGTGTTCTTTTTCAGCTTCATAGATAATTTCAAATGTTAAGAATCAAATTTTCAATCCAAAGAAAACATAGAGGACTCTTCAAAAAATCTGTAGTAAATACAAATAATTACTTCTAAGTTGTTTCTAATGGTGTTGGAAGGGGTGTTAGAGGTAGATTCTGCCTGATTTCCTTAATTTTTGATGAAGACACTTTACAAAAGTATTTGTACTTGCAGGTTGACAGTATGCTTATTTGACCGCTGATTCATATTTTGTCTATTTAAGATTAGTTAATATTTTATTGTCTAAATATGTATGGTAAAAGAGAAATGCATTTAAATGTGCGGTATATTTTTTGTATGTTTTTAAAATAAAAAACATTTGTCATCCATTGTACTTGTATTGGGACATAGCTTTGGAAAATCCATCTTGCTTAGCCTGAAGCTTTACATAATCCAAAGTCGGAGAAGTTCTGATGGAAACAACTGCAAAGCAATAGATAGACTTGTATCATTAAAAATAAATACAGCTGGCCCTTGGGATTGTGAGGGAATTGAGGCACATTACATGCAATGAACTTAGGTTAGAGATGGTTTTTTGACATATCTAGAATCCTAGTTACTGTAACTACTAAAAAAACCCCAAACAAACACGAACCAAGCTGAAGTGTAGCAAGTTGATTCTATGCCATCTAAAGTTAACAAGAACAGTGTGGTCCCTGGGCTGGTTTGGATTTATTGAGGGAGCAGAGACTTAGGCTGTTCAACCTGACTTCTCCCTCACTGCCTTACCTTGAAGGCCTAGTTCCAAGCTAAAGCTCTGTTACATTCTCTAAATATGATTTTTGGTTGCAGATTCTCACTTTCTTCCAAATGCTTCCTGTACCATCTCACTCCAGAACCCAGTGCCACAGGTCCTCTGCAGCAGATAAAGGCAAACAGTATTTACTTAATGCCTGGCTGTAGCTGCTTCCTTTGGGGGTGTCCCTCACCCCATCTTTTCTGGGTACCTGGTGGTTATTTCTTCCTCGTGTGTGGTCAGGGAAAATGAACCAAAATGCGTGGTGCACTTCTAATTTAAAGTAGCTCCATCTGGCTTTCAAATGTGCTTTGAGGTATAAGGATTTATTATACCTGACACTGTAGTGGTTTTTGACTTGAAGATGAAAAGATAAGCTATGCTGTGAACTGAGTGGTGTTTCTCTTAAATGTTGGTTTGTCATGGAGAAGCAAAAAGTGCTGCATATTTCTGTCAATCATCCCTTTGATTCTGATCCTCAGAATACCTGACTTCAATACAAATTTGCAATTCTTCTGCTTTTGAGAACTGTTGATGTCAATTGTGTGACAAGGATGGCAGCATACACGAATCACCTTTTCATTTTATTTCTGTTCTGTTTGAGCAGCAGGATCTCTTTCTTGCCCTGGAATGAATCACAAAGCTCTCTTTTTCTTGTGCCCTTGCTGGTGATAAAATGGCAACCAAGAGTCTTGGCAATAGCATAGAAATAAGAACACAGATTAATGAGACAGGACAAAAATGTGTTACCTGCTCAAGTGAATTCACTTGTGGCTTTAGTCTTCTCTGTAGCTGTGAAAAGACTCAGTGTGCTGCCCAGCACTGAAATCAACATTATGTTAGTGATTAGAATATACATTCCTAGAGGTTTTCACTCTGTGATAACCTTGTGTTTTCAGCAGCTGGGGAGGAGCTTGGGGAAGAGGATTGGTTGAGATTAGGAGCCCCAAACGGGGAGGTCATTGGCAGTAGGGATAATCACCAATGTTAGTCTGTACAGCTGCACACATGTATGAACAGTTGCCATAGTAGTTTATAACTCCCAGGTTATCTTGGGGTAACCATTGATTTGAAGGATACAGAGAACTAATAAATTGTAGGTGACTTTTAGTTGAAGTGTAAGTTTGAGGTGGTGTCAGGTGCATCTTAGACGTGACTGATATGCGTTGCTAACAGGTCTGTGAGTGCTGGATTTTCTCTTTCTTTGCTAAAGACTTCAGAGCCTGTCAGGATGTTAAGATATTTTTTTAAATGCTATGAGAAGGAATAAACCAATCCTCACTACACTGGGGTATGCTCACAAGATGAGGAAGAACCTATGGTTCTTTAAAATTTCTTTAAAGAGGAAAATATTTTTAGAATCATATCCTACCATGACTGTAGGCACAGAAGAGAAGTAAACTATGAGCAAACAACCATGGGTCTTAATGAAGAGTAAGGCAAGGAGCTGATGCCGTGGGAAACACCTAGTGGATTTAAAATTGATACCGTAGGAGGCACTTTGTGGATTTAAGATGTTCAAACAGCACATAGAAAGTGACCAAACAGTATATGTTAATAATAAATTTTAAAAATCCAAACATAATTTAATTTTGAGAGAACTTCTACAAGACTCCATGAAGTACAGGGGAGATTGCCACTTGCGTGGCTTAAATAAAATGTTATATATTTGCTGCTCTTAGAGCAGTCCTGGAATAAGTTTTGTGGAAGGCCTCACTGAAAGCGCTTTGTTTTGATTTGTTATATAATAGTAGGAAATGTGCAATGATTATTAAGAGCAGTTAATTTTGTAGGAGACAGATGTTCCTTGAAGAGCATAAGTTCCAAAGCACTTGAGAGTTGCTTGTACCTACTAAGTTCTAATAATTGTTTAGAAATTCAGGTATGATCCAACAACTTACAAAAAATGCAAATACTTAATAGAATCTTGGAACCTACTGTATATACTGCAAAGGATAATGTTTTATTGCTCAAGGTTGACCGACTTGAAAGACTGTTGAAGCACCTTGCAAATGTGCCTTACTTCTGGGAATGGAGAGAATTTGGATTACTTTGTATTGATGTCTGTATAAATACTGTCACTTTCTTCTGTCTCATTCATTGCCAAGCATATCTGACCAGAGGGGAAAAAAAGTCATGTGAAGTCACAGACAAGACTAGATGTGTCAATATTTTCAAGAATGAGTTCTGCATAAAGGTATATACACACATATATATATCTAACTGTCATTGACTGCACTGGGAAATCCTTGCACCTTGTGGGTGAAAGAATGATCTTGGTGCTTAAATTTAGTTCTCCAAGGCATTCAATATGATTGCTCTTGTATTATTGATAAGAAGGAAGAGTCTTAAGCCTAAATAGATGCTAAAACACTTTTAGCCTTGCTTAGCAATCTGTGGTTTTGTCCTCCACTGTTTAACTGATGAGCTCAAGAGGAATTTTTTTAAAAGGTTTATTGTCTTCAAGTAAATATGCTGTGCTTAGATTGGTTCAATTTGTAATCCTCCTTTCCTTATGCTATAACAAGTATTTAGAAAGATACATGGGCCTGTTTTATGTATTCTTGAAGGCTGTTTTTGTTCCCTCACCAATTTCATAAATATTCTGGTGATAATTATCTTTTCCAAGAGGCTTCTAGTTTTTTGGGTTAATTTTTTTTAATCTGGGGGAAGAATCTAGTTTTTAAAAGAGAAGCAATCTTTGGAAAACATCCAAGAATAGATTTGAAGGCTTAAAGGAGTTGGAAAGTGCAAGGGAAGTGTTCTACTCTGTGTATTTTGACATAATTATTTCTGAAATCCATTCAAGAAGCTGCATAGGTCAAGGTAACTTGTTCTGCCTGACAGAAGTCTTCACTTTGGGGAAATATCATTTGCCAGGTTTGCAGGCATGCAGTTTTTCGGGTAGAATTTTTTAAGGTTATTCTTTACATATTGAACTTTATAACTTGCTTCATCAAATTCAGTAAATAATTGAATGACAATTCAGTGGAGTCTTCTAGAACTTGCCTAGGAAGCAGCTGAGCAGCAGCATCTCTGGTGGTCTGCATTGTCAAGGAGCTGGATGTGAGGCAAACACCAACTGGAACAAATATGGGGGTTTTCCCCTGATAATTTTTTTGTCTGTACCTTACAAGAAATTCAGAAAACTGAATTCAACATGAGTCTTGAAGTGAGAGGATATCCTTACAGTCTCTGATGCATCTTGCTGAGGAGATAATTTCACACGTCAGAGCACTTGTATTTCTGGTTTTCTTTAAGAATGCTGCCCCTAACAAATACAATTTTCTGTATTTCCCTAATTTGCTTATTTTTTCAGAGAACTGATTCAGCTTGATCTATCTTAGCTTGTAAAAGGAACTCCAGCAAATGAAAGGAAGCTCAAGAAAATTAAACCAAATGAAAACCTATGGACTTGTTTCATTTTCCTTCTTTAATATTTTATTTCTGTGTAGCTTGCAGACACTGGTAATGCCCCTGTGACTTGCTGAGAATAACGCCTGCCTTGCCCCCAATACATGCTAAGATGGCAGTTTCCCTGGATGTTTGCTGTAGAGCGTGATCTCTAGCAGTGCAATCTAATCCCATCTCTGGGGAATAATTGATGGCATAAGCTTTTCAGTAGCATCCCTTCCCCCAGCCATGCCTTCAGCTGTGCCTTAGGGCAGTAAACACATGTTCTGCTTGACTGGTATTTCCTTTCCTCCAGGGTAAAATAGCTAATCCTGGTGTTAGAGGTAAGGGTGGGTTTAATTTACAAGCATAGATCATACCTAATTCTGCATGTGTGTGCAAGTGAAACACCTATAAAGCTTCTTTACTACACAAAGTTTCAGTGACAGAGGTCTGTCAGATGACTTGAGAAGATCCTAGTTCCAAACTATTCTTGCAGGTGATTTTACTGTAGTTTGTAAGCACAGTTGGACATTATTGCTGATACTATTAGACATTCTGGATACTTTCAGCTGAAACAAGTAAACATGATAGATCTTATACGTACTTCTGTATAAATGGGCAGCAACTCAAAGATATGGGTTTTCTAAGGAATAAGTTAACTCATAAATCAATACAGTATTTTTAATTGAGGACCATAAAGAAACCAGCCTTATTGCAAGGTTAAAGTTCAGCTGCAGATATTAGTGGAACTGATAAATTGCCCAGCTTCTAAGTAAAAATCCTGGTTGCTGTGGGTCATTATTGATGAGAGTTGGTCACCCTTGCTGCTCTCTTCTAATTTGTCTCTACTGGGTAAGACATATTTAAGACTCAGTTTGAATAGAATGTTCTGCTTTAGGTTTGATTCATGTCTCGTGCTCGTGATCTTGGGAGTGCTGAACAAACGTTGCAAAGTTAAAGTTAGTGTTTGCATAGGTGATGTTTATTCTCTTGAAGAGTGGTTTGTCTGGAGACTGGTTTGAACAGTTGTGCCTGTTAGTCCTTGACACTGCCGTTTAAAGTACTTTCTTTCATTTTCTTTGAGGAGTTGGCACACAAGGTGTTCAACCTGTCAGTCCCTTAAAATTCATATCAGTGTAACTGAATCATACAGTGCAGAGTGTGAGAAACCTTGTGCTGGTAAAAACAAACGTTCAGTATTAATTTTTTTCTGGTTATGCAAAATATTCTGTTTGTAGCCAAGTTACAAGCTTAGCAAGCAGCTCAAGCACCAAACCGAGTTGTCCTCTTTTCATTTCTAGTAGTAGGATGCAGGAGAAAGTAGAACTCTGATAATAAATCTTTCTCACACCATTAAGAGAATGCATCTGTGACAGATGTGTACCTTTTTATGCTGTTTGAATACAGTTTTGGGGGAAACCAATCTCAGCTGTTCATGTGAATACGAAACTGACTGCCAAGTGCTGACAAGAGGTTGATAATAAAAATTAAAAGGCATGGGAATTTTAAAATGGCTATCTTTGCAGTGCTTTTATTCAAGTCAGTGTGTAAGAGTTCTGCCTGGCTGGATTCCAGACCATTCAGTGCTCAATGAAACACAGATGATGTGGTTGGGCACTGGTTTTAAAGGGAAGTCTGAGTTGCCTGGACCCAGGTTCTGTGTCCCAGAATGCAGTTACACAAGTTACGACAGGTTCCTGTTGAGTTATCTGAGCGATGTAAACATGGAGGAGCTTGGTCTTTGCAGCTGGGCAAGGAAACAAGTGTTCTGTGGCATGTAAATACAATCCTTCCCCTCTAAACATGAGCGTAGGTAAGAAAAGATGGTATCAAATGAATCAGTCATACTCTGGGAATGGGAAGCAAGGCTGGAATGGAGGAGCTTTTCACAGTGAGATTTTTGTGAACAGACTTTCTAAAATCACTGTCACAGGGAAAGATTGTGTTGCTGCCTCCACTCTACCTTGATAATCCTAAAAATTAGAAGGTAATGGCCATTTCTGAGGGAAAATAAGCCTAGGAGAGTACAGTACATCTAGGGCAACAAAGCAAAGTGTGCAAGAAAAGCCAAGTCATCTTTAAAAATATATCAGGAAAGGAAAAACAACTAAAGCAGTGCTTTCCAACCAGTGGTTTGTATTTCATTTGGCTTGAATTTTTTTTCAGTTTATGAAACAAGAGAGGGGAATAGCTGCTTTTTGTGCTATTCCTGGCATCCTGTTACTGCCCTCTGCTTAATTTTGAAAAATGCAGGGTCAAAGGAGAGCTTTTATTAGGTGATACTAAGTCAAGACTAAACATAAACTTGGCAGAAATAATTGCATAAGATCCTTCAGAAGATCTGACTTGTTTTTTTCTGGAATCCTTTTTTCTTTCCCAGCCTGCCAGGGAACTTCAGGTATGGCATATACGTAGTTTAAAAATTATTATGTAGGACCACACAAAAAACCCCCAACCCACCACATTAATTTTTATGTGATTGGCATGTATAACTACATATAAATTGAGAAACTAGCACGTGATTAATAGGGAGTATTTATTTGTGCTGTTTGAAAAAGAACTTATGAATTCTAATTCACAACATGGATTTTTTAAAACAGGGGGAAATGGCTGTAACTTTTTTAATTTGAAGAATTTTTACAGTAGCTTAACCAAATGTCATGGTCATAATGGCTTTTTAATTTTAAATTAATTTTAATTTTAAAAGTTAATTTTAATAATTTTAGGTAGGTGAAACAAGGAAGTTCTAGCTTTATGTTTACCTCTTACTTAATAAGAGGATTTTTGAAGTGTTTCCTTTATCTTTTCTTAAATTTTGGAGTTGCACATCTGTCGTTTTCTGTAATAAATGAATGTGTTGTTTATCCAGGCTAGTTACTCATTTGTTAATGGACAGTTTTTAAGACTATATACCTGAAGAGTTTTTGTTTTCATCTGCAGTAAGCATTCTCTGTTTCTTTCTGGCTCTAGTCTAGAGAGTCCTGGTTATTCTGCAGGCACTGCAGCGTAGGTCTGCACCACTCTGCCGGTTTTGTCATGTGTGTTTAAGTATCTCAGGAGAACTGGACTAGTGGTGGCATTTTTGTTTGTTTGTTTTAAAGGCAGCTGTAAGGATAAATTGCTTTCTGGCAGAACTGTTGAGACTCTGTCCTCAACCAAGTCTCCACTTTTCAGGGTCAGTCCCACCTGAAGTTTCACCTTTCACTGTCCTGCACAGCCTATCTGGTTTTCCTTGCCTGGTGAAAAATAAGACTTGTAATTCTGGCTGGTGGAGACAGTACTTCTTCTTTTGCCTTTGCTAAAGGTAGAGCATCCTTAGAATCACTGAGGTTGGAAAAGACCTGTAAGGTCATCAAGTCCAACCACAAACCCAACAGTGACAAGTCTGCCACTAAACCATATCCCCAAGTGCCACATCTGTGTCTGTGGTGACTCCACCACTGCCCTGGGTAGCTTGTTCCAATGCCTGACAGCCCTTTTGGTGAAGAAATGTTTCCTGGTGTCCAGCCTAAACCTCCCCTGGTGCAACCTGAGGCCATTTCTTCTGGTCTTGTTGTTAGGAGGGATAAGAGACTGACCCTACCTTGTTACAACCTCCCTTCGAATATTTGTGCAGAAGAGTAAGATGTTCTCTCAATACTTCTCTTAAATGGTTGCTAAAATAAGAAAATATTAGTGCTATAAACTGTTAAGTAGAATTTCTCATTTTATATTAAATATTTTACAAGTACATAAGGGCTGTATGTAACTACTCTGCCACTATTGCTACCTAGAGTAGTCCAGAGTCAGGGATTTCTTTAAGCATTCCTTATTGCAGTATATAATCTGGTTAATCTTGATCAAAAAGGGTTAATTTCTATGCCTTTTATTTTTACAAGGTGTGGGTTTTTTGCAAACTGTTCTGAGTAATTAAAAGACTACAATTACTGCTGTTGTGTTGCTAGTTGGTAGACTGGCAAAATATCTATTTTAGTGTCAAATTACTTGTAATGATAAAACTAAATACACGTTAGAAGAAGAATCCTTCTGACTATGGCTTCATGCCTGATGTTACCAAAACCGTGCAAAAGTATTCGGGTTGATATTTTCCTTCCAAAAACCTTCCATATTTATCTAATGCAGACTTCTGAAAAGTTGGTCTGCAATATTCAACACTTGCACCACAGGGATTCCTAAAAACAATTGTACTTTCTCTGCATCATGGATAAAGTAGTTAATTTTCTTTGAAAGTAGGTTAGAGAATGGAAAGGAAAAAAAATTGAGATAGTTTACAGATTTTTTTTTTAAATGGAATTCAGTATGGAAGAGAGAAAAAAGAAAATAAACTTGGTTCCAGTGTGATCCTGTTTGGATGGGAAATAATGGCTGTATTAAATGACCAAGTAATTCAATGCAGAAGGAACCAGATGAAAGCAGTGAAGTATCTGACACAGGTTTGGAATGTTTTACCTGGGGCTGGCTCTGGTCTGCTCACAAGTTCTCCCAGATGTCTGCAGCTCACATCCTAAGCACAGGCTGGGGTCTGTGTCTGCATTAACATTGCTGAGTGCATGGAAGAAGAGCTGCTGGCTTAATTGGTTCAGAAGGATCAAGGGTGCAGTTCCCAGGCACTGAAACTGCTCCATAAGCCAAACCAGCCCCCAGTAAGTGTGGCTGATCAGGGGGTTTAATTGAAAACTGTGCTGCTGCTCTGAACTAAAACATTAATTTAGAGACAGCCAAGAAAGTCTAACAGTTGTGGTTTGTCCATAATTTGTCAGGAATGTGGGGGATTCGAAGGATATGCCTGTGGTCAGGCAGTTGATGGTAACAGTTATCTTACTAAAATGAAGCTGAGCTTATCTGTGAATTATAAACTGATCAGATGCATTTCCTGAGCACAATATGCTGGTTTTATGCTTGGTCCAGAATTTCACTGCTTTTATATCAAATGATGCAATGAAATGGAAATAAATCATCTTTTGGCTGCAGCAGGGGAAGACAGGAGATGGGAGTAATTCCCATTGAGTTAAAAGCAGATTATTTCAATTAGCATAAAGGATGTCTAGGAAAATGTGAATTGATACCCTGCAGAGGGGTAGGAAAAAAACTGGTTTGCATGTGTTATGGATGTTGAATTTTGAGCAATAGCACTTGACAAAGTAAAATAAAATAATTGTTAAAATCTAATGTAGGTGAAAACTTGTCTGACCAGACTTTCTTACAAAGAACTGGTATAAAGTAATCCAAAGTAGTTATATCTGTATTATCATTGTATGTTTACTCACATACCCTTCTGGAACTTGTTTGTTTGTTTGTTTGGTGGGGCTTGTGGTTTTTAACATGTGCTTTTTTTTCTTTTTTTTTTTAATGCAGTCCTTCCAGGGAAGCCAGGGACGAGCCTACCTCTTCAATTCTGTGTAAGTATGTGGTTATGGTTCTGCACACCACCTGCAGAGTGTAACTTTATGCTTCCCAAAGGGAAAACAGTAGGAATTAACGTAGCTGTACTTTGCCCTGTTCTTTTTAATGCTGGCTTTACTCACCAGCAATAGCTATTAAAGAGCTACCGGGCTGAATCTGAAGCATTCCTGTGCACATATATGAGTTTATCTTACATTTTAAGTAATTCTGCTAAGAGCTGAAAGATTAGGGACGTGTGTTAGTGTGAAATTCCTTTGGTATATGTAATGGTAGCTGTCTTGAGCAGGAGCTGCCATTCTGAGATACTCCAGAAGTCACAAGGTATTGGGTGACTGTAGATTTTCTTTAGACACCTCTGCTGTGGTCTAAAGAATTTCCCAGTCTGACAGTTGGATACATTTACAGGTTAATGTTTCAGTAAACTTGGTACATCTTAAATGACCTTGAATATTGCAGTGTGCTAGAGGCAAAAGGTCTCTGTGATCTTATCAAGCCTAATATTTGCAATCCTAGGCATGTCCTTGCCTTGATAGGAGGCTCCTTGCATTTGTTAATGGGTGTATTTTAAGTTTTTAATATCCAGGATTGCATTTTTGTCTTTATTTTTGAGCAGTTTTTTGTGTTGTAGCATTTTGAAAAAGCAATACAGTTGAGTGTCCTGGTCTATTTTTGACCAGGATGCTGGAACTGTAACTGCAAAGGATTTGATTGCAGATCCTTGAAATTCTTTTAATATGTAGTTGTTCAGTGGTGACCTGGAATTTCTGCTATAATTATTATAGGAAGACTCTGGTACTACAACAGCAAAAATGGCAAAATTTTGCTCGTTTAAAACTGTCTAAAAACTTGGTTGACTCTTGCCTCATGTTTTCTGTATAGACTCATTTGTGGGAAAACTGGCTTGATGCAGTACTTCTTGGGATCTTTTGTTTTGAAATCGCTGTTCGTTCATCAGAACTTTGTCTGCTGATCTGTAGCAAAGAAATATTTATGAGGCTTTTTTCTTGCTGCTATTTTAGAGCTGGTTCTAAATTCAGCTGTTGGTGCTGATTCACTGGTACAGACTTCCATTAGAGAGGTCTCAAATTGTTTTTGAATTAAAGCCTGAAACTGTAGAAGTGTCCAGTTACTGTGTAGGGTTCTGTTCTCTGGAGGTTTAACTATTTAGCTTGTCTTTGTTGCTGGGAATAAATGGGTATCACCAACAGTGACACCACAGCCACTTAAAACAAAAATCAAACCCCTTTTTTCTTCCTGTCCTTCTGCTTAGCGTAACTGAGGAAGTTACTTTTGCAGCATTGAATGAGTTAGGCATTTTTTTAACTATTTTTTGTCTGCTGGAGAAAAGGTGGGGAACAGTAAGAAAAGAAACATGCTCATCTATTAGCATGATTTCTCCCTTTTTTCCAGGGTAAATGTGGGCTGTGGTCCAGCAGAGGAGAGAGTTCTTCTGACAGGTTTACATGCTGTAGCAGATATCTATTGTGAAAACTGTAAAACCACTCTTGGATGGAAATATGTAAGTAATATACTTAAATCCTCCATCGGTGTTTGTATGTTGAAGCACAGATGTTTGAGTAGCACCTTTGCTGATAGCTTAGGTGAGTTAGCTCTGGTGCTTTTGTGTACATCAGGCTTTAATAAAGTCTTGCTTCCTTGCATCTGCAGAAATGCTGTAGCAGATAAGAACTTTATTCTGGACTGCAAATCAAGCATGAGCTATAGGTGCTATTACAGCTATCTACAATTTCTGTATTTGGTAATCTTTTTGCATGACTACCAAGCACACATGCACTAATCCAGGTGGGGGAAATTGTCAAAGTGAGTCTCTAGTATCTTGGATTGCAAAACTTGGTCATACAGCAAAAATATTAACTACAATAAACAGTACTGAGCATATTACACTGTTTACAAGTAATGTGGACTTGATTCTGTTGTTTGAAAATTTACCTGTGCACTTTGTGGCTGTGTTGTAAGTTTGAGGTTTTGAAAATGTTAGATTCTGGGTAGGATTATCACTGATTCACTGTAGCTTCAGGTCTTAGTTTTCCTAATGCATTCCCTGTGATGATAAATACAGAGGAGAGCTTTTGAAGAGGTTTGCATTCCCTCGTTTCATTACTTCTGGGAATAAATAAATAACACATATAACATGCCATTTCCTTCACTTTAAAAAGCATTAAAATTCCCTAAGCAGAGAGGGAAGATGGACAGTTCTACAGCAAGATGTGTGCAGCGAAATCTGCTGATTCCACTTAGAAAAAGTTTGCTTCTATTTCCTTTTCAACCTCTCTTTTTTCCCTCTCCCTCCCCTTACTCAGTATAACCAGTATGGGTAGTTAACTGTAATGGCTCCTAGTTTGTATTTTTAATGTAAGCTTGAAGTTTAAAATACTTCATTTCCTGAGCTTAATTCAATGTTGTCTTGGTTCTTCCCTTTTCCCTTTCCAGGAACATGCTTTTGAGAGCAGTCAGAAATACAAAGAAGGAAAATTTATCATTGAACTTGCCCACATGATAAAAGACAATGGCTGGGAGTGAACCACAACATTTTTCCTTCTGTTTGGACTATATTCTGTGGAACAGGCTTTACAAAGACTATTGCAGAGTAAAGGAAGAGCTTGGCTGGAGTGGCCCTGAGAATATCACTGAACTCTGAAACCTCACAAATGAGTAGTGTAGTGTAAGTGGCTATTTCAGGCCATGTTTGCCTTTTCTCCTTGTGTAAGTTCCCTCTTTTTGTACGTGTATTATTGTGTGAACAGTTGTTTTGGAACATTTTGGATGACCTTTTTCTAAACTCTCTCAGACTAGAGAAACAGTTCATTAATTGAAAACAGATTTTACTGGTTAGCATCTCTCTGACCTATGCCTTTAATGCTACTTCTGCTGTGCATGCTTCTTGCCTAAACACCTACACTCCAGTCCTGTAGAAGTTCTGTACCTGAGCAGTCCAAAAGAATGTATGGGATGGAGTGCTTTTTTATATGTAGCATTTTCTGATGTGTTTGGCAGTGAAGAGGATGCAGTATTGTAGTTATTAATTTCTTTTTCCAATTTGAGTGTACCACAACCTATGTACATCTTGTAGGTGAATTGGTTAAAGGTACAGTGCTCACTTCAAAAAATATTTCAATTGCACTGACTGAAGTTAGCAGGTCTCAAGTTGTTAGGAAAGCTTATGCCAGAGGTTTGCTATCTTAATGAAATAACATACAAGGATTTAAAATCAATAATGCTATAGAATATGTTCCTTTAAGACCAACATATTCCCTAAGGAGTTTGCTGGATAAAAAAATTTATAAAACTATAGCTTGCAAGATTAAAAAGACAGAAAAATATATGCATCTTCTATTTTGGAAAAAAAAAAGAAATTAGTTGGTATATTAGGAGAAAACAAAGCTTTGGTACTGTACCTTTGCCAGAAACAGGGACTTGTGCATCAGTAAATTTTTATGGCTGGTTCCATTTACATGTATAGTCCTAATGCACTGGACAAAGAGGTTGTTGTCAAGGAAACTTGTTGAAGTCTTCTGCTTCTGCTACATTTGAACAAAAATATTTATTTTTGTGAGAAATGGCCAGAACCTATGACATGAAAATTAATATAGTACCTGTAGGAAAAGGAGGAGTAATAAGAGGGAAGTTTGACTTGTTTTTTCATAAAATAAAATAGCAAGATAGTTTTTAAAATTCGGGGGTGGGGAAAGGCTTTCCTGGTTTGCTGGCTAAATCATCCCCAGGTATCTTTTTATAATAAAAATTTCTATGAAACTCACCTTCTCTTTTGTTCTCATGCTGTTTCTTTAATGGAATCAGTTAATGAGAGAAACTTCTGGAAAGTATATGCACAATATGAGCTGTTGGTATCTGTGTATGCAAACTGAGCAACTGTGAAAGAAATGCTCTACGTAAATTTGCTATCTTAATTTTCAAATTAAACAGTCTCTACAGACTTTTTGTATGTTAATCCTTTTAATGCTTGAGGACAAACTGAAAAAAAAAACCCCTTTAACACTACATAAGTCCTATAACTGAACAATACAGAAGCCTTGCAATACTAAATCCCTTTCTCTCAATAACAATTCTAATATGGCATCTGTGAATTTAATCACAGGTGCTGCTGCTGCTGTTCTGTTTTTGGGAATCTCTCATAGGCTTTCTGAACTCTGCTGCACTTTAGAAATTGTCGGACATGAAAAATTACGCCAATGGGTAGGGGCAATAGAACTCTTTAAAACCAGCTTTCCAGTGTTTCTGTGGGGAGTGAGAAGAGCATTCTCCCAGGTGTACACATTCTCTGTGATGCAGGCTGGCTAAACTGCCTGCCAGATGTTGTCATGATTGATACCCATGAATTAAAAATGTAAGAAGTAGAGAAGTAGTTCAAGCTGTTGGGTTTCAGTCCAGAGGCCTGAGGTGGTACAGTTATGTTCGACCTGGATTTTGTAGCTTACATGTTGCTGCTTTGTGTTCCCATCAGGTCTCATTTTTAACAATGTCATTGATGCAAGATGGGCTTAGGTGTTGCCTGTCTCGTGCTCTTTTTGACCTGGAATTCTTGGGATTTTGTTTTCTACCATTGCAATGTGTGTTGCCAATAAGGAAGGCACTAAAACTTCTATCAGCAAAAAGTTTATGTTGGCTTCTAAGTCCTGTTGCAATGTTGATACTTGTGAACAGCTTGTGTGAGGTGTGTGTATCTTTGGGCTTTTCTTATTTCCTGGCTACAGACTTGCTGAGGCAGTACACTGGACTGAAGGCAAAAGTAATGGCTGCTTTTCCAGAGAGAGTTGAAATTAAAGAAAATATGTAAAGTATTAAAGACTTTTCTCTCCAAAACTGGGGGTTTGGGTAGCTCTTTTTAGTAAGCTAATGCTGTCTGTAAAACAGTCTTATTCTTAAAAATTCAACCTCTTTCTTCAGTGCATTATTTATATTTCAAACTGGATATTTTCACCAAAACCTTAATTAACTTTGATGCCAAAGGTTGGGACTTCAAGTGCTTAGCACATAGATCTTCAGACTACTGGCATAAAGAGTTAATGACCTATATGTGATGTTTATGGCTTTTAAGAGAACCAAACAAAGCAATATTCTTATTGGTCTTTTATTAAGAGTGGATGCTTAGAAGGACTAAAGAGTAGAACTAGTACAGAATCACTATTTTATGCTGCCCTGTAACAATTCTTGAAGCTCATTCTTTTGAGGGAATATGTGAATTTTCTTCCCGTGTTCTTTGGCAGCATCAATGATTATTTTCTCCCCTCATAAAGATACAGAGAATTCTTGTTACTGGTTTTGGTGAAAGTTGAATCCAGATAGCAATGACTGCTGGCTGATGTGAAGAGGTCAGTCTGGTCACTGAACCCTCCAGCAGTCATTTGAAAGAAAAATAAACTTACTTGAAAAAAAAATTTTACTAAAGCATTTTCCCTCTAACCAATTTTTGTAATATATTAAAGATTATATTTAAAGTTTGTATGTGTTTGCTCTGGGCAAGTTTACTTCCCCTCCAACTTGGGCACTTTTGTTACTTGTACTGGTTATTTTGGTCTTAACATTTATTTTGTATTTTGTTTTTTATAAATGGTAACAAAAAGCTTTTGTGAACCTTTGTTTCTTGCTGGCTCTTTCTTGGACCAAATGAACTGACTATGAGCTGGCTTAGAAGAAATGTTCATTGGGATGCATAGGAATTTGCTAGCAAAAATGTACATGTATTGAAAGTTTTTTTCCACTGAACCTCTAAAGCCACGCCTGTCCTAAAGTAATTAATCGTAATCTGGTGTGACTTTAGTAATCTGACCACACATTCTTTGCCTAGGTCCAAAATAATGGTTGTAACAATGGTTTTCCAGGACTGAGTCTGCCTCCCAACCCTGGAGTTCTTCTTTGGCTGGTTACTTTAAGTACCTTTTTGATTACTAGAAGGCAATGCTGCCATGTATAAAAATTGTCACGTTGCAAACTTGCTGTGCAATCAGCTGCAGAATTTGGTGAGGGATTGCTGACCACTCAGCCTAACCACTCCTGCTGTATGCTTTTAGCGGCCTGGTAACCTTAATTTCATCTGCCAGTTAAAAGGGTCAGGATATGACTTTCCCTTGTTGCTTGTAAGCTGTACGATGACAAACTGCGTGAAGGAAGATTGTTACGGCTCCATCGTAATGTCCCGGTAGCAAGGCCCAGCAGTGTGGGTGGTGTGCCTGTGTGCTCGCAGTCCTTGGGGGGAGAGGGTTATGACATTTCTTAGAGTTAAAAACTGGCCTCAGAAGTTCTGACCGAGTCCCCACTGCACCCATAACCAAAAGCTGTCTGTATTTCCCGCTGGTGGACCAGTGCAAGAGTTCCCCGAGGCCGGGTGCCAGGGTTGGTGGCTACGCACTTCCCTCCAAATGCCACTCGTAGGGCTCCTCCTGCCCGCTCATCTCAGCAGCCAGATTGCAGCAGCAGTGACCTCCAGACTCACAGACCAAACTTCAGTCATCTCCAGCCTTGGATATTGGCCATGAGAGGAAGAAGCTGTCAAATTATTGTTAAACTTCTTGGACACTTTATTGGACTTCACTGAGACTCATGTTAAGCCAACCAGCAATATAAACACTTACTGGAAAAGGAACAGATGCTTCAGAGGTTTCTTTTAAAAGGACTGTTAAAGTGGTTAAGGTCTAAAGCATGAGTCATAAATGGCAGTTGAGTTGTGCCTCATTGTTTCTTAAACTCTTTAAAACGCTTTCTTTTACAGGTGACATGGCTGTGTTGCTGTTTTGTCCTTGCAATACTGTACATCATTTGTTGTTTCACTATATTGTATCTATTCAAGGTATCACAATAAAAGCTTTCAATTGTTTTGTTGGGTTACCTGTTGGTTTCGTGCTGTTCTTGCTAATTGAGTTCTCAGGCTTTATCCTCTGGTACGACCAGAGAGCTAAGACAGGGGTCTTAGTTGCTCTTAAAAACTCGTAAATGAGTTGAGTCTGACTTTTATGTGGTTTTAGGACTGCCACAAAACAGCTGGGATTTTTTTTTCCTTTCAGAAATCTTTCCAAAGTACAGAAATGTGTGTTGCTACTATTATGGCATTTGCCTATTTTGAGTCAACTGTGGGACCTCTGCATAGTGAGAGTCAGTCTGCACAACCCCCAAAATGAATCTTGAGAGGAACTGAAGTGTGGGTATGCTTTTTGTTTCACTTCGATCAGCTGTAGACCTGAGGAGCACTCTGAGCACAGCACTCCCTCTGTTCATTCTGCTTGGGCTGGGAGGAACTCCTGTAGCTCCTCTGATCAGATTATTGGTTTTGTCAGTGATATGATCCCTCTGGACTGCCTGAGGCTCAGAATGAAGTCATTCAGTGCACACTTACATGGCGTCTTCAATAATCCATCATTTTACCTCACAAAGGGATAGGGATGCTCTTTATCCAAGATCAAACATACTATTTCCATTTTCAGCAAATGGAAGATACACAGCTACCCTTTTTCTTATTGAAGTGCTGTCTTAGGGGCATGAAATAAGGATCTTTCCAGATGTGAAAAAAACCCCAAACCCTAGGGATAAAATGGCATTTTATGTGAGATGTATGGTCTTCATTGTATACAAACCTACCTTTTGACAGGATATAATTGAAGTAATAAAGATCCAAATAACAAGTATCTTTTGGATTTGAGATGTTCCTAGTAGCATCCCATTATATTTTGGTGTAATTGAGGGACCATAAAAATACCAACTGTCAGCAACTGGGTTACCAGAATAATTTTGGCAATGTGAACTCGTGTTCTGTCTTACCAGCTGGAAAACACCAAGATCCCTGACTTCCAGATAGACAAGGATGGGCAGTTGCCACATCTAAAGCTTGAGGACCTTCCACTAGATGTCTTTTTGCCCCTGTTAAATGTCAGTAACTGGGCAGTGGTGTAGTTCAGGCTTCTCCACACGCCCCAAGCGCTGCAGCTGTGACTGGGGACAGCAGTAGGTCTGTACTGCCTGAGTCCAGGTAGCCTGAACTGGAAAACAGCCACAACTAGAGCTGAGTTTATTCTCTGCACAAGGCTCCAGCTGCGTCACTGCCGTGTGAGGTTCTCTCCACTTTGTCTCCTCCTCTGCTCCCTGCCCTTGGCTCTGCCCCAGATGGGTCTGAGCAGGGAGTGAGCACCTGTGCTGCTGCTGGCACTCACCTCCAGCAGACACAGCAGCTGTGGATTAACTGAGGCTGGACAAAGTAGTTCCTGGCTGTGAAGCAGCTCTGCTGAGCCATGGCACTGATGAGCATTAACTGTTTCTCCTCTAGCAGAGGCTGAGCTGTTCTCGGGGTTTGGCTCATTCATTTCGGTAGTACTGCTGAATAAGATTGGAGCTGAGGTGCTCTGTGATCCTGGTAGCAGTTTAATCTATGCTATCCTGATTGCCTGAAGATTTTACTCAGTAAAGATCACTCTAGAAAGCAGACAATACATGTTTTTTTCAGTGCTAAATGAATTAATGAATAGATTTTTCATGGTCTGATTTCTGTGTTTTAATAGTAAGCATAGCTTAACTTTCTTTCTTGCCAAAATAGACTTTAGTGATTTCTAGTTTAAGCAAAAACAATGGCAGGGCCTGACATTAAAATATATACATGTATGCAAAGTCCATTCTGGCAGGGAATATCATGGCTCGCCCTGTACCTGCAGGAAGGGTTGTGAATGTTACTTAATTTTCAGAACATCTTTTTGACATGATTAGCTATAATCATCTGCTTTCTTCTACACTTGACAGAAGTTAAATTAGTTTTACAGCATAAGCAAACCCTTCCAGTTTGGGACCTAGAGCTGATGACAGAGCAGCAAGGCTGTGTTGGGCACCTGAAATGTTTTTGGGTTTTTTTATGTTTCAAATATTGTAGAGTTAAAACTCCAGTGGATTAAACTGCCTGATTATGGTAAAAGTTTTGGGATTTTTTTTAGCTGTTGGTTGAGTGGCACTAATAGCTATGTTTGAATTGTGAGTTGAGGTATTAGTCCATTTAAAGGTGAAATCAGGTAATTTTTATTCTGCAGAAAGGATTATTCAAAATGTTTCAATATGGGATCATGTAAAACTACTTCCACATAGGTGTAACACTAAAAGGGAAAAAAAACCCCAAAAACAAAAAACCAACAAAAAACCCCAAGTGCAGGAGCCCTGTGCATTGCCTATGCAAACAAACTTTTTTCCAAAACTTTCTTTAAAAGCCCACAAGAAGTCCGGAATCTTGTGACAGGGAGCGGGGCTGCCAAAGGCCAGAGCAGCTTGTTTTGCAATTGGGCCCTGGGGAAATTGCTACATCTGGGGGCTGGGTTGAAGCTGTAAAGCATGTGCTTCAGAGGACTGGGGGGGGCTTTCCTAAACAAATACATTTCCTAAACAAACGTTAATAGATTCTCTGCCATGCACAGGGGAAACCTGCTGATGTTATCACAGTAAACCTTTATTCCGTTAAACTGGAACTGCTGAACACTGTGAAACCACTTAGAGGGGCACATGCTGAGTGCCATAAAGCCCGTGTGAGAAAGGTATGTGGGGCACTGGGACAGGAGGGTGAGGACCGACAGCTGAGTGCTGCGAGGGTGGCTCTGCCCAGGACAGAGCTGGATCGGTACGGCGCTGACAGCCTGCCCTGCTCACCAAGCACAAGTGCGAATCCGTGGGAAAACGGGACATTTTGTGACACCTCAGGCCTCTCCCAAAACTATCCCTCTCCGCGCCTTGCATTAAATGGCAAATGACGCTGCTTTTTGTGTGCCCTGCGGAGAAGGATGTGCCCCTGGCCGAACAGGCTGTGCTGGGCAGTGAGCGGAGCCTCCTGTGGACTGCCCCAGGTCAGGCCGGGCTGGCAACCCACAGCTCCCAGCTGCTCGTTGGGGCAAGAGGCTCTTTCTGGCCATAATCTCCTTAGAGATGAATTCATCATCTGTTTCCCACTGATGGTCAAACAAGCACTATTGACTGGCTGGCGTGCTCCACTTTGTTATCAACTACAACTGATAAGAATGAAAATCCGCTTCTGCTTGTCCACTTAAATTATCTTCCCTTCCTTTCTTCCTCTTTTATCTTCCTCCTTCCTCAATTCCCCACTTTTTTATCATACTCATAACAGTCCAAAGTCTGCAGAATTTTGCTTTTTTGTTGTTCCTCTTCTTCCCCCCACAGAATGTGTTGCCCAAGGGGCAGCAACAACGATTTGTGGCCAGGCATGAGACAGGTATTTCATGGTGTTTGATCTAGTGCCGAACCAACCCGAGGGAGCCATTGTGTTCCCACCCTGCCTGTGCTGGGAGCCAGCATGGCCAGTCCCTGAACCTCAAGGGCAGAGGGCAAGGGGCTGCTCTTTGCTCCTATTGCTGCTTTACTGATTAAGCTCCTGCAGCATATTTTAGGTCTAAATACAATTTCTTTGGCATGATAATCAACAGCAAGTGAGCATGTATGAGCTACAGACCCACAGCCTCCCAGAACTGCTGTGCTTTACTGCCCCTGCTCCTCCTGCTCCCAAGCTGATGAAGTCAATGGATTATTTTTTTTTTTTAACAGTGCTTTCCCCTTCCCCCCCTTTGTCCCTCTCTTCTGCAATGAAGAGTTTCTCACAGCATCAAGACTGGAGACACAAACTAATGCCCTTTAATTACCTACTCATAATATACAAAAACAAAAGCTTTCTCACGTCATTCTTTCAATGTTTACTAAAACAGAGACCTTGCTCTGGCAGATCTCTCCTTTACTGGCCAAAACTCACACTGAAGGTTAACAGCTCCTGAAGTTAATGATTATCTTGCCTTGTTTGCTCTGTGTTTCAGAGTTAAAACATGTAAATATGCCTCCCCCGTGTAATTGCTGTGGTCAGCCAGCGATGAGCTCTGCAGCAAACATAAACACAGCTATTAGCAGAGACAAATGTTTCTCCCTGGCCTGGCCTCCCGGGTCTCCCAGAAGTGTCGGCTACCCCAGAAAACAGCCAGGCTGTCCCGCTGGCACTGGTGATTACACAGAGCCTGCTACGAAAACCCCCTCTCAAAATAGCAATTTCTAATCTCCCCTGAGGCCATTAATCAGGTTTCTAATCCAGCAAAGCTGTCCGTACTGTACAGGCAGTGATCCCCAGGCCTTTATTAGAAACCCCTCTTGGTCACAGCATTTACTGGCTCAGGGGACTGATTGTCACGTTTGCCTGGGCAGGAGTAGCTGCCCATATATTTTGTGAGTCAGATCAGTGATAGCTGTTAATGCCAAGAACTGGTTGCACCTTACTTGTGAGTGCTGGACTTAACAAAGGCTCATCTGCATAGAAACACATCCCAACGTCAACTCAAATTTGGTAATTCCTGAAGACTTAAAGTAATCCCTGCTTTTCTGGAGACAAATGCAATACCTAGTCCTGTCTGATTGGTTTCAGATCAGAAAGGAATGTCCTGGAGATGTGTGACAGTCAAAGCTTTCTGGGCAGCTTCACAAGAGCAGAGGTTTTGCCCACGTATTGACTAAACCACAGCTGGGGTAATTGCATCTGCCTCTTCTCCACCATTCCCCGGGTGATTCTATCTCAGAGGATCTGATGTGTTGTGGAGGTGGAGGGATGCGTGTAGCCTCCACACACACAAGTATGTGACATTTGCAGCATTAATGGAGATCCCTCTGGCAAAAGGCACTGGACAAATGCAAACCCATCGCTCACCAAGTGCTGCAGCATCCGCGGGCAGGGCTGAGCGCAGGCAGGGGGTGTTACCGAGGCAATGGGCTGCTAAATCTCCTCCTGCCACGGAGCTCTGGAGGCTCCCTGCAGCCCACGGTGATATTTAGACACCGAGGCGCTGGTTGGAGTGATCCAGCTCCCACACGGGCTCGGCTGGAGGATGCTGTGGGGTCGGTGGGGGCTGTCCTGATGCTCAGCAGTGTCTTGACTGCTCATGGAGGGGATGCTGCAGCTGAGCCCCACTGGAGGATTTGCCTTGGTAGTTCCTGGTCCGTAGGACCGTGCCGTGCAGCTCAGCATCCCTGCCAAGCTGGAAGAGGATGCCAAGGGGCAGGCAGGCAGTGGGGAGCTCAGGCTGGTGGGCAGTGCTTGCTGTGCCCCAGCACTTGTTATCTAAAGGGTAATGCAAGTGAGCAGGGCAGATGTGGGGCTGGCATCATGATTCACCCCACACCATGGATCCTGCTGGCTGAAATCCGGTGCAGTGTAGCCAAGAGAACGGTCCCCACCTCGCTCAGCTGCCCATCCTTTACGGAGCAGACCCACAGGGGTGTGGAGCCAGTGTGTCCCGGCGCTGGATGCTGTCGGCACAGGGCAGTGACTCATTTTGCATCTCGGGACTCTGGGTGTGGATGTCTCACTCACGTCTTGTCTTGGCAGCAGCAGCTTCTCCTGCTCAAGGGCTTTTGCTCCTGCCCAGCACGGCACAGGGTGGTGGCCAAGCACTCATGGTCCTGGTCCACTGCTCTGCATCTCATCACATCAGGCCACAAACCTGCATTAAAGGTACCTGGCCCATCCCTTGGTTTCCTAGAAATCCAGCAGCTGGCCTGGCAAGCAGACACCCAGCCCACAGGGCCGGTTAAATCAGCACAGCAGTGACCATTACGCAGAGGTTTGCATGACGAAGCGTTGCAGCTATGCCAGAGGGTGGGGGGAGTGTTTTTAATCTTTGCTTTTCCCATTTGCACTACGGATGCAAAAGAACGGTGAGGTGGGACACAGTCTGCACACACAGGTGGGGTGTCGGAGCCATGCCCAGCTGCTGGAGCCCAGGGG
Organism: Hirundo rustica; assembly: GCF_015227805.2. Classification (NCBI taxonomy): domain Eukaryota; kingdom Metazoa; phylum Chordata; class Aves; order Passeriformes; family Hirundinidae; genus Hirundo; species Hirundo rustica. Next base: position 7,945,926 of record NC_053466.1, on the reverse strand, counting down.
CTGCCTTGCCTGTGACCAGCAGTGCCTGGGTACAGCTCCACAGCTCCCTGGCTGCTGGGCATTGCCCAGAGCAGCAGGCAATGGAGTTGGAAGCTCCTGCTGGAAACCAGCCCCAACCCAGGGACATGCACTGCTGAGCACTGCGCTGGGCCTGTTCAATGCTCAGGCTCCTGGTGTTGAAAGGAAAAATCATTTCAGTGCAGTGAACATAATCTGAGATGCAGCTGCAGCAATGGGACATGGGCAGCATGCCCAGCTGTCCTTCTCAGGGGGTGGGAGCCCCCCAGGATTTTTCCAGCCTTTTCCTGGTCATGCAGCAGTGCTGCCCCTTGCCATTGCTTTCCTTTGCATCTTTTGGCTTTCCTCCTTGTCCTTTTTTCCCCCTCTTCTCTCTCTTTTCTTTTTCTCTTTTTTCCTTTTTTTTTTTTCTCCTTTCCTCTCTTCTCCTTGGCTCTTCCTTTCTGCAGTGCCACAATCAGACAAAACCTGACAGCCAGGAGCAGTTACTGGCTTTGTGAGCTGCTCACGTCCAGCAGTACCATGGCCTGACCATGCCGGCTGGGACATAATTCCTTCCTGAGGGCAAGATTGGTGCTGGTGCCTAGGAGGGAGCTGAGCTCATTCAAGATGGAACATCCTATCCCTCTGCCCACACAAGCTGTTTTTCTGACGCCTGTTTGTGAGCATTAACACACCACGGTTTTGCCACTCCAAAATCCCAGGAGCTGTAACAAGAGCCAGGGCTTCACCCAACACTGTCAGTGTGAAGAGCTTCATGGAAACTTCTCTGGTTTCTGCATGTCAGCTCTGAAAACCAAGCTCATCTCCTCCAAGCCAGGCAGCAGGTCCCACACTTGAATTCTGTCCAAGAGGCAAGGGCAGCAGCTGGGCTGTGTGAGGATCTCCAGCCCTCACATCATGGGTCAGTGAGATCTGCCCTGGGCACCAGCAGCAGTATCAATAGAGCTGATATCCTCCCCATTTTTTTCCATTTTCCTCTCTTTTTCCTGTGTTTACATGAAGCTGAGCTACACAAATCTCTGATCCCTTCAGACACTGGGTAGAGAAGTGAAGGTTGTTGCCATTCTCCCAGGGAAGTCTCTCTGCGGTCAGCGCTGGATGCTGGGTTTACTGGATGGGCACAGATGGAGACCTGAGGACTGTCCCCCTGCTCCCCATCCCTCAGCACCACCTCCAAATATGTCCCTTTGGTACGAGCTCTTAGTGGCTCTGGTTTGGCTCTGCTGTTGCTCTCTGTGGCCTTGTGGCTCTGTGGGATTGATTTTAAGTGACGGTAGAAGTGTGGCAGGGGTGCAGAGGTGGCAGAGCTGGGCCCTGGGCTGAATGAACCTCAGGCCGGCACCGATTCCTTGACAGAGCAGCTGTGTGCGAGCCCCTTTCCTTGGAAAAACACACAGATGCTAAAAAAACCCAACAGGCCAAGTTCTAGCAACATGTAACTTGTTTTGTTATAGATTAACCGCTCCAATAGACTCCAGGCACTGCGCTGAGTTGCATATTTAATCTACTCTAGTGATTTATTTTTTTAAGACAAGAACATTACAAATGTCATCTGTGCTTTGATGGGGAGGTCACAATCTGCCGAGATGTTCACCTTGCCTCTGTGCAACTCCAGGAAGGGGGTCAGGAGCAGCAGGGTCCACTTCTAAACACTTCCATCCCAGAGTTGTGGAATGAAGTCTGGTGTGGGTCTGGGGAGCACCCTGCCCCCAAGACGTGTGTGATGGCAGAAGCCAAGGCCCTTCATCACAATGCTGGGCAGAAATGCCATGTATTGACTGATCAATTCTCCCGAGCACCTGCCATCTCCTGGCAGGGCTGCTGGAGGCCCCCTGCCCCCGACCAAAGGCCCTTTGCCAGGCCCAGTGGTGCTCCGGGTGATTTCCCTTCTGGAAAGGGTTCAGGTGCCACCCAGAGCACAGGAGGGTTTTGCTGACCCCGCAGCCTGTAGTCTTACTTCTGGACTTGAGACACCTCTTGGCCCCGTTCCCCGCTCCTCTGTCCCCAGGACAGGCTGTAATCATCTCTTGGCAGGACAGCCCTGACCTGAGCAGTCCGGCTCCCAGCAGATTTCCCCAGCCTCGCCAAGTCCTTGCAAAAATACCCAGTGATTTATTCTCGACAGCTCAGCTGAACGAAGAAAAAGACACGCTGCTCTTTACATCTATTCTTAAATTCGTTGTTTTCCCTTATAACAGAGATTGCCAATAAAAACACATCAGGAACAGCTCCTGGCCCCAAACCTGACAGTTTTCTACCCTTTTTAGTGGCAAGTGCCAGCCTGGTGTCTTGCCAGCCCAGCGTCTGCTGACAGTGTCCGGCAGCGACGTGGGCGGGATTAGCGATAGTTAGGGTGAGCCGCGCTCCCCCAGCCCCGGCTTGCGATGGGAATGGCGGGGGACACCCAGCCCTTTGCTGCCACTTACAGTCACCTCGAGGTGACAGCTGACACCCCTCCACCCCAAACAGCTGCTTATGGAAATACGGCCGGATGAAATGGAAAACCAACAGAGACAGACAAGGGCGGGAGCACCGACTACGCCCCTGCAAGACCTGACCTGGGAAAAGCCTCCCTGTGATGGGCAGGGAGAGGAGAAACCGGGAACATTTACTTAGCTCTGGCAAGGTGGGGTGGGTGGTGTTACTGGTTTCCTTGTCTGCACTGGGAGTGGGGCTGGCAAGGGAACCCAGCTCTACGTCCCATCCCACAGACCCGGCGGGGATAAGCACGCTCTTTGCCTGGGACAGGGAAATACATCAGTGTCTTAAAATGTGACCCTCCAGGTTATTCACTATGTAAATATATGCTCTTAACTAATCAAAGCTGTAAAAGTCAGTTGACGTCTTCCTTGTGTCCCTGCCTGCCTCCTCCCAGTGCTCCACAAGGTTTGCAGCCACAAACACGGTAAAAAATGTGCTTATTCGGCTGAGACCCTGAGAGCACAGGAGACAGCTCAGGATTGACAGATACGGAGCAGGATGGAAAAAGCAGGATTACTGCCTGGGGTGAGGCTGGCATTGCCCAAATCAGGACAGGGAAGGCCCAGCCATGCTCCCACTAGCTGGGATGCTGCAGAACCTGGACACAACGCCTCTGCTGCCTGACAAAGAAAAGCTGCTTCCCTGCTACTGCTGGAGATCGGGAATCCTGTTCACGGTCAGCCCCTTTCCCAAGCATCCCTGCCTCCCACCTGCCTTCCCAGGGGTGGCCGTGGGGCTTGACCCCCATTTCCATATTTCCTGGGGAGAGGCAAGAGGGCCGACCCCAGCACTGGGATAGCCGAGCGCTCCTCCCCCCGCAAGCCCTGGGCTCACCCTCCCTGCCGCCTCCTGCCGCGGCCTGGCACACAAACCCAGCTGCAGACCCGGGCTGTGCAACAGCTAAATACTGGGAATCTGGGTGGCTGCCAGGGACTTTGATCCCCAGCCACAAAAACCTCCTCCACAAGCTGCCTTCTCTTACGAAATAAGCTCCTGGGGGGGCTGAGCTGGCGTGTGCTGCCCCTGAGACCTTTGCAGCCCCAAAAAGGGAGTTTGTCTGGTCAGCAGCCTCTCCCTGTAGTGGTGCGTTCCAGTGCCAGTGCCTGTGCCAGTGGTGGAGCCGGGCAGACGCGTGTGGCACCAAATGCATTTACCTTGGACTGCTCCCAAGTACTGCTGCGCTTCTCCCTGGTACATCTGCACATTCCAGCCCCAGCAAGGCCAGCTGAAAACCTTCCCAGCTGGGAAACCCCAGGCAGAGGGTATGTGCCTACTTTGGCACTCAGCCTCTTCCCCCAGAGGTGCCCAGACAGGCAGGACAGGCAGCACCACGGGACACTGGGATCCTGGTCCTGCACTGCAGGCCGGGTGGCTGGTACAGAGTTATCAGAGGGGGAAGATGGTGACTGCCTTAAAAACATTTGGAAATTTTTTTTAATTTTTTTTTCCCCAAATTTTTTTCTTCCCAGGGGTGGTCAGCAGCCACAGCCCACTCTGACTCGTGGTGGGCAATGTTGAGCATCTGGGAACAAGCCCTGGGCTGTGCTGGACATGCAACATGAGCCTGGCCAGAGGAACAGAGCCACAGGTACCCTTTCTTCCAATGCCAGCATCATCCAGCATGATGGTGGAGAGGGGCCTTTTACGTTGTTTAAAGGCAAGCATGGGAAACTGAGGAACTTTTTTAGGGAACGACAGACTGCAGCTTGATCAAATCAAGGCGAAACAGGGTCTGCACTAATAGGGATGTTTAAAAAGATGGAAGAACATCTGGGGCTTCTCATACCAGGAGACCTCCTATGCAGCAAAAAACCCCTATCCCATGGTCCAAAATGCTGCTAGATGCTGTTGGTCTCCCCTGAGCTGCTGCTGCAAACACCGCAGACTGCCAGATGGACACTGGCTGTGCGGTCACAGCCAGCCCTGCTGTGAGCTGCTTTTATTTCACTGTTCTGTAGTTAAACCCAGATTTTCCCCATCCTTGTTTGTCACTTTTACGAGCATTTCTGCTCCTTTATTTCTAACCGCAGCCTTATCTCTCACACCCATGGACACAATGTGTCAGTGAGACACCACTGCTTTTCATCCTGAGACTGTGGCTCAATCTGACACGTCCTGACCATCCCCTGGGTCTGACAAGGTTAGGTTATCAGCCTTTAACACCACACTAGCGTCACCAGTTGTGGCTCCCAAAGCCCAGCAATAACTTGGAGTGTTGTCCTGCTCTGCCAAGTAACCTGAGTGAGTGCCAGTGCCCTCCTCCCAGTCTCCCTGCAGCTGCACTCCAGCACACACACTCTTGGTCACACCTGGATTTGTGATTTTGCAGCCCTGAGATGACACCCTTCAAGTCAAGTGCTTCACCTCCATCACCCTCCTGGGTGTCGCTGTATTTCAGGAGCTTCTGGCTGCTGCACCTCCTGCAGCTGGCTGGGACCAAGGGCAACTCAATGCGCTGGTGCTGAGCAGTGCAGATCACTGCTGCCAGCCCCTCTGGGGCAGCCACGGCTCAGCAGCGTGGGAGAATTTCCTTCCTTTATGAGCCAGAGTGCTGTACTTCCCTGCCCCCCACAAGGTTCCCATGGATCAGGGTGAAATCAGGGTTTGGCTCCCTGTCAGCCCCTGCACAGCGCCTGGGAGTGAGACAGGCCCAGTTCTGATCCCAGTGGAGGGATGGAGGCAGCAGCAGCACCACCACTTCACCCTCCTGCCAGACCAACCTGGGCCATGGCACCCAGCAGCTCCACAGAGCTGGGCATGGACATGGCACCCAACACTCTCTCCAGAGAACAGAACTCTTTTTAACCTCTCAGAATTAAAAAAGAAAAAAAAGTCCTAACCCCAAACAGTTTTTTAAGGAAAACCAAGGATTAGAAACACTGTAAGCAGTGAAGGCAAAACACCAAAAATAGCATCCGAAGTTTCCTCCGCACGCTCTCCCTGCAGGCAGCCTGCACTATATTTGTCTTCACTTGCCATTTCTGCTGCAATCAATTTGCAATTGCCACTGGCGAGGAACCCATCTATTAAAAGCTCGGCTGAGACCAAGCGGTGAAGATGTCTCCACTAAAAAAATCTGGCCATTCATTAAAAAAACCCAAACAAAACAGTGTCTTTCTCTGCAGACCTTCCCGTTCCCAACAAAATCCACTCAAACCATCCCTGGCCGTGTTGTCCGGGTTTGGGAGCAGCTGTGGAAGCCCAGTGCGGGTTTCCTTCCACACAGGGAGGGATTTGCTCTGCAGCTGCTCCAAGGCTTGGAAGTACTTGGTGTTTGCTGCCTCTTGTGCCTTATCTCCACAATTTGCTGCAGGCCACCCTGGGGAGACGGATTTCACCCGGGTCAATTGCTTTTATCACAAAAACAAATGTTCTCTATCATCCTTTTCATCCTGGGATGAAAGTGCAGCAAGGAATCACACGCCTTTTCTCGCTGCCTTGGTGGGCTGTGCTGCCGGGCGCTCCTCTCCCCCACAGAAATGTGGAAAGAGGGACAGGGAAAGGCAAACAGGAGCCTGGGGTGATTCCTGCCTTTGCCTAAAAAATAACTCCATGGGCTGCCTAAAAAAAATAATCCCACAGGATTCCCTAGGGACGCATGGCTCTGACCCCAGGTTCCTGTCCCAAAAGCATCGTGGCCAGTGCTGACACCAAACTGGTTTCTCCCAGAGCCAGGCACTGGCTGGGGACCTGTCTCATGATGGGACACTGATGGGACACTTGTGAACAGGACACTGGGGGAGGCAGGAGGGTTGTTTGAGGAGGCCAAAGGCTCAGAGCCCGTGTAGCCAAACACAAGGGTGGCTGCAGGGGGATACAATTGCTGCCTATAAATAGCGCTGGGAAGCAAACATTAGGGAGGCAAAAAAGCTATTCAAGCTAAAGGACAATGTTGGCACAAAAGCAAATAGATATAATTAGCCATTAATAAATGAAGGCCAAAGATTAGGGAAAGTAATATCAGAAAAGTGAGAGCTGGGAAGGCTTTCCAGGGGGAAGGGCAGAGGAGACCTTGACCAGCGTTTAAAACAGGCTGTGGCTATTTTTTAAAAGCCATTAAGTTATGAGCTGTTAAACCCAGCCTGCTGTGATTGCTGATGAGCCTATTTTTCTGTATAAAAGGGAAAATTTGGCCTCTTTGTGATGTCAGGAATGGTAGAGGGGCCTAGGAAGCTGCCCTGATCCCCGCTCTGCTTCCTTCTCCCTTGGTCAGATCGATCAATCGCAGCCCCTCCTGGAGTCCTCTGTGCCTTCTCTGCCCCTCACAATCCAGTGAAGTCCTACAGCCCTTCTCCAAATCTGCCTGGAGAGATGCTTCAACCTCTGAAAGCTCCACAGCAATGCTAGAGGGGGCAGGTGCTGACCCTGTGCCATGGGCTTGCCCCACCTTGGGGATGTGGGGCTGGGAAGGGTTTTTCAGACTACAGCTGAGGCATCGTGCAGGCAGCAGCAGCTCCTGCCAGCTTGTCCTGGAGTGGCCAGCAAAGGGCTGCCGTGGCTGACGAGGCAGGTGGATGCAGGGACTGGTGCATGTGGGACACCTGCCTTGTGCCCACACCAGCCCTTCATACTGGCCCCACTGCCACAAGTCCTGTCCCTGCACTCTTTCCCTGGAAAAACTCACACTGAACACCCCCAGGGTGCCTCCATGGGAACTCCAACATCCCTGGCCATTGTCACAGGGCCATAGTTTGGATGATATGGGGTTGCTCAGTGCTGCCCCAGCAGAAACCTTAGGAAGACTTAGCTCATCAGTGATAAGAATGAAGGCCTCTATTACCTGAGACAGCCACTGCCAGCTGCTGCCACGGCTTTGCTTTACTTTGCAACCAGGATGCAGGAGTCATTTTCTCTTGAAGCCCTCGCAGGGAATCAGGTGCCTTTTCTGGAATATACATTTTAGCCAAGGAGCCATTATTGGCTGAGTGCCTGTACGGGTACGGTAGTGACAAGAGATGGTTCCTCCTCGGTTTCTATTTCCAGGGGATGAAGTCACCGGGCTGCAGCGCCTGAGCTCCCTGGAGGCTGAGTCAGCGCCGGCCCTGCCGAGGCTCCGTGCGCGGCCCCACTCCGCAGCAGCCCCTCACGGTCGGTGCCGCGGCCCGAGGGCTTCGGGCACCCAACAAAATGGCGGCGGGGCAGCCGCCCTCACGGCTTCACGGCAGGGGCTCCCCGGGCCTCAGCCCTCCCGCCATCGTCTCGCCACCACCAGCACTGTCCCAACAGCTGCGTGCCGCTTCAGGGGGAATGTCCCTCCCCACGGTCCCAGCACAGGCTGGGTAAATCCTCCACGACGCTGTGATAACAAAGACACTTCCCAAAGAAAGAGAGGAAGTGAGAGTTCCCCGGCCGCGCCGCCGTGCTGTAACCCGGCCGGGCCGGCTCTGCCGCCGCTTCCTGTGCCGACTGAGGGCGTTTGTTTGCCTCCTCCGAAAAGCAGTGTGGAAACCTGGGGGGTGTTTTGGCAAATCCCCTCCTTTTGCTTGTAAAAGACGCTTCCTGTGCCAGCTTTCCGACATCCTGTTCTTTCCAAACGTTGCTGGCGATGGGTGGCAGGGGGGGTCCCAGAAGTATTTGATACTTAGAACCCAGTGGTTTATCCGCCAGCAGCTCCCACCTGCAGGGCGGCCACGGCTGCGACTCTACCAACAGCCGAGGGGACACAGCCCCTGCTGGGCTCAGCTGTGTCTTCAAAGGGGCTGGAGGGAAAAGGAGGATTTCCTTGGAGACCTTCAAAGACAGTTTGACTTCTCACAGTTCGTGGCCTCACATGAGATGGGAACCACCATGTTCAACCATGTGATGCTGAAGCAGAGCAACTGGTAGCATGAACTCCTGGGCTGCAGCCATTCAAACCAGCAGGGAACAAGCAAAATTAAACCGAACAATAATATTTTTGGCTTTTTCTCTTAGTAAATATGGTAACAGAGTTGCAGCTACTTGGCTTGAAAAACTGTTCAATCTGTGCTGTTTCCCACACAGACAATACTTTGCTCCTTGAGGGGCCAGGCTGAATTCATGCCAGAAAAAGCAGAGGTGAAGAGCTGAGTCCCCCGTGAGCTCTCTCTTTGTGTATGGAAACAATCAGCCTGGGCTGCCAGCCCCACCACACACCACTGCCTTCTCAAGGGTGTTTTGCTCTCTGCTGTGGTGCCAGATCTCAGGAAACAATGAATTCGCTGGTCACCCAGTGCCTTTCAGCAGAACTACTCAGGTATGGAGCAGTGCAAAGTACGAGAGAGCTGGTGTTATTCTAGTCAAGGCCAGACAAAAGCTTCTTCAGCCCCTGGTTTAAATCCTACTTTTTTTCTCTAAGCACTTTTACTGGAAAAGTGTCAAAGAATGTAAAAATGTGCTTACAAACAGCACAGTGGTTCTCAGGAGTGAGTTCCTGTAGTAAGGCTGCACAGTTCTTGCTGATCCCTCTGGCCATGGCAGGAGCTGGCTGAGTATTCCCTTAACACACCATTTTTGCTGGAGAACCAAGTGATGAAAGGGGAAAAAAATTGTTTCAGTACAGCTTCCTTCCCCCCTTTTCTGGCTCAGGTAGTGGAAACCGCAAGTCACCCTGCAAAGAGCCAGGTTTTGGGAAAAGGAGGGATACAGCCCACTGCCTTGCTCTCTATGCCACTGGCCCTGTGGATTCCAATGACTGGAAGAGAAGTTGAAATTATAAAGACATTGACTTGAATACACAGTATTAGGGGTGTGGAAGGGAGCAGAAGTGGGGCTCTGCAGGACAAAACTCCACTGCAGGGTCTGGCTGTGATGGAACAGTGACTGTTGGCCCCGCAGAGCTCTCATCCCAGTCTGGCTGCTGACTCAACGCCAGGCACTGGCCAAGCCCTTGGACCACTGCAGCTCCCTGGGGATGGACCACAGCCAGTGTCCCCCAGCTTGGGACCCACCAACAGCAGCTGGGAGCACCAGCAGGCCACAGAGCTGGATCCAGGTCCAGAGGTGAACCACAGCTGGAAAGCTTCACCCCTGCTTGGAGCTAAACTGAAAGGGTCACGCTCGGCCTTTCCTAGAAGCCGGGAAATTGTTCTTTTTTTGCGTCTGATGCTATGGTGGGAAATGGTGAGCAAAGGCAGTGCTTGGAAGGGCAGCAGTCCCTCTGCACAGCAGTCGCCCTTCAGGGACTGCAGTGAGCTCTGCCAAAGAGCTGGAACAGAATGGGTAAGTGGGCAGTTATCTCTACAGCCTGCTGCCCCTCGGATCAATCTGAAGCAAGGACTTGCTGAAATGGGAGTCCTTACCACACCTCTGCTGTAATCAAAAGCTCTTTTCTTTCATAATAATCTCCATTTTAATCTAGTACAAACCCAGCATTTTATCCTTATGGATTCATAAAACTGCCTCTCCCAGCTCTAGCAATGCTGTGAACTTGACTACTCAAAAAGTATGAGTTAGGTAAAGGGGATCAATAACAATTTATCATGAAAGGGCCAGCGCAGGAGAAACAAGAGGTTCCAATAAGACAGAAAAAACTCAGCTTTAGGAAAGTACCATCAAATCCCCCGTTCCACTAATCAAATGTGTTATTTCAAACTTAGACGTTTGCAAAACAAACTCCCCCCATTATTCTTTCAAATTAGTTTGGACTTCCTATAATTTAACAAAGATGTAATCATATCCGCAGAGATCCCAGAATTCCTTATGAGCATCTTAAAAAGCAAGAATGAATCATTTCCTTGTAAAACAATCAACTTTGCAATGCTGTGATCTTGGAAATAACAGTTGAACAGTCAAAGTCAAGCACTCAAAAGAAAATAAAAACATTTAATGCAAAATATTTCCAAAAGTTTTTACAGCAATTTCCTATAAATGGAGTATTTTCTTAAAGGATGGAACCACCGATACAAATGTATTGTTCCAAAGGGGATTACAAAACTTTCTCCTCAGCCACACAGGAGGTATGGAAGGCATTTCTCTTATCTGGGAACACCTAAGATGAACTGGAAGTGATATTCAGGATTTAGCCTGCTACATCTAAGTTATGGTAACTCACAGATTCTTTGGGATTAAAACTTCACAGGCTGATCTCTTTACCTCATAAGGCCTTTATTAAGATTCCTAATAATTTGTGGGTATGCAATGGAAATATCTGAGATGCCTGTCAGCTACATTATGTGGTTTTTCCTAATGATGGGAAGCCTGACATCGGAGCAGACTATGGGGTGCATTACCCTGCAAGGACCAGGCTTTAGGGATGGGTGTTACGAAAAACAAACAAAAGAGTTGTTTCTATTCCTCTCAGCTGCTCAAGGCTGTAGTTTCTGGCACCTGAGGGCAGGTGTGAACTGGTGCATCCTGGCACCTCTGGCTGTACAGTGGCTCAGGAAGGGCAGCCACTGGGAGGAGCAGGTGGTGCAGCTGCCCCAGGCTCCTCATGCAGATTTTGCAGCTTCCCAGGCTGTTGGAGGCTTTAACGGGTACCGAGAGAGCTCCTGAGTGAGCGAGGCCTCGCAGATGACAGCAGTCAGTCCAGACAAAATTGGTCCTTGCTGGGAACCAGCAGGAGGCAGCTGCAGGGTATGGGCAGGACAGGCTGGAGCTGCTCCACAGAGCTCTCCAGCAGCACAGGAGCTTCCCAGCACATTAATTCATTCCCTTGCTTGGCACACTTGGCTGGTCTGGGAACGATTACCTGTAAAAAGAGCTCTTTCACCACCATAGCTGTTCACTGCAGTAGTGCCCTGCAAGGCTGGGCTCTGCCTGCTCTGCTGCCAGCCGTGCAGAGAAGGGCTCCAGCTAATCCCTGGGGAGCTGGGCTGCCTGCTCCCTGCTTTGCAAAACAACAACAAAACGGCCTTCGAGGAAGATGCAGTGGGGGAATGTGCTCTCTAGAAAACAAAGCCACATTAACCAGCCTCAACAAAGCAGCAGTTTTCTCTGCCAGTGGAAGGGCAGGCTGGTGCCTTCCCTCCCCAGGACAGACAGTCTTTTGGGCTCTCTGGGGCCACGTGGGAGGCTCCTGTTTGCGCTGTGCTGCCCCAGTGCTGGGCTCCCCACGCTGCTACCAGGAGCTGAAGTCCCCGAAGCCTGTGCTCTTCTTCTCTTTCTTCACAGCTGTGCTGGTTGAGGGCCCATCATCCTCCACGCTGCGCTTCCTGCGGCCAGAATGAAAACAGCTCTCAGGGAGTCTTTACTGCCAGTGGGACCAGGGCAGCTTGGATGCCTGTTCTGCCTGCTTTCTCCCAGCACCAGCTAGACTGGAGCCAGCCCATCCCTTGTCAACTAGACAGCAGTGCAAGCTCCGTGCCAGCATGGGGACTGCAGGGGTTGGGGGTCTTTGGCATGCCCAAAAAGAGGGACAATGAGTCCCCGAGGATGATTTGGATCAGGCTTTGAACACTCCCAGGAATGTGCTCAAAGCACAGAAAATTCTCCAGGACAGAGCTGAAGATTTAACAGCTGTACCTTTTTAGCATGGTCAGGAAAACATGAGCCATGAGTTCTCTCCATGCCTTCTCACCTGCACTTGTGGCAGCAAAGGGATTTATGGGGAACTAGGCATAAAGCAGCTGGGAGAGCTCTTCTGATCCTTCCTGTTTCTTGAGCCCAGCCTGTTGTAGTTGCTGCTGCTATTACCAGCCTCTCTTGAGCAGAGCTTGCAACCCCAGGGAACGCTGTGCAGCCAGCCCATGTGCTGTGGTTTTTAGTCAGATATCAGTAGCTGATAGGGAGAACACAGAAACTTAAATCTGCCAGAACAGGCTACAATAACTGAAGGTCCTTTCTACACTACCTGGTGTTTTTCATAGAGCCACAAATGCTGGATTTCTGTAAATACGAGTGCAGCGTGACAGCAGTTTTAAGCTGGACGTAGTATTTTAAAGGACACACAATATTCTGCAACTGGAAAATTTTACTGACACACTAAACTGACCTACCTGAGCTAACATATTTCTGTTCTCACCGTTATGCAAATGCCTGTAAGTGACAGAGGCACATACAAGCTGATTAAATGGCTGCCCAGATCTGTATATGCAAAAATACAGGCCCTTACGTAGCAAACAGACAACAGCATTTTTGCAAATGCTTTTAGAGAAGTCTGCTAAAAATCAAGTGGAAGGCATTTACTTTAATTTTTCCAAAACACATGCTAAGCTGCTGCTCAGCCAGGATTCTGTGCTGTCCTTAGGAAAGAAAGCAGTGCTGCCAATCCTGACAGGGGTACAACGGGTGTCTGGGAGAGGCTGCTTTAGGATAAGCCTGTCCAACCAGCCAGGTTCCCGGAAGCTACCCAGCTGCCCTGTCCTCTCACAGCAAGCCTGGGAACCTGCTCCCCTTTCCAGCCATTGCAGCTGTACTGGTACAGTTGTTTGTGAGACTGAACAGGGAACCTGAGCAGCAAACTGATGGGGGCCTGGGGCAGCTACTTTGTGCAGGGCAGAAGCTGCTAAAAGAGAAACATCTGTGGGACTGTGGTCTTCAGAAATAGCTGCAGAAAAGGAAGAGGTTAAAAGATGGTGTAGGAAGTGACACAGTACAGTTCCTCAAAGACTTCTGAGTTCTGGAAATGTATCTATAGTTCTGAAGTCAGCAAATGCTTTTAAAGACCAGCTTGGTCCTGTTCAAGGGCTAAAAGAGAAGCTCAGTTAATGTGTGACCTTGAAAAACAACAGAAGTGAAGTAAACTCTTGACTGTTAGGACTACATGAGGGTATCTTTGCTGGCCCAAACCAAACATCTGAGCAATGGCATCCAGCAGGAAAGGCACCTAAAATATTCAGCAAAAATCATAAGGACAGGGAACTCACGCTGCAGCCATGTTGATGTATTTTCCTATTCCCTGCCGGTAAGTTTTAGGAGTCTGAACCTCTTTCTTTGGTGGAACCACCTCAGCTTTTATTTTGGCTGCTTCTTCTTCCTGCTGGAACTTCTCTCTTTCAGCGGCGACCTGTGGGAAGCAAAGGGTGCAATCTGTTGCAAGAGATAGTGCAGAATAAGGAGAAAATGTCTACAATTCTTTGAAGGTTTAAAGTACTCTAAACCAGCAATCAGCACTGAGATTACAGGGCAGGCTTTAGGAGACAGCCCTCAAGGGCCACTACAAACAGGCTATCTGCAGCCATTATAGCAAGACTCCTGCTCACTGGCAGCTACCCACAGCTACTGGGGGCATTTGATAGGAAATCATCAGAAGTCTGATGGACTGGGAGCTGAGCCAGACTCAGTTACAAGAGTAACTCTCCGCTGAAAGGGCTACCGGGATCCTGGCAAAAAGGCAACGTTGAATGGCAGCTGCTTAATCTTAGCTGGCAACCAGATGGGCCAGGGGGCTGCCCATGTGCAAAGAAAAGGCATTAAGTTGCAAAGTTCTCCCCAGAAAAGCTTTGGCCTTTGCAAAAAACCTCTCAACCAACCAAGCAACCTCACCTGTGCATCTGCCTCTTCATAGGGATCAACAAAAACGGTTGTTGTCTCAATTCTTATTTCCTCCTGGAAGCAGAAGAGAAGAACAGCAATTCCATCTGCTGATTAAGTTGTGCCAGCTCCCCCTATTTTGGTTTCAAGAAGTGTCAGCAGAGTGAGCAGCACTGCCGTGTGAGGCCAGGGCCCCCAGTGCTTCACACATACCTTGGGACGGTCTGTTTTTGGGTCACTTTCCACATTCTCCATAGCAGTCAGAGTTTCAAAGCCACCAACCACCCTAAAAGAGGAAGGACATGTTATCCAGTTGTCACAACATACTCAAAATATTCCTACACCCTTACCTTTAACATATCCCATTTATGCCCATTACTCTAGCAGATTTTTAAATCATCATGTTTGGGGAGAAGGGAATCAGCAACTGTGTTTGGAAGACCTAAGATAATGTCATTCAGTGTGGAAGAATTTTTCCCTCAGATTGGGATTTGAATTTAATATTAAACATAACATGGAAAAGTCCAACGCTCCGAGGCAAAGCTAAGCCCAAAACCTGGAAGCCACACAAACCAGCCAGATGAAGAACAAGTCTTTTCTTCTTCTTTGTTTTTAAATTGTATATGAGACCTAAGAGTGTTATCAGGAAGAGAACGGTAACTACAGCAGCACAGCAGGGCAGTGGCAGAGCTGTCTGCACTAACACTGAAAGCACAGGATCCCTCCAGAAGAACATGACTGTGAGCTCAGGAGGGCTCTGGGAAGGCAGCAGAGCATCAAGTCACAGCCACAGGGAAAGGCCAGGACACTTCCCAAAGCAGTTGTCACCTAGAAGGGACTCAGATCCCTGGCTTCTCACTTTTCAAGTCAACATATCCAAACACTTGCTTGAAAATGTTTAAGGCTGAAGGCTTTCTGAACTTGTTGCATGTTTATTTTCAAAAAAAAGTGTGGAACAATGGGAATGTTCTAGAAAAGCATGTTTGGAAAGGATAAATGGGGAAACCCAGATAATTATAATCCTGTCATCCTGTCATTTTTCCCAGCAAAATAATGGAATAGCGGAGACAGGACATGATTAAGAAAGAAAGGAAATAAGTAACAGCAATCAACAAGGTTTTGTGGAAAACAGTGTCTGTCAAACAACCTTCTATCTTTGAGACAACAGATGTGGTTAACAGGGATAACAGTGTCCATGGAACAGACTTCTGGAAGGCGGCTGATATTTTGATTGAGGAACCAGAATGATATAAAGTGAATACAAGTACACATTAAATAAAAAATTGGCTGACAGGTGTCAAAATCTAATTTTAAACAGGAACCACTGAGTCAGTGTGTTTCAGAGGGGTCCTGCTGGGATCAGCTCTTGGTCCCAGGGTATTCAACACTTTTATCCACCTCATCAGCCACAACTAAATTTGAAAACAGCTATTCTTAGAAGAGCAGTAAATAAAGAGGAAGACAGGCTGTTGATGCCAAGTGATCCAGATCCATTAGCAAAGGAGGCTGTAGCTGGACAACATCTGTTTTAATAGAGCCGAGCCACATGGCCAGGAACCAAAAATGCAGCCCATATTAACAGCTGTGGGACAATGAGAAGCAGCCATAATTCTCAAAAACACTGCTCCAGGAGCCAGGGGAGTTTGGGGCCAGGAGATCAGCAGCAGAGGCAGGAACTGGCCACTGAGGGCTGCCTTTGGGACAGGACGAACCAAGAGCCAGCAATCCCCCAGCTTCCACAGGGGAGCAACTGTTGTGAAGCCTAATTGTTACTGGGATTACAGCACCACAATGGGTAGGCTGGGCAGATGAAGTGGGGGAAAATCTAATTAAATGAAGCTGGTGGGGAAAATGGATACCAATTTGGTGGAATATGTGGAGCGTTTTATCACCTAACTCTGCTTCCATATCAGAGAAATAAGCAATGCCTTGACAAAAACACACGTGATATTCAGAGTCACCTTTATACACTTTATACACTCATGCCAGGGTATTTCCCCCTCAAAGGCATGAGTCCAGTCCCAGCATGGCAGAGTCTGCCCAGCCAGCACCAGGAGAGGCCTCTGACTCTCACCTGCCATGGTCTCAGCTGACAGAATGGAGAAATAGACTTGGTACAGCAGTCCCAGTGCCCTCAGTGCCACCCCGTGGGCTGGGACAGGCTGTCACCACAACCAACAGGACAGACCCCACCAGAGAGTGAACTGACACACAGAGGGTGTTCTCAGCCCTGCCCCAGCACAGCTGTGCTTGCTCATGTTTCAGTGCCACTCCAAACTTTATTCCCCAAGGGCCTGCTGACACTCTGTAATCAGGCTGTGACTTTTAGGTGCAATTAAATCCCATGGATGCAGGCTAGAACAGCCTCAGCCATCTGTGACTGGAGGGAGCAGACTGGGGGAGGCTGCACAGGGCTTGAGGACCCTGTATGAACTTTGGAAAGCTCATAACAAAACCTCAATTTTAAAATCTCTCTCCAGGCCAATATCAGATTCACTTATAACACTGATTAACACCCAGCCCAAGATATAGTCGCTGTATTTTAACTGCCCCAAAGGAAACTTCTGATTTAATATCAGAGGATTTTCTAGCCAACAGCTCACTCATTATGTGCTTGTATGTTTTCATTTAATTAGGTTTCTGATCATTTGAAATGGCCAGATCAGCTGTGCACTGGCAATCTCAGCTGAGTAATCCCTTAGCCCATAGCTAGACCTCCCACAATATTAGCCCTAATGCATTTTACTGATGCTACCAGATCTTCAGTTGCTTTGCTAATTAAACTTTATTGGTAATATTTCGTCACTTGTACATTTTGAAAGGCTGTGATAGACATGGCAACCACAGGTCATCAGTAAATGACCTAAATAGTCTATTTTGACATGATTGTAAAGGCCTAATGGGGAAGAAGACAAAGTTGTTATGCGTACAGAGCATGTCATTCTCTTTTCTTCTTCACTTCTTGTCTCTCAAATGGAAAATTGCTTCCTTTTCTTTCCCTTGCATTCTCCACCATTTTGCACAGAGTATCTCTTTGTATTACACTGTCAGCACAGTCAGCTCTCAATATATGTTTTTGTCTTTATAAAGACACTGCAGCAATACTGACAAAAAATAAAAACTAATTTGAATACAAACCACCAGCTCAGAGGAGAGAGCTCTGACCAAAGGGACAGGAAATAATCTACAAGTCACTTTTGCTCAGGGAGCTTTGTCAGGGTCAGGCCTGGCTGAGGCTGGTATCTCACCACTAAAAATTAACATCCAAAAAGGACAAGATCTGATTGCAAACATCACCCATCCAGTAAAAATTGAACTACACACTAACCTGGCAGTCAGAGAAATGCAAAAGAAATTGGATATTCCAAACTGTAAAGCTTTTGCAAGCTTTCCTCTGATCTAAGAGAGACAAGGTACACGCAGGCCCTTGAAACGTTACATGTTGTTATTGTTAAATCTCATGATGTTACATTGCAGCACTAAAATCAGTTCAATGAGATATAACGTGTCAAAGCCCATGCACTGACATCCCTCACAGCAACTGTTCCTCTCAGAATGAGGAAACCAACACACCAGAGAAGTTTTTGGGATTCTTCGCCTGCCCAACAACACCTATTTTGGGCCAAGAAAAAAGCCCATATAAGTTATATGTAGATAAGACCATCAGATCAGTACATAAAAAACCATTTTAAAAATCCTCCAAAGAGTGAGCCACTACTTAATATTATTCTAATAATCAAGGAAATCTGTACATAAATTTCAGTTAAAAAAAAAAATAATCAGACTGCAGAAATTCAGACTCGCATCCCTTTATACTCTTTACACGTGCTAAATGTGTGACACAGTGACTGTTCACACTGTGCTGTCTGGTCTCGTGCAATGTCACTTCTGCCAAGCTGGGAGCCAGCACGGAAGGGAAGGGAGAGGGCATAAACAAGTTTAACCTTTGAACTGCCTCTGGCTCTGCTCCCTTTAGAAGGTGTCATACATGCTTTGTCCTAACCTGAGGTTTAAAGAGGTGTTCAGGTGACACCCTACAGCGAAAAGGGGGACACTTTCAAGACACCATTCACATCAGAACAACCAGTGAAACCGAGAGTTTGCTGTGTGCTTCCAGTAGATGTTGAACAGAGAAATGATGATCTCAACTATATATTTAGCTCAGCAACCCTGAGACAGCTTGTATTTTTAGAGGAGCTTGATAAATGTTGCATTACATTTAAGCATGAACGACAAGGCAGGTACATTTAGGGTATTTTTTTCTGTTAGCATTGGAATGAAAACAAAAGTGTGCCCTTACTCGTGCAATTCTGTTTTCTCGTGCTGGCTAAGTTAGCACTGGAAATCTTTGCACTTCACATTTAGATGTGTTATTAACATCTTACTTCCTGTTACGGCTCCTTTATGTAAACTGGTAACCTTGCTTCATAGCCACTGCCAATGCCTTTGCACGATGCAGAAGAGAAATACTCAGAGCAGGCTCTATCCATTTGCAATATGCCAATGAAGGTCTCACTGGACCTTGGTTAGTGCTGCCCCAAAGAAAACTGCATCTCCCCTGCAGGCCCAGAGATATTCACACATGAACCTATTTCTCATACTTTTGTTTGGAAGAATTATAGGAATTAAGCTTTCTGCAATGCTGGGGGTGGCAGTGGGCCAACATGATAGAGTTTCCTGGTCAGAAAATGATACAAGAACAATGTCTGGACTTTTTTTTTTTTAAAAAAAAAAAGCTTTAAACTACAAACAGAAACCAGAAAGAAAAATCACTCTTTTGTAAACACATTCTGCCCCGAAGGTTATTTTTATAAAAAGGAGAACATACATTTATATACACACGCACAGAGAACAACACGTGCACAAACACGTATGCTCAGGACAAAATGTTTTCTCTGCATACACCCAATCTGCAATGGAGAGAGCAATTCAAATGTGCAACAAGGATGCAGCCAAAACGTTTCCATCTCTCTGCTAGATAAGGGCTTCATCTAACAGGCGAGACACAGTAATAAAAGGTGCTGAAAAAATAAAACAACTAGGAAAAAAGCTTATTGAAACTAGACTCAACAGATGAACCTGGCACGAAAGGACTTCCCTGCCTTGGCACAGGTCCCTCTTCAGAGCTCACACAACTGTTTTGGAAAGGACAGCAGCCCTCATGCAGCTCCCACAGCACAGTGCTCGTGTGCTGCAGGACACCACAGCCACGGCTTCCACAGGGAGGCCTGGCTCATTTCCCCACCTTTGCTCTTTGCTCCTGTCCCAGTGTCTGGGGAACAGACTCTGCAGTGCAAAATTAGGTCAGTCTCCCTTCACAGAGTGAGCTCTTCTGCTGTCACACAACTTCTCCAATCTTCAGATATACTAAAGCAGAAGAGCCACAAGAACATGAGTTTTCCAGCTTAGAAGCAACTGGGATTTACTGATTCAAAACATACAGGGAATGTTGCAAGTGGAAACAGACACTGTGTTATACAACAGTACCTGGGTAACTGGATAATGACTGGCAGTTGCTTTATGTAGCTAATTACTTTAGAGGACAGGAGTTACTTTCATTGCCCCAGTGTACAGAATTGCAGTAGAAAGCATTAAACAGGTTAAAGGAATACTTAATACAGAGTGATACTGATCCAAGGGAAGAACTCCCTTCCACAAAAGCATCTGGAAAGGGGAGAAGAGATGATAAAAGAGAAGAATAAGCTGAGTGCATGTCAGCTACTGACTGATGCCTCCAGTCTGACCAAGCCTGAGGTTTCCCAAACCACCTTGTTCATTATTTCTGGGAACAAGAGAATTGAAGAATGAGCAGCAGGAGCCTCGAGAGACATGAGAAGTTATGCACGTAAGCAGATATGTACAGCCTCATACAAAAGAGAAAACTGTCCTTGACATACTCATCTCCTGTCTCAGTTGCCACTTTCTTCTCTCAGCTCTGGACAAACACAGGTGATGCTCTAATAAACACACAGAACTGCTGTACACATCGTTTCCAGCTTTGCCACTCTGACCACAGCACTTTTCCCTCCGCTCCCTTTATTGCCCTTCATTTTTATCACACCTCATATCTGCAACATGCCCTCATTTTCAAGCCCACCATGCCCTGCCTGTCCTAAACCTCATCCAAAATTCTGAAAGCATTTTTCTCCTTCTGTTGATCACTTTCCACTACTATTTTAAACATGCACTTTTTAATGTGTGCCTTTAGCTTTGGAACAGGCTCCCAAAACCATGGATGAAGCAATTTGGTTTTTTTCCAGAGTCTTTCTTTTTCCAAAGGTGATGGAAGCTAGGTTGAAATCGGTCACTGTCACAACTCCCCTGTATCTATCTGCAATCTCTTTTCTACTTACACAGCTCTCAGGGACAGAGATTATGTTTCTATTTCTGCTTATAAAATGTAGCAGGTCTCTGATCCACAGGAGCTGTGAACCATTGCAACAGAAAACATAATAACAACATGGAAGGGACATGCTTGCACCTAGATTTCATAAAGCACACCAAGGAGGAGCCTGAGCCTCTGTGGTGCTTTGGCTGTGGGGTTCCTGTAGCTCCTGCAGGAGGGACAGAGCCCAGGGCAGCAGCAGGCAGGACCCTCTGCAGACAGCAGCCCCCTGTAAATACTCCTCATCGCTCTGTGCAGAGCAAAGACATGTCAGTTGGTTTACATTATCTCAGTTTCTAAATTAAACCTCTTACCAGCAAGCTAAAAGCCCACAAAAGCCACCAGTTGGTTTTCATGGTAATTACATCATTCTCTAAGTCAGAAGAAATAGTAATTACTAGAAATGGTAATTACTAATTTAATCTAAGCAGCTCTGTTGGAGCAGGAAATCCATGCAGCCTGCAACACACCTCCAAGGGAAGGCATTCTTCTCTCACTCTGTTTTTGCTCCCCAGCCATGCCAGATGATCTCCTTTCCCTTCAGTACCCACATGCTCATCCCTGCCACGGTGGGCAGCACAATCATGATGAGCCCTTCCCTGTCCCCCAGCCACACCTTTCTCCTGAGATGTGAAAGCTGCAGGGCACCGGGGCACACACGTCACCTCTGCACTGCCCCACTGCCCAGCTGTGGGCATTAATACATCCTCCTACGTAAAAAACTGTGTTTCAAACCAGTGAGGACATGAATGAGATGCATTTCCAGAGAAGGAAACTTTGAAATGTTGCATCCCACACAGGATCAAAGAAACAAAGAAAGGAGTAGGGAATGGTTGCCCTTTCACTCTTTTTTGTTCTCCAAAGTATGGAAAGTCTGCTGAAAAGTTCTAGACAAATTAAAAACAGGTCAAACTGTGCTCTTCGAGATACCTGTGTGGCATTAACATGATCCAGAGTCGTACTGGAGTTGCTGACAGTACAGTTCAGGTCAGAGTATTTAGGTTTTTATATTAACTGAAATAAGTAATCCTCAAATCTACATGAAAGTCACAATAGGCCAGTAAGCATCCAGTAAACAGTACAATTGAACACTGATGGAAACAAAGAATCCTGATATCATGGGTTCATTCTGCTCTCAAACCTAGATATTATTCCTAGATATGCTTCCCAGATATTATTGTGCTATAATCAGCTCAGATGCAGTCAGCAAGTCCTGGAATCACCCAGGATCGAAAATAGCAAACTGAAGTTGGAGTTTTACTAGAGGTACAATCTCTGGCACCTTCTGGCTTTTATGACTTTTAAAAACAATGCAGGTATAAACAGCTGACTTTGATAACAAAATGTAGGTCTTAAGAGCTACACACATCAACCTTTTATTATTAAATTTGTAGGTAAATTCAATTATTCAATAATTCAATTTCTAGATTAATACAGACTGACTGGGTTACATATATCCCAGAATCTTAATTTTTACCTTATTTGAATTATCTTCATTTACATGCAAGACAGACAAGAGTAAAGTTTCTCTGCTCTGTGTTCATATGAAGATGTCACTCAGTTTTCATGCAGGAAGCCAAATATGATTCTAAAGCAACACTTTTAATAAACTTTTCCCATTGTATTTCAGCTGAAAATATATGCAGCACCACTTCTTCATTCTAGCACCTAAACTCAGATTTCTCTTACATCAAAGACAATTCACAAATTAAGATAGTCTTTGCTAAAACTGCAAAAATCTCTGCTGTAAGTGCTTAATCAGATTTACTTGGACTAAGTAATTCCTCTCTAAAGGGCAACATACAGTGTGAAACACCATCTGAGCTATTTTGCTCACAAGCTACTTGAGCTATTCAGCACAGTGCAAAGGTTTTGGGAGCACCCTCCCTGCACCACAGAAAGCTGAGATTCTCTCCAAATTCTTCCCTGGTGAATTCTGGTAGAACTGGAGCTCACGGGGGAAACACAGCAAAGACCCTGGAGCACTCCACAGGAAGCTCACTGTGCCCAGAACTGAAGACCAGGCACATTTTCAGCTGAGCTGTCCTAACACAGACATTATTTGATGAGGTGGCCAGCTCAGGTTAACAGCATTACTGTAGGGGATTTGAAGGGGTTTTTGCAAGGTGGACTCAAATTGCAGCTTAAGTGAAATAGTCCTAAGATCTGGATAAGGTAACTCCTCCAAGAATATACTGACTCTCAGCTTGTAGTATTAGAATTTGCTTTATTTATCTGCTTTCACGAAAGGACAAGGGAAATTTGAATTTTTCTAGGACAAACCTGAGAAAGAAAAAAGAAATCCATTTCCAAGAGTGCAATTATTGAAGAATCAGTATTGGAACTTACAGCACTAAAATAAAGTGCTGTTAAAATGAAGCAGTTTCTGCCTCAAAAACTTGCAGGCAGGGAAGAATGGATTAAACATATCACTTGCACTGTACAGCACAATTGCATGAGATTCAATCAAAGTAAACAGCACATGGTTCTATTTTCCATTGTCGACTTCCAAATGAATAAAACCACGAAAACAATAAACCCCCAAATCTAGAACTAAAAAAGACTGTAGGATTCTCAGGAACTCCCAATGCAGCAGGCTAGCAACATTCCCACTCCTGCCATGCACCAGGGATGTCTGAGAACAGCTCTGCTTGACTTGGTAAAAACCAAGTACCTGCAGCAGAGGAAGCAAAGAGCAAACCATAACAAAGATTTTGTACCTTCTTCTTCAATAAATACTTTAATTTTTATCATGTGAAGACTTCACTGGAAAAGACTTTCAGAAGAGACTTCTTTATAAGGAATGAAGTTCTCTCACTGTCTGGGCATTGGGAGTATCTTTATATATGTGTGCATAAATATAGAGATTTTATACCAGTGATAATTGTCAGGAAGAAGAACGAAATAAAAAAGAAGGGCCAAAAGACCTAATCTATGCAGAAGCTCTATGCCATGATGAAGAACAGTCCTGTCATGACTAATTTTTCAGCTGATGGCTCATAAGAGGATGAAAGCAGTATTGAAGAACTAATCTCTTGTGTCCCAGCAATTAACATGCACAGATATTAACATGGCTCATTACATGATGATTACTTTGCTCATGACTCCTGGAGGGCCACCCACAGAAGGGAAGTGAGGCAACTTACAGTGATGGAAGGAGGAAAAAAAAGGCAGGGTCTGCTGACTGGCACTGGTGCAGTGTTGCCCACCTACTCATGACCAGGACAACTGGATTGTGAGCTGGGATTTTGCTCCAGTTCAGTTACAAGAGTCACTAGATTCTTCTCTTTAGGCTTCAGACACACAAGGGAGAATGTCTGCTATGCTGCTGCCAAAAATATCCTTCACTTACCTTCCAAAAACTGTGTGCTTCTTGTCCAGATACGCACAAGAGCGGAATGTGATGAAGCTAGAAAGAATAAAGATGTAACAGTTACCACATTGTCCCACTGACCCTCAACAACAGCCAGTAATGCTTAAAAACACCAAGTGTCTGCAAAAGCTTTTGGAGAGAAGCCAAGCCCCTCTCCCTCTGGCTCCTCTCTGGAAGGCCTGTGGGCCAAACACCCTTTAACTCCTCAGTTTTGTGGGTTCCACCTGGATTTCTAGTTTTGGTTTCTCACTTTTCATCACACTAACATTTTGAAACAGTACTCCAAGAGTGGGGCCTTGCAGCATGTCCAGAATTCATCTGAGCATCTGCCTCCTTGGCCATGCAGGCCTTGGGGAGCTCATGCAGGGCAGGCAGACGAGGGTCCTGCGTGGGAAGAACATTCCTTGTGCATGATGGGCAGCTTGTATCCAGCAAATAAAGTTACATGACACAACAGTCTCTGCCACTGTAAACTTCTGTTTTGTGGATATTTACTTTTTTGCAGGTCTCTTCCCTTAACCTGGCCTGTCGGTGATCCATTTCTCCTCTGGACAGAGCACACTCGTGCTCCAGATACAAACATCCCAGGAGAATACTTTGAAGTGTCAAAAGTAATTAACTGGACTTCTAATTTGGGGGGCTGTACTTTTAAACTTAAACATGGGAAGTAAAACACTATCTACTAAAGTTTTTTCTCTAAAACTTGATGCTTCTTTGGAAGTCTTGGACTACAAATATATGAGACAAAGGTTTCCACAGTGTGGTCTGCAGACCACAATGGCCTGTCTTGGCTGGACATGCAGTGCTGGCTCTCCTCCTTGTCTCCATCTGTTACACTACATAGGAGACAGCTAAAAATATATAAGCATTCCAAAAGCACTTTTCCATATAAGCAACTGTCCCAGGAAGTTATATGGTTGGAAATAGGAGCAGCTGTAATGTGCCAGACAGTCTATTAAGATGTAGCTTGCCCTAGGAAAGCACTGGGATGCTGTGCAGAGTACAGACTCCTACATGGGATACCACTTTATTCCTGAGTATCCAATACTTAAAATCATCACATGGTCACTTATGTGGCATTGTAATTAAACAAAAAACAACAGAAAACAAACCCCGAGAAGTAGCAAATATACAGGGACAGCTTCTCATCTGTCACTGCAGTCAAAATAAAATTAAAGACAACAGAATTAACATAACTCAGGATGGTCCCAGAGGAGGCCTGAGCATTAATCAAGCATCACCCTGCAGAGGGGACCCAGCTCCCTGCAGTGCGTGTCACCTGTGGGGAGAGCTATTCACAGAGCTCCTAAGGCGAGAGGAGACGGATCTAAGAGCTGCCTAGGAACCTTTATAAATATGGGCAGCTGGACTCTCTTAAGGACTTACATATAATGGAATTTTGTGTTTCATTTGCAAATTTTAGGAGAACATACAGCCACATTTACAGCAGCAGACGATGTAACTCAAAATGGCACATCACTTCTGGTCTCTGTAACTTCCGTTATTAGAAGCCCCCCTTGTATTTTTTTTTTTTTAATACATATATATATATATTAAAAAAAAAAAAAAAGAAGAGGAAAAAAGCCTCTACTCCCCCCTAATTTAGCACGTGAGAGCTGGCAGTAACACTCAAATCCAAAATAAGTTGTACAGCAACTCAATCCAGCAAACTGCCCCACACGTGCTTAGGCTTAAGAATGCAAGTAAGCCTAAGAATGTGAGGCCCTGAGACAAGGCCTGGTGTTTAATTAAAGCAAACCACACTGCTGCAGTTTGGAGGCCATCAGAACACTCAGCATCACGAACACCAAGACCCCCTCCCGCCCTCCCTGCTCAGTGCCAAGACACAGTACTGTGCACACACACACACTCTTACTCCTTCCTGGGGCTCCCAATAAAAGAACTATTTTTTATATTTACAGAACAACCAATAAACAGTTAGCTCAAAGTGACACAGAACATTTTTAAAGGACTGCAGGCTAACACCCATATTAATGTTCCACATGAACAAGGCCATTACAGCTTCAGCATCTTTAAGTTTTCCCTCATTTTAATCCTCATTCTGCTTTTGTACATTGGAAATCAAGTTATTCTCAATCCCAGATCAAACACTCTGCCACCTCCTGGGTCTACACATTTCAACAGAGCAGAACTGTTCTCATTTATTTAAAAACAGGTGACTAAAAAGAAGTAATAGTTCCATAGAGTTTATGTTTCATCTCCTTCCTTCAAAAAGTTCAATATGGAGCTAAATTTAAACAGAGTGAAGAGGTGTGATGACTGATGATAATTATAGGGGTAACAAAGGGTAGGGACACCGACAAAAACAAAGAGAAACTTCAAATCATTACAACAAATAATTGATGATATCGTTAACCCTCAGGTCTTCTTCCTGTGCTTCACTTTGCTCTTAGATTGGCTCAGAGCTCTGACTGCAATGTGCACCACTCAAGAGAATATTTACCTTGACTGAACTTCTAACAGTAGCTCACAAAACGTCATTTTTCTTAACAGAGCGAGGCACAATGTCCAGAGCGAAACAACAAAGCACAAAAAAGCAAATGGCTACTTACAACTGTGATTTGTTTGTGTTGGGTCCCGAATTTGCCATACTAAGAACGCCACGTCCTGTGTGGGACAAATTGGGCTTGAATTCATCTTTGAAAGGTTTTCCCCAGTAAGATTCTCCTCCTTTAAAAAAAAAAAATAATATATATATATATATATATATATATATATATATATATATATATATATATATATATAAAAGAAGAATATTTGTTTTCCTTAGTTTCCCACCGACATTAAATTCAAGGTTTCCAGCGCTTGCAGTCACTGTGTGTTAATACATTGTTACCTCACCCCTATCACTAGGTCAGTATTTGAGCATGACCTCGAAATCTGCTGTCTGCAACTGGCAACACATTTCTGTGCCCTCACACTATCAGCTGCAGCAAACCACACTTTATCAACAGCTTTATGTATCCTGTGCTGAAGAACAGTCAAGGATTCCATTTTTTTTCTTCCTGGTCCCCCATAATTTTTCTCTTTTGAGACATGAGATCTTTAGAATTGGTTTCCTGACAAAATACAGAGCAAAGAGATACCAGTCTAATTGCACTCTGGATATAGCACTGCTTCCAGAAATAAAGTATCGGGGAGATGAAACACATTCATAGAATCAACTAAGAATAGGAGCTATAAGATCAAATGCTTAATCCCAGACTAAACAATGAAGAATGATGATATATGGTGCTCCAAATTAAAAGGCAAAAATTAGATATCTGGACTAGACACCTGGATGATGTGAACACTTAGAAGCAGTGAAGGTAAAAGAATGATAAAATTACACAACTCCCAGCCCCAGCCCTCCAAAACTGATTTCTTTTCTATGGACTGTGGACAGAGAGAGGGTCCGTGAGAGCTCTCCTCCTGGCTGTCATTTTTACATTATTTATGACAGATCTGACATTTTCATTTGCGCTTTCCTCCAGGATCATCCTTAATAAGAAAAACAAAGGCTGAGATGAGTCACAGTTTTATAGTCAAATCCATAATCTTGTTTGACAAACCATGAAAAAATACTTCACCTTAGGACAGTATTAAAAAATAAAACCAACAAAACTATCCAAGCAGGCCTTGTCCATCTGCAGCACTGGCTCAAGAGTTCTCCAGAGTAAGTAAGTGTATCACTAGAGGTCAGGGAGGGAGCTGTGGTGCTCCACAGCCACGTGCACGCATTCACAGAATGCAATTTGATGATATGGCTGCACACAGAAGCAGCAAATAAAAGCCAGGAATGAATCAGGCTCCTATTGAAAACCTTACCCAAAAAATCACAAGAGTGCATGAAATGAAGAGTTTCAGATGATACCGTGAAAACAAAGCATCACACATGGACAGCTGCAAGTGGAACTAAGTGAGAAATTCTGGAAGAAGTTGACCCACTTAAAAACCCAATTAATCATATTCAAAAGACCTATTAATGGAGTTGAGTGTTGCCTGTTCTGCAGTTTGACAAGAGGTGGCAAAAGGGGACAAACCTCTGTAGGGATTTTCTGTAATCAGGAGTACAGCCGTGGTTACTCCGGCAGTCTCTGGCTATTGAATATTTTAAGATCAGCTAAATTACATCAGCTTGATCCCATATGCCAATCTTTTCCAGTAGTGGGTGACAGGGATATGGTACACTTGCAGGCAGCTCTAGAGGAGTTTGTGCTGTCTGAAGTTTTCAGAGGATACAGAACATGAGCACAGTCTGTTGAGACGGGACACAGCAGCAAGTGGCTGCTACAGCCTTCATGTGCTTCCAGCTGATGCTGGAATTACAGTCAAGCTGCTCCAAGAGAGTGGAATCAAGCCTGAAGCCTTCACTGGTCAGAAAAATAATTCAAAAGGAAAGAGAAAAATTGTGAATGACACAGAGACTCTCTCTTTCTGGCACAACAAACAACCAGACCCAAGAGCTTGCAGACAGGAGCAATGAGCCATGATCTTCAGCTTTTGGAATATTTATTTTTGTACGATTTCATTTCGCATCATGCACCGCAGGTCAGAACTAATCTCATATGTATGAAAGCTCCGTTTGGTTCATTCCGGTTCTCTGGAAATAGGCACTAATATTTTAGCAGATAGTTACAGCCCCTGCTCTGTCTGCCATACAGCTGTTCCCAAGGCTAATTCTGTCTGCCTGGGAGCTGCAGCAGGAACAGGGAATGGCCTGTGCAGCATTTGCCTAAAAGGCCAGACGTGCTGTGAAGGACATAACTGAAATGTCTGTGGAGACCTGGCAGCACAAACTGGCAAAGGGCGATGGAGACGCTGCAAAGGCACTCAGCAGAGCAGGCACGGCTTGGGGGTTTTTGTTGTTGTTTTGGTTTGGGTTTTTAAAATAAATTAAAGGGAATACTTTGTTTTCTTTTTCAAGGAAAACCCCAAAGTATTCTGCTTAAATTAAAAATAGCCTGAATGTGCTTTTCATCAAACTCCTGGTAACCTTTGGAATTGTTCCAGGCTTCAAGTATCTGCTTGAAGCAGGACTAGACAGAACAAGTCAGAAGATGGCAAGTTACATCTATACATTTTTTTAATTACTGAAACCCAGCATGACTTTCTCTGTGAAGATTAAGAACAGACCCCTCATCAGTCTAGGGCCATGGCAGCACAGTGCCTGATGCTCAGCTGGAACAGGGATTTTACATTCTTACTTTTTACTCTCCACATTAGAGCTCAATGTAAACTTGGGAAAACCACTCTCAAGTTCCAAACCTACTAATAATCATGAGGTGTTTGTAAGTATCTAGCAGATTTTACTGTGTTTATTCGCAACACAGTTGGGAGGTGTGGCTGTACATTTTCTGAAAGCAGGGTGGATGCAGACAGAGGAGGTGGGAGCATGGCAGCGTGTGGCTCCAGCCTTTTCATGTTACACTCCCTGTACGTGCCACAAAGAGAGGAGGCTCCTCCTGATCTTCCTCAGAGTGCACACAGATCTCTGCTGGCTATATTTGGAGTCACAATGATGCAAACCCCTCGCCCCAGTGCTGATGTACCAGCCTACAAGCAAAGCCCACGGAAAACAAGAATTGACTCCGGGTGCTGGATTCACGGCTGGCAGCGCTGCCTGTCACTTCACCTCCCTCTCAGCTGATCTTCTGCCCAAGTGGAGCTGGGTGCCTACTGGACTTGCAAATGTTTCTGAGATCATATTACAAAAGTGCTGGAAAAGAATTCTGTAGGGTTCTGTGCTAAAAATCAGCTCACATGGCAGCAGCCATGGCCCCAGTACTGCCACTGGCTGGCTTGGTGTTGTACAGCCTGCACATGGCATCTCCTGCTCGCACAAAGCTGGAAGTGTACCTGGGATCAGCCACAGAAATACACTGCTATTCAACAGCATTTAACCTGTACAGTGCCAATGCCTTCAGGAGCCAGAAAGAGTTTTTGTACAATTCTGTACAATAAAAATCACATGCCTACTCACATACACATGAGTCAAAGCTGCAGGAAGCTGGGAGACAATTCCACACATTCTCCATCAAAAAAAATTTCTCTTAAATTAAAGACATGTTTAACTCATTCTCACACAGAGATGAAATGAAACAGACCACACAGCTCTTAGAGAAGAACATTAATAATTTCTGTGGCTATCCTGAGTGGCAAGATATATTTAGCTTGTACTGAAGCATGGTTAGTTATTCAGCCTTGGATCTGCATCCTGTGCTGATAGTAAACAGGTGAGCAGATCTAAACTGACATCTGAAGCAATCACACATTAGCAACTACACAGGAAAAAGCCACATTTTCAGATTGTCTTTTGAACTAAACCAGATTACTCTTTGTTCCTACTAAAAGCATATAAAAATTTTTTTTGAGGCACACAGAAATTGTACAACTTTCTTGCAAAGAGCTGAGAGATGCATCTAAAGCTTCAGAAATGTAGCATTCCAAAAGCCAGGTGTGGGCTGGGAATGATCATTCATGACAGTTGTGATTTTAAATAAATCCTTCCTTTTTCTGGCTTAAAAATTGCTAAGCAGGGGTAAGGAAGTAGGAGGGTTCTGATTCACAAAAATGATGGCTTACTTTCTGTAATTTTCTTCTTGTCATTTGGAACAACGAGGTACATAATAACATTTGACACTTCTGTGGAGCTTTCCAAGGGAGATTCTGGAATCATTTTGCAAATATGAAAGCCTTAGCTCAGGCAGTAAGTGCTTCTCTCCTCTCAGCTAAGAGGACGTGATACCCAACCCCACAAACCCGAGAGTGGATCTGCAGAGGGGCTGCAGATTCAAAGGAATATATTCTAGATAAAAAGGTCTTGCTCTTGTCCTTTTGCTGAGCTTCAATCATGCAAGAAAAGGGGTTCTAAAACTGCTACAGTTTTGGAACTTGCCATCTTAGGAAGTCACACTGCATTTACCAAGTTTGTGCAGGGTTCTTTGCTGTTGACATTTCAGAGGAGCTCTTCTTGCTGCCAAACAAAATGCAATTCCCATCTACCAGTGGTGTTTCATCCTGGACTTTTACAGCTATAATGGGGCTCCTTTGTGCCCTCCTGGATTCATAAATCACAGGCTGATTCATGAGACTTCCACCAGGTTGCAAGAAAGAGTAGCTGAAAAAAGCCCGTGCTGCTTTGAAAATCTGAGGCTTTGCATATAGTTTTCCCTTTTTCATACAAAAGGGTTAGGATATTAAACCTATTTTTTTTCTACATGCAAATTTTCTTCTATTATTTGGAACACTGAAAATACAGAGCAGCTGCTCCACTTGCACGACCGTGAGTTAGAATTACTCACAATGTTCAACCACTTGCTTGTTATGAACAGCAGGAATAGAGATACATCACAAATCTAAAATTCATTTTCAAATAATTAATCATTACAAAGAATGACCATGACTCAGCTTATTGCTCTGAATACTGCCTCTATGGGTGGTTATTGTGTTAGAGAAGAAATAAGCTGTTGCACCACAATAAAATTTCTCCCAGTAGTCTCGTGAAACATGAAGGTGAAGGCTGTAGGAAAATGAGTCTGTTCCTCCAAACCAGTGTCAGCCTTGCAGGACTGTATCTGAGTGCTCTGGCAGTGCAGGTCTGACAGCTATGCTAAGGTAAAACTCTGGTCCCCACTCTTTTCCCAGGGTGGTATCTCAACTCCCGGGTGCCATAATGCTGATTTCCACCCTTCTCCATCCCAAGGTTAACCGCTGAGTACCAGGAATTAGTTGTCCTTCACGTGTCTGCTGGGTCACATTTACTTTTAGGACAGTCCAAAAGAGACTCAAAAAGGACAAGCTGGGGAGCTGGGTAACAAACAGCAAAGCAAGGCTCAGGGCTGCCTCCAGAGAGAACAGTTCAGTGACAACCAGCTTGGCATTTACTCTGTGAACTGTTCCCAAAACACAAGCACACTTAATCCAGGTGAGCCAGAGCACAGTTACAGTCTGTGTGCATATCACAAGCACCCTTCTGTCACGCTGTACTAACTGTGCCCAAATCCCCCAGCAGATGAACGCTCCTGGGCTTAGTTAGCAATGGAGTGGGTGCTCCTCTCAGCATCTGGGGGCTGCAACCATAAACCTGACACCCTGACACATGGGATGAATGTCAGATGACAGAAACCAAATGGTGGGAAGATATTCGAACAAGTCTGTTCTAATTCCTGAACTAATGAACAGGAATAATTAAATAAATAGAAGAGGAATATATACAGGCTTAATGCATCTTCCATGTATCAGTTTGGAAAAGGGTGGGTTTTTTTCAAAAAACAAACAAAAAGTCCAAATCTCTTAAGAAACCATCAGTTAAAGCAAAAGGTTCTGTGTGGATGAGGAAACAAAGTATGGTTTTTTTGTTCTGAAGTCTTCCTACAAAAGGCTCTAATAGAAACAGTTTATAATATTGACATTTAAAGGGTAACCTCCAAATAGTCCTCCCTATTGCCAGTTGAAATATCTGGGAAGAAAGCCCTGTTCTGTTCTCATACGGTTCTCTGATATTACAGAAGTCAAGTTATTTGCTTCTAAAGCCCATTTAATCTTACAGACTTTTTTTAGCTTTCAAAGGTGCATCTTTTTTTTTTTTCCTTCTAAGAAGCAGTGAGTCAAAAAAATACTGAAATCCCTTCCAGGAGAAGAAACAAAAAAAAGGAAATTTATCCTGCAAATATCAAACAGGCTGCGGGCAAAAAAGGTACAAAGTCCTGAATCCCAGTGCTTCACTCCAAAGCTTTCCTAAAGCGAATGCCTGTGATCACATTAATGCACAGAGCAATGGAGCAACACCTCTACAGCACGGGAGCCCAGGAGAGCATCATTCCCTCTGCCCTGCTCCAGCAGCGCTGCCCTGCTGCCAAGGGAACACCGAGCCTCAGGTCTGGCCCCTACTTACAGCTCGAGACACACAAGTGGAATTTCTGCCTCACAGACAAGTGCCCTGGATCTCCGCAGGAGTCAGGAACAAATCCTGACAGACTACTTGCACTCTGTGAACTGTCTAAGCAGCTTCACTGAAGTATTAAACACAAAGGCATGACAGTTCAAGAGCAATCCACAGCCCACCAGGCTCTCCATTTAGATTTTCTTGTGATATTATCATATTCAACAAGCAATTAGGTAAAGACATAGAAAATTCAACTGTCTTCAAAAAATAAAAGCCATTCAGGTGCAAAGAGGACGTTAGCACCATTTGGACTCTACAATAATTGCAGCCAGCCTCCAAAAATGTGCAAGACTCATGTCTGTTTGAGTGCACACTGTTCGTTTCATTGGGACTTTTAACAGTCCTGACAGATGTTTGCGACACATCTCGCCTGTGATATACTCATATTTAATTAAGAATGACAAGGAGGAAAACAAGATGGAAAATACTGGAGGTCATTAGACTCCTTTTTTTAAGTGAAAGAATATACGTAGGAGGATTTTCATCCTATGTGCTTATTAGCATTTCACTTCCTGCTGGCAAAGCCAGCGGAGCTGAGCCTTGCCCTTCGGTGCAGCAGTGATGCCAGTCCTGCGCCTCTGTGAACTCTGCTGTCCTACAGCACTCCTGCCTTTTGCACAAACGGAAGCAGGAATGACACCAGCAAGTTAATTTTCATTCCACAGCAGGATCTGAACTCCACCCTGCAAGGGTGAGAGGTGTCTGAGTCAAGCTATTAAATCTCTCCCGTCTCCTGACACCTCTTTAATTTCTCATTTCAAAAGATTGTTCCTAATTATGTCTTTCGGGATTTGAACTAAAACTTTACATAGGAAAAAAAAAAATCAAATCACATTTGACAGTCCAAGCATAGATGGCAATAATTTTTGTTAATGGGTTTTTGCCATCAAAACACTGAACCTTTAACTAGTCTCAAATCCTGCAACTGTTAATTATCACATACAAGAAAAGTTGTTGGGCAACTCACACTAACATCATTTACAAAGCAAATAAAGCTAAAGTATTTAAGCAGACGAGGAGCTGGGGATGCTGGTGACAGCCACAAGTGGGCAGAGAGAAGGTGCAAGTGGAAAATGAGCAAATTTACAGCAGTGACCAGAGGTATGACGTGACCTGTGGTGGGAAATGCTCTGACATCCTTGAGCTGCTCTGCCTCCTGACCATTCCTGCTACGACTGTCCCCAGATCTCCAACCAAGGGAGGAAGAACAGGAGGAAGAATTTTGTTGCAGTGATCCCTAGAAGTTAGAAAAAGAGCAGCTTGGGCATTGTAAGGCAGCTAGCTGGGAGAACAGATGGTGTCTGGCCAATCACCAATTCCAAAGCAGGTCTCAAGTATTTAATTAACACTGAATTTGAAAGCAACTTTGCATGAATGTTTCTTCCTTTGTTCTTTGTCCTGGAAGACCAGCTGTAAAATCATTATAATTTTCATTTATTTATTTTCTGAAGGAAAAAGGAAGTAAAACCTTCAAGAATTCTGCATGGAATAGTGCCCAAGCTTTAGACTGAGAATATATTGGATGAAATCTTGAACGTAGTCAACATGGTCATAAAAATATATCAATGAAACCTCTGTTTTAAAGTGAACACAATGTACCACATATCATCATTTAGAGAATTTTAATTTATGATTGTCTGGAAGTAAATGTAACAACACAGCCCATGAAGTGAGAACAACTTACTTGATCCAAACTGAACCTTACCTGTTCCTGTTCCAGTCGGATCACCTCCTTGGATCTGCAGAATTAAAATTAAATCAGTGTTAGATATGGATCTGTGTGAAAGAAATTAAATGCAAACTATAAAAGCCAATTTTCTGCCTTCTATATTGTGTCATGTCGACAAGTCAGGATCAAGGAAACCATTACAACTTTTTTGGAGCTTATTTATTGGCTGGCTGTCATCCCTGACATTGCTGTTCATAAGCAGAATGGCAGTTCTATAAAAATAATAGGTCTTTTATGGGTAAATAGAGAAAATAACCAATCTCAAATGGGTTAACCAGATCATCCTTTTTATTATGTGCTGAATCAGAACCTGCTTTTTAACTGATGATGCACTGCTTTTGGAATTGAAAAGGCTTTACATTTTGCTACCGACCCTCCACATAATGGGAAACAAGAAAAGAGGGAATATGGAATATTTTTTGTATCTGAATCTGTATCTCACTCACTGCCTCCAGTAGGAAAAATCCTCATGTGAAACCAGTCTTTCAGTAACAAAGTTAGTTACATGTATTAATCACTGTACATACAGGATTTACAGGAATAATATTCAGTGTTTTAGTGCCAGTGGAGGGAGCGTGACACAATCAGTTTCAAAGCAGTAGCACACGAGCACAGTTTTAGTTGTGAGTTTAACTAAGAACTGAGATATACAGGGCTGTCAAAAGAAAGCAAGCTTTTTGTAGGATGACAGGACAGAATGTAACATGCAGTGATGTTCCTTGTGAGATGGGCTCTGTCTTCAGGATCAGGCTGTTAATTCTTCTGAAAGGAAGGTACAGGGCAGCTACAATATCCTAAACTGCCTGGACTGTAACTCTGTAAATAAAGATCTTTGACTATCAAGCAACAGTTCTGGAACACAAGGTGCTCTTTAACACCTTCACATGAAAGCCTGGGCACCCAGTGCTGGAGCACACCAGGAAAGGATGATCTGCTAATATCCAAGTACCACAACCTGAAACACAAATTCAGATGCTTGCTCAAGTTTCATCTGAATGGGATTTCAACAGACCACTGTATTACTTATCCAAATTAGCATTTCCCTCTCTCTCCTTCTGCTCATTAACCACCCACCCACATCTTGGGGAAGATAACGAGAGCTAAGGCACTGACTCTTCAAGGCTTTGTCTGGAATGCTGGCAAATGCAGTGCTGAATGCAGTGATGCTCCCAGTGACAACATTAGCCAGAGACAATTGTCAGTGACACCTGAAGGACACACGGCATAGCTCAGGACAACCTCATTCTGATGTATATTTAATATACAGCTATTGCAAGTTGTCATGCATGGAACAAGCTAAACCTGTGAGAAGTTAAATATATGGGATATTTTGAGTGCATTGTACATTGTGCATTACACAGGAGCTTTTCAATACTCACCACAAAATTCCGAATCGATCGGTGAAAAATCGTTCCATCGTAATAATTCTTCTTGCACAACTTGATAAAGTTTTCGCACGTTCGGGGCGTCTGAAAGACAACAGGAAGCTTTAATTAAGCACAACCTTTAAGCAATCATTACAGTGGTTACAAGAATCACTTTGCATATGTGCCTTACAAAGAAACAAACGTGCAGGACTCGAAGAGGACGGAGGCTGTGCCTGCAGGAAAAAGCCTGTAAGATACCTGCTTTTAAGGGACACTGGAGAGACACACACTGTGTTAAATAAATTAAACCCAGACCTTCCAATCGGCACAGTGTTGAACATAAGCTCAGATAACAGGAGCTCCCAGCTGACATCATGATGGTGAACACAGGTAAGCTCGGAGACTTGCAAGTAACTGAGTTCCAGCAGTGCATCACAATGCTGTTCCAAAGGGGGGGGTTTCTGCCACTGGAAAATGTGGATTTAGCAGAGTGAGAAAGAAACTGAATTCTCTGCTCCACTGTTTCAGAGTGAGCACATTGAAGCTAAGTGGGAGAGAAGCATTTGGTCCTCTTCACCACTTGGAAGTGACAATGGGACTGACCCAAGTCACTGGAACACAGGAAAAATTAAAAAAAACCCAAAATTGTTTTCAAAACTCTAAATAAAATAAAAAAATATGCTAAATATATTGCCAACTTCTAATTCACTTTTACAGTTAGAAATTAAAGTTATTTAATGAATTTATGAGCCATGACTTTCAAACAGTACCTTCTGAAAAACTTTACTTTCCACCGAATCATCCTTCTGCTGTAATTTTATGGATTCTCTTCTCTGCAGTACTAAAATACCTTCAGCCATACAAACTCAAGTACAGAAACAGCCTGTTTTCTACACTTGGACATGTTTTCCAGGCCCACCGTGGATTATGTGCATAAATCTATTTCAGTTTTACAAAAGAATACATCTGAGTTTCTACAGGCCTTGAAAAGATCCTTCCTGCTGGATGTGCTGGCAAGTACAGGCCCAGCTGAGCTGCAGTGGCTGCAAGTGAGCACACGTAAAATTTAAGGATGAAATAATCTCTATCTCTTGAAAAGCCACACAAATATTCATCTGGAGCCCTACAGAACTTCAGTTTTCTGTGTTGTCTCATCTGGAACAGAACTATTCTCACCCCTCTTTATTTACACTGAAATGTCTCTTAATTTTCCAACCAAACTTTACCTGTCATTATGAATTCTCTATATTGATTCCTTCTTAATTACTCTACTCAGATGACAGTTGTCAGCTGGGCCACAAGTGAAAAAATTTGCAAATTCTAATCCTACACCAGCCATTATTTCAGATTTCCTGCAGAATTCATTGCTGAGTTAAATGGTAATGGTACCACGACAGCTTTTATGGTAAAATGTCACCAAGACACGTACTGTGCTGGCATCCTGAGGGCAACTCATGAGTAACTATATTCCAGGAAAATTGTATCAAGCAACAGGTTTTCCTGCAGTTTCAATATTTATAGTAAATGTGATTTTTTTTTTCCTTTTTATTTAACATATACGCTTTAAAATAATCTTTGTACTCAATCTTTCTAGTAAAATTCAAGCCTGAGGAATGACTCGTGCAGCACATGCTTCCTTTATAAGACAGTATCAGAACAGCCTTGATCCAAGTGTTTTGCTGTTAGTTATTACTCGTGGAAAATGTCAGGATAAAAATGAGTTTAAAAAATTTCTTTATGAATCAGAAATGGAATCAGCAGCTTTTAGCCTAAGGCACTTTATCTCCTGAGAGCCAAGCACTCTTTGGAGAGAGAGACACAGTTAATAAGTTCTCGAGGGGGAATACAGCAACCTGTAATTAATTTTTTACGAAAAATGAAACCAGGCAAAAGACTGAGTCCCCTAGGAATGGACACCAAATCATTTTAAATTTGCACTAAGATGATAACCCAAAACTGATTTCCTATTTATTTTCAAAACACGATTTGTAAATTATATATCAAAAAAACTGGCCCTAGTAATGTATTTTTTATGCAGGACCTGTGCTGACCCTTCTCTCTAAATGGATTTCTAGCTATTATACCCTTTCCCAGAAATAAGCTTTTCAGATGCAACCTCAGAATTATTTAGTATACATGCAATAGTCATTTCACTTCAAGGTTTTCTTTAAATAATTGCCACCAAATTGGTTCCCATGGTCACCTCATGCATCACAGAGATACATTTGGCAGGTAAACAGTTCCTTAGCAACATTAGCACTACCTTTTATAGTGCTTTTTAGTAGACACAAATAAAAGGGTTTGCATTCAATCAGTAACAAATCCCAGTTTCAGTCATGCAGTAGATCTAGAATATCTGGCTCAGATTATCTGATTTATTCAAAGCAGTCTGTGTTCTTGCCAAATCTCACACTGCCAAGCACATTTCAGGGGTTTTTTTAAAGCAGCATCCTGTCCAAAGCAGGAGAAAAAGCCTTGAGGTTTCTGGGGAAGGTGCAGATCCTCAGTAATGAAGCTGTGTCCAGCACTGACCACACAAACAAGGCCAGCCTTTGAAGTCTTTGTTCCAGCTACAAAGACTGATGACATATAAACACACATAAACAAACCTGACTCTGGTATTTGATGTAAGATCTTGTGGCAGATGTCAGACTCCCAGTCCCTGAATGCAAAGCTGTCTCCTGCAGAAGCCTCCTGCACACACTCACCTCACAGCCTCTCTGAAGGAGGAGGGATGGCCAAGGCACCTGGAAATGCAGGAGGTAACACCGGTTTCTTGTTCTCTCACCACTGACTCCGTGCTCCAGGCTCTCTTTTAGTTCTGGCTGGTTGCTCAACAGCAACAGCGAATTTTTCCCTCTTTATCCCTTTTATATTAAGCAGGAAATGTCTTAAATTATTTTATTCTGCTGACTGACTTAGACCTATATGTAAGGAAGTCGAGGGAAAAATGCCACTGTGCTCACTTGATCTGAAATCCACCGACAGAAAACACTGTTTTAAACTTACTGCAATATCTCCCCAGAATGATGCAGAGACACTCCTAAAAAGGAAAATTTAAAAATTGTGGAAGGCTTTTCTGACCAAAGAGTGTGGTAGGACAGCCCTGAGAAATCTTCCTTTTCTAAGGTCAAGTTGGGACCACGTAAGTGAATTCAGTGTCTCTATGATGTCCTTCAGCTTAAAGACACTTCTCTTCCCAAATGACAAATAGCAAGAAGAAAAATCTTATTTATACCAAAAATGAGTCACCTGCTGCAACTGTGCTCCCTATTTATTTTGTAGATGCCAGATAACTGTCTTTCAACTGCTAAAAAATTCACACCCAAGACAAGCAGTAAAATTTTAATAAATGCTTTGAGACAGGAATCCAGAAGAGCACTTATCCCAGAAGATGCCACAAATGCTTTGCTTGGCTCACAGATATATATATTTAATGGGGCCACAGCCCAGTGGTTTTCTAAGTAGGTTTAAGTCTCCATTTAGCTAACACACTTAGTAGATAACCCTACATGGAAACACCAGCACTTGACCAGCTACTGTGCCCAGACAATTTCAGAGCTAAAGAGAGACTGCTACAAAGAATGACCCTGCAAAAATAGCAGTGACAGGAGACTGTGAAATCATGATACTGGGAGAACACTGAAAAAAGGAATATACAATTTAGAAAACCAAAGCAAAACAGAAAAAACCCCCTGACTGCTTACTACAAACTTCTAGGATAAATGCAGATTATATCCGAGCCAATTTCAGTTTCCATTTTGCCACCAAGGGTGGATCCAAGCCAGGTAAAATTCATCTCTCCTGCTGCAACCCGACACCTGAAGGGTGGGACCAACCAAACCAGGTCCCTATCTGATTTCCCAGTCTGCAGCTGTCCTTTTTCATTAGTTACAATGGGTCATTACATTTGTAAATTTACCTTAACTCAGAATCTCTACTGGCAGGGAAGAGCCAAACAGGAGGAGATGAAAAACCTGCAGCACTCCTGTTGCCAAGGTGCGGGAGATGGGAAAAGAGAGGAGAGCTCCTGAGTCGTTGCCATGACTGCAAGGAAAAAGGCTTTACTATGTGAAGAGCTAATCATTTCAAAATGCTCCATCCCTTGAGAATGTGCATGAACCTTGAAGGGAAATTTCACACTAAGCATTCAGAAGCTGTCATTCGCACATCTGTATAATTTTCTTGTGCTAATTCCACTTCCCTTTTATTTCTTTTTTTTCTCTATAAATTGGATGAACTGTAGTAGTGGCACCAAACTACAGAGCCTTGCTACATGCTCATTAACCCTATGTTTCAAAGCAGGAAATAACGAAAAGCTCATTCCTCTCAAATTAAAATTGCATTCTACTGCCTTCATCTTATCACACAAATGCCAGAATTCTGCTACAAGAGGCATGAACTACTGACGAATTTTCTAAAGCTTCAAACGAAGCCTTCCATTTTCTTGACACAGATCTCCTTTAAAATGCAAGGTGGATTTTGTTTTGCTTTAATCCATTTATGCACTTGTACATAGAGCATTTTCAATCTTGTAATTATTCATTCAGCAACTCTCCTAATGTGTGAGCCCATAAAGAGGTGATTTGGGAAGGTTTTTAACTCAGTTTCCCCCGTACCTTTCAATCTGTAGTACTCAGCCTACCCATCACACAGAAAAGAATCCAGCAATAAAAGCTTGGCTTTATTTGGGGCTTAGTCAGAGCTAAATGCAATGGTACAATTTCAGGAACCACCATCTATCAGGTGCAAGTGTCTGTTTCCTCCTCCAAGCCATGGAAAGAAACATGTAAATATTTCAGTGTCCAGTGCTGGAAGGCCATTTAAACCACCCTGCACCAATGAACTATGAGCACATTCCACTCGTTTCACAGCAAGAGGGACAAGAAAACCCAAAACTCCACACAGCCAACTGCAAGAGCCTGGGAAGAATTTCACTGTGGGAAGCCCATGACATTTCCTGCAGGAGAATCGTTTACTCCAGACCTAAACACCACTCCCTGCCAGCTCCACTTTCCTGCTAACAGTTCCCCAGTGTGAGAGAGGGACCCAGCCCGTGACAGGTGATGGTGGCAAACAACAGCTGCCTGTGGTGGTTCAGTTCCAGAAAGCCACAGTTCATCTAAGGGACACGATTCTTGATCTGGTTACACCGAGAGCAAATTTGTGATCCGTGATCAGAAGAGCGCAGTTCTCGAGAGTGAGCACAGGGAGACACGAAAGCATTGGGGCACTGTGGGGTAAAACACACAGCCAGACTCCTACTGATAAAAAAAATAATCAGAACAAGCTAACTGTGCCTTGGGAAATAGATTGCTGACTTGATAGCAAACATTTGCCTATTTTGCTACCTCAAAGCCTCGAAGTTTGCTTAGAACAAAGAGCAGAATTAATGCATTCTCATTACGCAGAAACTCGCTGTAATTTAATCAGCTATTTAGCAAAGACTTCAGCAGATAGCTAAATTTCACTTTTAAAAGGCATTTCTTCCACAATACTGACGTTCATGATGTTACCGAAAACTTTTTTGAAGTCTAAGCAAGATGCTCAGCTTAGACAAGATGCCAGTAAAAAGATGACACACTTCAGTTTTACTTCTCACATTTTTGCAAACACAGGGACAATCAATCAGTTTAGCTGAGCACAACTCAAATTAAACAAGACATCTAATTCACTCATCCAGTTTGTCAATGTTAACTACTAGTTCTCCAGAGGCAGAGTCAGCCAGTTACTACTTTTCCTCTAACTTATATTTACTGCAGTGGTAGAAAAGAAAACAATCCTCCCCCCACCTCACTGCCCCCTCCAAATTTGTCGTCACACAAGGGTTAAGGAGCTTGTCAGACAGCACAGTGCAGGGCTGGGTGCTGGTGAGGATTGGTAAGCAGGACAGCACAAGAGGGTACAGTCTAAATGAGGATGCAACTTTAATTGCTCAGGCAACTTCTATCAGCTTAATACTTCGAGTAAGGCAGGTCCCACAGCGGCTCCCTGGAATTTCATCAATCTGCAACTGCCTGCACATAAATTCCACCTTTTCAGGAAGATGCAACCTGTAACAATTTCCATGCTAGACAGAGAAGCTCTGGTAGCTGTCAACCTCCCAAGGTCACCCTGCTCTCATCAGAGCAGCCAAAATACGAAAAAGCAGCACATCAGAGAAAGATGAAGAGAAGCAGCTGTGTAACTCCAAGCCACCCACCCCATCCCTGGGTTTGGGATCACTGTGGCACACACAGCTGGTATGGGATGTCTGCACCTCGTGTCTGCAAATGTCAGAAATCAAGGGGCACGATCCAACAACAATCAATTCCCTTCCCAGATCCAGCTTGCCAGGGCAGCTGGAAAGGCAGGAAGGGTCCAAATGTGCAAAATGCCTTTCCACCAATTACT
The DNA here is from genome assembly GCF_015227805.2 of Hirundo rustica. Taxonomy (NCBI): domain Eukaryota; kingdom Metazoa; phylum Chordata; class Aves; order Passeriformes; family Hirundinidae; genus Hirundo; species Hirundo rustica. The sequence goes on along the minus strand of NC_053466.1, from coordinate 7,903,857 downwards.
CAGTGCCAAAGGCTGCCAGGAAAACACACAGACAGCCCAGGGCAGCAGGGACATGGAGAGGTGGCTCAGCATATAAAACTGTGGGAATAAGGGGGACATTCAAAAGGATGATGTTTGTTTTCCCTAGTAAACATTATGGTGATGGAGCCCAGCTTTCCTGGGGGTGGCTGAACACCTTGCTGCCCTTGGGAAGTGGTGAATTAATTGCTCTGCTTGTGTGTGCAGGTCTTGCTTTACTTGTTAAACTCCCTTTATCTCAGCCCACAAGTCTTCCCCTTTTCTGACCCTCTCCCCCATCCCACTGGTTGGGCAGTGAGTGAGTGGCAGTGTGGAGCTTAGCTGCTGACTGGAGTTAAACCAGGACAGGGTGTTATGCCCCCAAAGTTAAAATTATTAAAATAACACCTTCCAATGACTTAGAACAACCTAGAAGTGACCCGTTCATCAAGATGGCTGTGCAGAGCCGTCCTACTCTCAGCCCCAAAGAGCAATAGATCTGTCTGCTATTGTACCACTTGGAGGAAAAAACACACCAAAGAAGTAAAAACATCCTCTCAAACAAATGGTTTTTAAAAACATATCCAGCTCTTCTACTGGTAAAACACAGCTTTGTTTGTTCTTAGTTTCTGTTGACAAGATCTCTCAAAGTTGAGAGTTGCAGCTCTTCCTATAATGGGCTATTTTGATGAAAAAATTTGAAGTAAGCCATTACAACCATGCCAAGACCACTGTATTTCATCACTCCAATCCAATTACCAAATGAACAGATACTGGTAAAACATCAGCCAGTTATCTCCCAGACGGTGCCAATCTCATGGTGACAGAAAGCAAGTAGAATGGAGGTTTAAATCAGAAAGAAAATGAGAGATTTGGGAAGACTGGAGAACCTCATCATGCCAGGAGGTCAAAGGATTTTTTCAGCAATTCATTTTGCCACTGGAAACGGATAAGAAGTTTACAGGCTTCTGATCCTCAGAACAGTCCCTCACACAAAAGGTGAGATGATTTCAAAGAACAGGGGCTGGATTACACATTTATAGATCACAGGCATATTTAACAGGTCAGAGGGCCTAAAAAGATTAAAACATTAGTGTTTGTAGAGTAACGGCTACTTTGGAAAGCTGTGCCAAGGCATCGTCATTAAGCAGAATTTGCCAGGCCCTAAAATCTCAAAAAGCATTTGTGGAGTGTCAGATGGAGCTTTGAAATCCATCTCACACTCTAATTTGTTTTGCCATCTTGCCCATAAACCTTAAAGTACGAAACCTGAGAGAGACAAGTGAATTTACCAAAGCTGGCACGGCAGCTACAGATCAGTATTTGATTACAGCTCTTGGCATGGGCTGAAGCACCACACCAGCACCCCAGGGACCACCTGTGTGCAGAGGATTCCTCCAGCAGAGAAGGGAGATAGAACCTCAAACCACGTGTTCATCATTTGGACAGGGTCTTCTGGAGCATTACATTTACATATTTATTTATATGTAGATATATATATATTTTAAATGGCTGCTCCACCATCTACAAGGGAAAACTCCACCACTATAGTGACTAACACAGCAGAATGCACATGGATAATATGCAGTTGTTCCCAGCAGCATCCTGATTAAAGCAACTAAAAGAACTTGAGGAGACTAGAAAAATCACAGTAAATAAAATACAAAAAAATTCTGTGATACTCGTTGCCTTTCATCAGCTATTTCTTCAGGATTTCTGTGTTTGACATGCATAGGACTAGAACTGAAAGAATAACACTTGTTGGATGTTGTTAAATCTTCAGTACTTGCCAGAATTACTTCTGGCAAGTAGAATTTTTGTAAATTTTTATCCAATTAGTGCATACAACAAATGTTGCTTATGTGCAGCTGAACTCAGCTTCCTGGAAAACGTCCCTACAAATGGCCGTCTGATTAGTGCCCATCAGGAGGAACATACTGTATCTGAACAGGGGGACTGGGAGAAAAACAAATGACCAAAAAGAAGCAGCAGGCACGCTGCTAGGATCCCAAGAGAGAGCAGTACCTTTGCTCATCTGAGGCACAAATTCGAAAGGGCTGGAAAAAAATCCAGCTTATCTTCCAAAGTCTTTTTATTGCCTTTTGTCAGGTCAGTGATTGAAACCACACACCATCCTTCTGGAACCTGAGTGAAGTTTTTCTGGTGCTCTGAACAAGTGATTTCAAACACTGAAAGTATCTGGATTCTAGTCCTATTTCATGCTCTTTCTGAATCTTGTCACAAAGTAACCGATGACTTCAATCACACTGCAACACTGATTTCCTGCCCTGGATCAATACAAAACGTTTCTTGATTAGTTTTTTGGTGCTAGGAAGAATTTCATCACTACCAATCTTACTGACTGGCACCTTAAAGTACTAGTATATGAAGAACCCCGTATTTATTTTTAAACAAAGGTTTCCACATGTACATATAGACTGAGCTACAAACAATCCATACTGACAAATAGCTCACAAAAAACGGGAAAGAAAGGAGACCACAGAGCTGTGAAGGGACAGGGAGTGAGCACCCAAGGAGAGGATGGAAGGCAAGGGATACTGGGCAGATTTCAGAAGCAGTGCAGAGCTCTGACAGCACAACTGCAAGAATCTTTTGCTTAAATACAGACAAGAGGCATGAAAATCCAATCGAAGACTCAGCACACATACCATCTAAGAGAGCAAGAATGTCACTCGCTGTTCTCTATTTTAGTGAGGAGACTTTACCTCAAAGTACGCATTGAAATCTAAACCAAAGACTATTTTAAAGTGTAACTTAAATGTTTCAAGTCCTACCTCCAGACAGAGGTATTTATCTGTCATATTTATATAGCAACTTCATCCTCAAGCTTCCTTAAACATTTCACAATTATATATTTGAGTACTGTGAAATTCTGGTCACTGCCGGGGTGGCTTCCATAATGACCAGAGCACAGGATATCCCGCAATTAAAAAACCCTGTGCAGTTTAATTTGAGTGAATATTATGGTACAGTCTTGTTCCCCCTGGCTGCATTCAAGGACCTTACCCACACTACACACTTTGACAGGAAAACCAAATTCTGTATATAAACCAGCTCCAATCAGCTCCCAGAACTGATCCAGCCTGTGCACTGGATAAGGCAGAAAAGCTGATAAAAACTTGGCATATGATTAATTAAGACTATTGCCATGCATATTCACAAGCAGGGTGAACTGGAAGTGTTCAACAATGTTTAGATTTTGGCACTTTCCCATTTTCTACATTGATCTTTGCAGCCTCAATAGATTCATTGCAGCTGATTCGTATATATATTTGTGACCTATCTATGTGCTATATGTTTGTAAGATGTTTGCTCTGTCTGCACTGAGCTGACCTCAGTGTGATTCAGGAAAACCAAAGTTAGAAACACAAACTCCTTATTTAGTAAAGGGAGAAAAACAAGTGCCTCCCGGAAAGAACTGATTTCACAGACCTAGGATGATGACCTAAGGTGGATGTTGTGAAAACCTCCCTGCAGCAACAAGCTTTTCTATTTATTCTAAATATATATCTTTTCCCCCTCTGCAGTGCCAAAGGTCTGCTAAATTCACACAGATTTAATGGACACGAAGGAACAGATGGCTGGAGGCCAGTGTTTGAGCATGTCTGGTTGTGTAAAACACTTCCAGGGTGCACATGAAGAGACTTGGTGTGTGAAAGGTGGATGAATAGGAATTCATCTGGAAAAAAAGGAAACACAATGGATATCATACAGGAAGTTCATAATGAGCAATTGAGCCTGGGTCCTCAGGACTGAGTGACACTGGTCACACATGTGGCCAAAAAGCCCACCCCGGTAAGAATAGCTGCAGTCAGCCTGCTTTAGCCAGGAGCCAGTTTGAGAACATATGGCAAAACAAATGATTCAATGCAATCTGCTCATTCTGCCACTTCCCCTAAATATTGCTGTACTCACATCCTCTGCTTTTTGCCTTATTACAGTGTTACTATTTCAGAGCATGGAAAACACCTGTAGGGATGACAGAGACCTACAGAATTACTAACACGATACGCTGCTGTGGAGATTCTCATGCTGTTTGCATAGATCAGCTTGAGATGTTTACACATATCTTGCCTCTTACTCATGTGAGACAAAGGAAGAGAAGGGAAAGCCAGAAGGTTTACGTTGTTTGCTCCTTTTTCTTCCTTGCATGCAAAAATGGATGCATTCTCCCAGTACATCTGGATTTCACACCAGGCACCCCAGCTCCCACCCAGCACCACTGCCCTTAAGCTTTGTGAGGCTCACAAGAAACAGAAGTTTTACCATTTAAACCCCAATTCACAGCCTTCACCTTTTTAAAATACTAATACTTTCAGGCCTATAATATCCTGAAACAAAAATCTCAGTAAACCATCAAAGGTTTGAAAACTTTTTTCCTTTTATAGAAGTGGCTGTACAAATAAATAAGCAAACACACTACACAAGCAGTGACGTCTGAGACATCACTGTCGCCACAACTCATTCATCTATCAGAAGTCTTGCCATGTTTATTATTTTAAGAGCCACTGATTTCTACCAGAATCAGACTGTATAGACTATAGAAAACTCCAGTCTGTTGTTTTTTTAAAATCAACTTCTCTTAATGGCAAAGGGAAGGTGTTCGAAAACTTGAACTTTAGGAACAGAAAAGGACAACAGGAAGTAAAAACATATTGTAAGGTTTTCATTTAGTTTTTTTCTATAAAGCTTAGGCTTTAGAAACAAATCTAACTCGGGGATCTTAACTACATGGAATCAGACTGAAAGACTGCTCTTGGTTTCAGTGAGGTTCTTTTCCTGGTTCTGCCAGTAAGCTGCTGTGCGACCTTGGATTATTCCCTCCTCACTGTGCTCTGCCTCCTCTTTGCTCTCTTCCTTCCTGGTCATTGTTTGGGCCATTAATCCTGATCCTTTGAAGCTCTAAATATGTACCTTGGCATATTGTAGGTAGTCCACTAAATTGATGGGACTACTCAGAGAGAACACTCATGCATATAGTGTAGATATATATAGTTAGATTAATTTATATATACATATAAACATTTAAACTGCCAGCTCCATTCTGGTTGTTATCTACAGAAACCGATCTTGTGGGGCACAGTACCATGTCACAGTGCAGCTCCAAGTTTAGGTCTCCTTTATTAGTGTGAAGTCGCACATATCCCTTCTTCTTCACATATTGGTATCTCACAACATCTTCTTCAATAGCAGCTACATCAAAGCAGAAGACAGTGATTAGCTCTCTGCAAGCTTGCTCATTGATCTTTAGAAATCATCAGTAAATGATTCATAGAACCTACTGTCTGACCTCTTCTCCTGTGGTACCAGGTCTCGAGGGATCCTACCCTGCAATTCATCTATGATAACCTTGCATTAATCTCTGTGCAAAACACTTTCCATTATAGCAAACCACCAACTCTTTGAGAACCAACCAAATAATGTATATTTTAAATCCCAGAAGCATTCAGTATTACAAACTATAATTTTCAAGCAACGTCTACCAACCACAAACGTTACTTTGAACCCAAATTGCTTCTTGTCAATCCTGCAAGCCAAGCAGGTAGTCATCAGTCAACCACAAACTGCTGACATAGAGACCTACCCACTTCTGAAACAACTCAAGCTGTTACTGGAGACATTCCTGGTAAGTCAAACCAAAGGATCAATCTATGATGTTTCCGTTCCCATTTTGTCAAAATGTCCAGTTAGTCAGATATTTTCTGTACTCAGTCACCTTCAGATCACTGTAACTTACCCAGTAAAGGAATGGAATTTGGTAAACAGTTTCAGCAATGCGTTCAATCTTTGCCCAAGTATGTGCAATCTAAACTTTCTCAACTGGAAATACTAATGACTCAGCTATTTAATCAATATCCAAACTAAATAAATCTTATACATTTGTGTTTAGGCTGGAGAGTAAAAGGAAAACTTCATTGTATTAAAATGTATTTTTTTGCAAAAAGCAGTTAACTAAAAGTTACCATCACAAAATTTGCCGTTGTTCTAACGAATACTGGGGTAGGCCGAAAAGTTGGGCAAGGTTTTGTATGGTATCTGAGGAGAGATTATATTTCATTCCTAACTTAGAAAAGGGGATATGTCAATATGTCATCCCTAGGCATAGAAAATGTCTCATCAATTTTCATTCAAAAGCAGTAACGGTCATTCAAAGCCAAAGCTTGATCATAATTGCTCCAATATTTTCAGAACAGCTTCACTGGAAAGCAAGGATGTATCTGGTCAGGGAATACATTTCCATGGCATTAGCACTGACCAATTACCAATGCACTCCTTCAGCCCTCATAAATGTGTATGTGCTAAGGAGCACTCTTTGAAACTTAGAAATAAAGAAACAGTTTGTAGATAGGTAGTGCTGGTACCTGCTTCGTGGGTAGTTTCAGGCACCATTGCAGTGGAGGTGAAGGAAGCACTTACAGCTCCAGTGGAATAATGAGCCTGTTTGCAGAGGAAAAAGCAAGAGAAAGAGACATTAGATCTTAGAATTTATCTACCAAAGATACAATATAAGCATTAGAAAAGCACAAATACCATCCTTCTGAAAGCAGACTTTCTGCTTTAGCTCCTACTGAAGGAAACAAATACCCAGTGCAGTGATCATTCTCCATCTGTTGCCCACATTTGCTCTGATGGAACTGTAGTTAAGGCTGCTCACGCGCTGAGCTAAAGGGGCTTAATGCTTCCACTACAATTTAATACATCACTATGCAAAAATTCTATCATCAGAATTAATCTGTATGTTCACGGGTGGAGACAGGCAAGGAGTATTTCTGCCAAGACATCTGTAGAAGTCTCCAGTGCTGCTGAGTGGAAGGAAAAATGCAGTGAACCACAGAGATAGGGGAGAGCAAACCAGCCCCTTCCACAGCTGGCCCTGCTGCGTGCAGAGGCACCATCCCGTGCTTCCCAAGGTCTATTTTGAGCTCTGTAATTCTGCAGAAGGGAAACGTTAACGTCACACACGGATTTTGTAGTAAATTACAAAGATCTAATAAACCCAGAGACATGTTCAACAGCTCCAGGAAAATGCCTGTAAAGAGTGCAGGCCAGGTCAGTGCTCACTCTCTAAGGTTTCACTGCATCCTAAGTAAGTTTTCAGCTATGCCCATCCATGTCATAAACTGACAATCTGGCTCCCCAACACTGCAGAGCTCATCCTTACCTCTGTCCGCTTTACTCTTCTCCCTAATTTTTTTAAAAATTATTATTATTTTAACATTACAATGTCCCAAAAAAGGGGGCATTTGTGATCCTACTCCTCGGTCACACACACTCCCTAATCTGCTCCTAAGCCCCCTCACTGAAAGCTGTGTGCTGCACTGCTGTTAGTTTCCATGTAAGTGTAATCAAAGCAAGGAGGCACACACATCCCAGAATTATTAAAGGACAGAAGAATACTCTCTCTTGCCCATTTCAAACAGCCTTTGATGTAGGAAATCCAGATGCAGATGAATTGTTTCTCTTGACAACCAGGAACATGCACCTGGAAGAACATCCTTTAAAATATTCCACTAAACCCTGCATTCCAGTGGAAAAAGAAAATGGAGGAGCAGCTGTGGATGATTTATGTGTTTGTCCACACCAGAAATGATTCACCTGCACTACCCTTAAGGTGTGCTCTCTCTGCCAATAAATGCAGGAAGCAATGATAAACAAAGTCAAAGTGAGAGATTACAACCTGGGAAAATGGTTCTGCCAACACACACGCAGCCACATCGTAAGGATTCTTCCTTCTTCTTTTGATTCAGTTCTCAAATGTTTAGGTTCCTTTGCAATGATTTAACAAATAGAAACTCACTGACACATACTACGCATGTCTAAGGAATCCTGACATGATTCTCATCTTTTCATCTATGACAAATTTCTGTGTGAGAAGAAACAGAAGGAGCAGTGTTTGTTTATACTGCAATAAGGCCTCTAAGAAGAAAAACAACTATTACCATTCTTGAAGAAGTCAATCAGTACCAAACTACAAATTAAGTCAACTTACTGCATTCAGCTTATCCACTTTCTTCTTTTCAGGAGCCTTCATGGTAGCTGCTAAAATATCATCACCTTTGAATTCCTTATAAAGCTCCAGTAAGGTCTCTCGGGTCTCTGTATTTGTGTTTTTCAAATAGTAAGATGGATCTAATTTTGCTTTTTCTTCATCTAGGTAAGACAAAGTTAAATCACTCAGAATTAAAAGAAACACTGTATTTTATTCTCCTTCAGTTTATTACATTACTAATTACACAAAAACTTTCCGGACATTATTGCTACTTTTTCTTTTTTAAATAAAAAGGTCTAGCAACTACAGATATTCCTCCATACACATTGACAAATAGCAATGCATAACACTAATGCCAAAATATAGCACAATAAATGCCAATACGATGTACAAGAAAAAAAAAATCAAGCCAACTATCATAAAAATTTATTTGAAACCACTAAAAATTATCTAAGTCCATTCAAGTCTTGTAAAAATTTTATAGAACAATAAAGACAAAATATAGTTGGGTACAATATAAACTTCTGTCCTTCATCTCCTCACTGAATGGCCAGGCCTGTGATACAAAAATCCCAGGATCAGATATTTTATGTGACAATAGGGGAAGGAGATTGCTGAACTGGACTGTGGTATTTGATTTAGTTAATATTTTAATTTAATATTTAATTTTTACAAGTTTCACTTGTCCTCTATCTTGGTATGCTTATTATTTGCTGGATATTAGATATTCCATATCTGAGAAAATACTCACTTATTCTGATGAGGCAAATAGAAAGAGATGCTTGCTTGCACAATAGTAATTACAAAAACCCCAAAACCAGATATAAGCACAATAAGCTAACCACTGAGAGCTATCCTTCCAGAAAACAGAGTCAATTCCACAATATCATCTTCAGATTTTCTATGTTTGGATTGGCGTTTTCTCAGCCTACCTTCAATTCATCCTTACCTGGATCAATTACTTTTATGTTGTTCTTAACATGAAAGAAGTTTGAGACATTGAACTTATCCAGGTTTGTTGGATCCTGAAAGTAATAATAATTAAAAAAAACGAATATCAGAGATCTTGGTAGGCACATATTCCAAGCAATAGACAAGACCATAGGGCAGACACCGTAATAAATAAACAGGGAGAAACAGAATAACTTCCATACTCCTCAAACCACAGAAAGACGAAAAAAATACAAAGCAATCAACTGCAACCAGCATCAGCAATGAGTCTGTTCACAGCAGACTCCTTAGGGATCTGCAATTCAGTTCCAAACATAGATTACACAACTATCACCTCCAGAAGTTGCTACCAGAACCCAGCCGAGTCTCCCCCATCCTAGAGAGGCAAGAACAATGCAATCCCCTGGTTCTTTCCTTTGTTCTGAGCTTTGGTCTAAGATCCATGCAAAAGCACATCAGCTATCTCCTGCTATTTGTAATCCTAGGCCTGATTTGCACATGCTCTGTGAACTTCTGCAATGCATTTCAAAACACAAATAAAACCTCAGAGCAAGTCTCTGCAGTAAGAACTGTTTTGACAGTTGTTTTTTTTTTTAACTAGTGCTTACAGAACTATGTTTAAAAATGATGCAAAAAAAAGAAAAAACCTATTATGAAAATTCAATTTAGTGACCACTGGAGGAAAACAGCAAAAACACACAGTCCATTAACTGTGATTCTTTATGCTATCTCAAGGCAACTTGCTGCAGAACTCTGACCTTTCCTTAGACAGAGTGAGACAAGGAATGCCTACTGCTGATCTAGGTTACTTTATACTATTATTAAACAGGCTTTAATCCTCTCCTTACAATGACTTCAAGGTTTTCTCCTCAAGCTCCTCTGAAGCACAGAAAGGTCAAAACATCAGCCCAGGACACCCAGTCACTAATGGAAAGTCTGTCTTACAGAAAACAATTCAAACTTTAAAATACCAAACTAATAAAATAATATGCAATAGTTTCTAGTTCAGGCTAAAGCTAATGCAACATAATGTATAGACCTAATGTATAGTATTAAATATATTATCCTAAAAACATTAAGAAAGCTTCTCAGACCACCATGGTTGACAAAAAGTTTGACAATTTCATCTCTGCCAGAAGTAATGCTTAATACAAGCAGAGCTGCTAGCTCCATAATTTATAAAATGATCTAATTATGCCTTTCATTCAGCCATGAAATGTTATGCTTCCACCAAAGAGTGCATTTTTAGTTCTATTGCTGGTACTAAAATCAAAACACATTTTTGAAATGTGTTTCTATGTGATTCTGCACCTTAATGTGATCTCCTGGCTTTCTGCTGTCCACTTTCCTAACCACCAGATAACAATTTTCTAGTGCTTCCTGTCCCATCATACCCCTCCAACAGATCTTCACTGAGACAAAAAAAAACCCCCAAAACTGCCTCAAAAAATTACATCTTTAAGATTTTGCTTTAGAAACAGACAATCTTTAAATAAAACCACTAAAAAATAGGAAATTCGGATCTATTTTTTAGCCATTTTTGTTTCCTCTGACACTGGGTGTATTTATTATTTATTACTGTACACACATATTTATATACGTGAATAGAAATGATTTTGAGCCTTGCTTTCTGACAGTCAACAAGATGCATGGAGAAAGTCTGGAGAAAGAACTCCGTGTGTTTTCACAAGACATCTTCACTCCCAAATACTCTGCAGCTTCCCAAGACAGCAATCACTGCTCTGCACATAGATGTACTGCCTCAAAAGGTAAAGGAAGGAGGGAAGATCTGCTTACCCCTTCAGGAAAGGGAAAAATATCTGTGTATTAATATTAATAGAGATAAATGGGTTTATAGCAATCCACGTCTGCAGTTCATGGCAAAGCTGAAGGGCAAGACTGACTCCTGAAAACTATTTTTCCTGGACAGGAGGGAAGGCAGCAGTAAAAATGCAACAGAAAACACCTTCATGATGTTCCTCTAAATAAAGCTTCTTCATTTATTGATTGTTTAAAAATAAAAAAAGGACATCACAACTCCCCGTGCCTTACAAAACCCAGGGGCTTGTGCTCAGGGTGCCACAAATCAGATTTGTTCACACCGTTTAACAGCCACAATTCATTCAAACATCAATGTGGCTTAACCAGCCTAGTCACAGGCATCGAGCAACTCCAAAGTGTTCACAGCCTCTTTCCTTGCAGGGGATTTCTCAGGGCTCTCCAAATCACCACCAGCCCCTGCTCTGGCAGTGCATCATTATCGTGTGAAGGACAGCAGAGGCCACACGGCAGCTCCTTGTCCTTGCAGACCAGCTGTCCATCTGCCCTCTGGGACATCTGAACTCCAGAACTGTGACCCAGGTCCCCTGCACAAGGTCCTTCCACCACAGCCACGTGGGCCATCTGTTCCAATGGAAACCTTGACAAAGGTTTGGTTTACAGGGCTGTCCCCTTGTATTCCTGATTCTGCAAAGCAAGAGCCTCACCACACATAGAGAAGGGGGAGAACCCACACTCCTACCCCAAAAGAGATTTCCTTCTGTCAGTGGAACAGCCCCTCAAAAATGGCTCCTCACATTGAAATTCGAGTATCATCTTGTACAGGACACCAAGACCTGTTTACTGCTCCCTCTAAAACACAGCATCTAGATATACTTAGTTTGATTTATAGAAGTTTGATTAGAATTCTCTTGATTAGAATTTGTGTGAACCAGAATTAGCATACTGTGAAAGTACTGCAGTGAATACTAAGTCAAACACAAGATCCCAGTTGCTTCTACCTGTCCCCAAGAGCAGAAATCTGACCAGCCCAAACTGTGCTGCAGAAGACACAAACCATTTCCTTACTGGTGGTACCGAGTCCTACAACACGAGATACAGATTTTTTAAAGGTAAGACTATGAAAATTTTTTAAGTTTGCACAGTCTTTAGATGCATCACTTCAGGAATAAAACTGTCTAAATGCTAATAATTAGCCTGCCAGGCTCCTCTCATTGCATCCGTGACAGTTACCGGGCACTGAATCAGAGCAGTCCGAACAAGATGCCACAGGGACGGGCAGACAGACACACATTGTCAAAGCCTCAAGCTCTAACGAATTCATTGCCTCTCCTGGTCAGAGAAAGGCTGGACTCATGGGGATGTTCCCAATCCTGTTAAGATTAAGGCTTGGAGCACAAAGACCTAAAGAAATAAGTTCTGTGTAAGTGCACAGAAACCAGAAAGGAAGATGAACCATGGCCTACTTTCGTTTGTCTTAGCATGATTAAAAATATGTATTCAAAACACCATGGCTGGCAGTCTCAGGGTTTTTCTTATTAAGGTTATGAACCATAAACTTTAGTTCAGCAAAGTACTAGCACAGATATAGGCTTCAAAGGGTGGCTAACTATCATCACTATTAAAAATCTCATATTTAATGTTCTCCTGAAAGCTGGGCTCTGAAAACAGCTAATCTCAAGTTTTATTCCACTTGTTTTTTCCCAGACTTTTTCTGGTTTTACCTACTCAGGGAAACAGCTTGAACTCTGTTAATCATATGCACCACATACAAGCCCCCAAAAAGCAGGTTAAAACCAATAGGACTCTGTGATTTCTTTGAGTCCTGATTTCTCTCTTAGCATTTGGTTGGCCTTGCTGCATCCCTAATTATCCTTAGGACTCTCACCCTCACTGTCACTGTCCCACTTCTTTACCTGCTACTCTGCACGCCCATTGATGCAGGGTTCTCCCTCCCAGAGACCTCACCCACAACCGTGAGGAAATCTGCTCTGACCTTCTGTCACACAAAGAGCAAATGAGGAATAGCTGAGGAGTGAAATATCAATTAACAGTGTGCAGCTCAGCTACCTCCAGCTCTGCTCATTAGCTGTGCTTCCTGCCACAAATGTCAGCGGTGTTTAACAGCTTGTCGGGAGCCATGTCTTGTCCACAGCTGATTAGGTTATACAGAAACAATAAAACTGACATAAGGAAGCACATAACAGTATGAGGCTTTTTTCCCTTTAACAGCATTCCCTCTGTTAGCATTTAGCCAGACTTGGTGTTATCTTCTCTTCCCCCCTCCATTTCTGCAGTGCAAAGAGGATGCATTTGTTAGCCTGCATCCACCAGGGAAGGCTCTCTGCAGGCTGCCACCAGAGCACTGTGCCTGCTGCCCCTGGCACAGCAGGGCAGGGGCTTCATTGCACTTCCTTGGGCAAGGAGGAGCCCCCACATGTGCCTCTGCCTCACCTGCAGCACTGCCACTGAGCACAGCCACAGTGCTCATTAAATCCCCTGCCAGCACACGGCTCAGCAACAGCTTCAAAGAGTTTCCAGAGCAGGAGTAACTTCTGCTGTATCCTCACAAACTTAAGTTTGTCTCTGGTTTGTCAACAGAGCCACAGTGGAGGATGACAAATTGACAAGGTGCTAAAGGGGAAACTTCTCCACTCCTCTGAACATTTCCTATCAAATGGGATGTGAAAGCTGGGTATTTCAACTTTCTTACTTTGCTCTCCTCAGGACCTCTTACACTTGCTGAGATGGGAAGTTCACCCCTGTGTCCAGCAAAGCTCTACCTGACCCTGTTCCTCTCTCCACCTTGAGCTGGGGCATCTGCCCCAGCCTGCCTGGGCATATATGGGGGAATTCAGATGATAGGTATTTATGTGCTTACTGTTAAGTTCCACATCATTACACAAAGAATAATCTGCGTAATATAGGATTGAAACACACATGAATTTACATTGACACTAATTAATAATAATTTCTGCCAGATTTTGCCATAAAGATTTGACGGTAAACATTGAGATCTAGCAGTCAATCCCCCAAAAATTTACTTGGAAGATAATCTCAAATTAGGTTAAACGTTTAGACTGAACACTACCTGAAAACCTGTAAGACATGGGACTGGAAGAATTACCTAGATCTGAAGTGAAGTCTAATGCACTATTATTACAAAGTTGTGCTCAATCCTACCTTGAAACCAATTGCAAAGTGAAATGATGAACAGCAAAGTACCAGAAGAGCAAGCAGAAGAGGGAGGTAAGGACACTGCAAACAAGTGTTAACAATGTCAGCTTTTCCACTGCAGACACCCTGTCCCCACAGATCTCCAAGCACTTTACAGCCTGCCTTACCCACTAAGTGTAACTAATTAATCTTACAGTACTCGAGTTGTCTGGCAGCTGGGAACACATCCATGACATTTTCAAGGGATGCTGAGTTAGGATGAGCTCATCATCATCAAGGTAAAGAATATAAGTGGGTTTAAAGTTATGAGAAACTTAGACAACATACAACAGCAAATTCCATTTAAAAGAGACATGAACCAGTACAGTTGGGTTGGAAGAAAAATTATCCAAAATAATGATAAGGAGAGAGAAACTTGGAAAAATGTAAGACCTGCCCTGCAGAAGATGGAAAGCTTGACTTGAGTTTGTAGCAAGATCACAAAGCTAAGGCAAGGAAATTTAAACTTCAGTGTAAAGAGCTACAGTTCAAAACCCCAGTCATACTAGGAGAGCTGTATCTAGGAAGGGTATCATATGGAATAATGCCATGTGCATTTCTGTCATCATCAGCAAAATCCTGAACTAGAATCCATGACTTCTTCTGCCCGAATAACTCCATTCCAATACTGCTAATGCATCTTGCACACCAGGATATGGTATTACCCTTTACCTCCTGCCCTGACTGGCTGGATAATATGGCCATATGCTGATGAAAAACTGCCATGCCCACTCCAGGACATTTGCATTTCAACGGGGAAAGAAGTATATGCTGTATATGGACTACGTGTAGGAAGCACTGCGGATTCCTTTACAAAGAAAGCACATCAAAGACCTAAGACAGTATTGCTAACAACTAAAGTTGTGATTCTGCCTTTTTTAGTTTTGAACAAAAAAAAGAAGTTGTCCTTTTTAACAAGTAAATAGCACATAAATAACTGCTACTAAATTCAACACAACCAGAGGAGGTGGTGCTTAGCAGAAAAGATAACAGGGTGGATTATGACTTGTGTTTGAATAATGTTTAGGACCAAGAACAGGAAAAGCATATTATGCAATTCTGCCTCCTCTGAAAAGAGTAAATCTTTCTTGTTTTGTTTTTAATTATATATATTAGGAGACAGAAGCCAAGTTTGAGGTCGATTGCTATTCTGGTAAAATCCAAGTAAATGTAGGATTGTCCTTTATGTATCAATAAGGAAATATGTGATCATACAAATAATCTGTAAACATACATCATTCATATTTTCCACTTATCACGTTGTATCTCACTACCAAACACAGGTACCCCATCTGTTTCCTAGGACATTCAGAGTCAGCCTCTGGAAATGCTATTTTCTATTGCTAAACACAACTATTACAGACAGCCCTATTCAGCTGTTATTTGCAAAGCAAAGCATGTTTTTTTATAGCAACTTCCTTTACATCTACTTTTTTGCCAAACAGCAGGGTCAGTGATACCAACTCAGTCTCAATTCCAGCTCTCTTGGATACCACAGCACTCAATTTACATGGGGAAATGAGAAAACAACAAAGTGATAAATTTCAACACAGAACTGAAAGGTTTTTCAGAGAAGGAGGAATTGGGGTAGAGCTCTGAAACACAACAGATTGCAGTCATGAACTCTGGCTAAGAAACAGAGCCACAGGTGGTGGAGCTTGGCAGTGTGAAGCCTGAAGCCATCACGCTGCCTGCAGTGTTGTCAACAAGAGAGGAGACACCGGTCTGTCTTTCAATAATTTATATAAGAAAACACTGTGAGAAAATAACAGCACATTTCTCTACCACATCTACTTCAGCAATTCTAATTGACCCAGGCTAGTCACGCCACTTCAGATGGAATCCTGGCCTCAACAAAGCAAGTCAGGGTAGGGCACAATTTGAATAGGAGAAATCAAGTTCTAAGCGCGAGTTTGCTGTGGGTGTTGTGCAGTGCAGGAAATGGATCTCACTTCTCCTTCAACAGCCTGAAGCCATTTTAGACTGTTAGAAATAATTCTGAAAAAAATATTTAAAGCCTGATCTGGTAAAAGGTCAAACTTTATCTGACCAACAGCATTCAGATGGTCAAATCTCTTGCAGTCCAATCCCAAGATGGGGGTGTCTTTGCTAGTTCTAAACTTATTTAAGAAGAGTGTAGCACAAGAGTGTACACTGCAGAAGTTAACACCAATCCACAATGAACTGGCTACTGAAGAGGATCAAATCACACATTATGAACATCACCCTCAGTGGAGGTGGGAGAGGTGCAGGCAATGTGTGACCGAGACCTTGGACTGCACAACTACCAAAATCTACTTAGCTTCATATTAGACATAACCCTCCAAGCAAGACAGAAACCCAGAATGTCAAGAACGAAGATGAAAAATACTGATAAAAATTCACATAGAGAAGGACGAAATTTTGAGCTGCTGTGCTTTGAGATTTAGAGGACTAGAGCAGCTGTGAAAAATCAAAGCTAGGCAAGTAGCAGGAATACACTCTTCATATATACATTCAATTCCAACTCTACAAAACATATCAAAATATTTTTTTAGCGACTGCACATTTCAATTGTTTGTTCAAAATAATTTGGTTTTCCATATGGGTGCACGGACACATTTTTAGACACTTGTCTTTTTTTACTTTTCCAAATCCATTAGCAACCATGCAGTTACACAGAAATAACATTTTGTTGGGAGCTTCCAATCAGAAAAAAAAGCTGTATTTTTTGTATCCATTGGAATAAAAACATTTTACTTTGTTGCATTAGCTTGAACACCAACAAGCCCAAAGGAACAGAGGAAAAATATTTAAAAACATGCTGTTAAGCACTGGGGAGTAGGAAAGAAGGCTTACACTTTATTTAAATTTAGACATAAATGAAAAATATTTTTCTATTTGAATTAGACTCTATTGTCTTGGCTAGTGGCAATTAAGTGTTCATGAGATGCACACTAACTCATGATTTCAATAATAATGATCCAGGAATCTTTTTCCCCTTTTTTAAAATAATGCAAGCTTAAAAATACCTGCTTTTAAACAAAAGTTTTAGATCTTTTGAGACGAAACTTCTCCTGTAAATAACTACCTTTTACACTGTAAAATCCACAATGCTCTTTTAATTCAGGTTATAATTTTCTTAAACTCTGCAAAGAACCAACATTGGTATCTATTGAGAAGCAAAACATTCCAAACAAGCCATTACAGAAAGTCCTCTGGTTTGCTGCCTTTCTCTACAGTCAGAGAAACATTCCATGGAAAACACTTTTCTGAACCTTTGACTCTTTTATACATCTTCGGAAGAGTAAGATGGACAATCCACTTCAGCCCTAATGTAACATGCCAAGTTCCTAAAAGTTCAAATACTTTACATTCTAAACACTGTTTCTTTTGATACCACGGACTGTGTTACCAACTCATCCAGACTGTGTCACACGGAATCTTTGTGTCTCATCTGGGTAACAACGCAAATGCAGTGAAGTTTCTCTGTTCAGTTACTCTAGTTTCCTGCTAGAACAGTGGACACAGCAGCATTTCCCCCTCTGCAAAATAAAACCCTGTGTGGTACAAGGTAACAGAGAGGAAAGTTCACCTGCAGTGTGACGATGTCTTGCCGAGTGAAGGGCTCATCTGTCAGGAGATCCTTGTAGCTCTTTGGTTTTATGTTCAGCTGCTCAACCGCCTAACAGCCAGGCAAAACACACGGCAAAAATCAGATTCTTGTGTGCAAATGTTACAAGTAAATATGTGCTATCAATAAAATCTTAAAGTACAAATCATAAAGAAAACAGTTTCACTCTCTTTCTCATCTGGCAGCTGCAATATTTTCATTGTGGGCTTTAACAAGTGAGATGTTTTTGTCTCTCATCCCTACAAAACTTGACAGTTTTGTGCGGTTTGCTGGGTTGTACTTTTAAGAGGAACCTTGCAGTCTCCATTCCACAGTTATGTCTATCATTCAAACCAAATTAATCGCAAAAGTACTGCCAAAATGAAAAAAAGAGAATTCTTGCTTTCAGTTTTCTAAGCTCTTACATGCAAAAGACGCCTGAATCTCTCTTATTTACCCAAATGTCCTCTGTGCACCTCGGATGGAAGTGCTAATGTTGTCCCAGGACCTCCAGCAGTCCATAAATTCCATGCTTGTAATAAACCAGCACCTGCTATCACTTCATGTGCTACCACATGGGGCACAGAGCCTCTTGGCACAGCCCATTCAGGAAGGCCAGTGCTGTAGGCTGCAGCAAAAGAGCAAGAGTTCTGCAGAACTGACCAGGGATTAACAAAGACCTCTCTGAAACTCATCCCTGCCTGTTCACCCCAGCAGCCAAAGCACCCTGCTCGCAGAAAGAACAAGAAATACTTTCAATTTTAACCTGATCTTGACTGCTCTTACGGCTGAGGACAGCTTTTCTACATCAGAGCAGGTTTTCAAACCCACGATGAATCCAGCCTTTCCTTGATTGCAATGGTTTCAGCCCGTTCCTCCCTCAGTATCCGAATGCCCCATCAGAACTCAAAAAGCAGACGTTCCAGTGTTCAGACTTTTCACAACACTGGATATGGATTCATTAATTGAAGGATTTATTTGCTACTGAAAAAATAAATAAATCTTGCTTTTACAGTAAGGACTATGCAAAGAAGTCACAATTAAAATTCCACTTGGGTTTACAAAAATGTTCACAAAACACGAATAAAAATGCAGTTTAAGTGTCCATTAAGGGATTCCTTCTCCTATTCCCCCAGCTCCAGCTAAAATCAACTTTTTTATTCACTGATATGAATAGAAATGAGACAATTTCTGTTTTTGTGATGACACTGAGAAAGACAACAGAAAATGTGTGTATTAATTTGACTGAGAAGCATATAAAAGCTACTCATTTTGAAACAGAAGATTCAGTACATGCAGATTAACTTAAGAAAACGTTTTAGAAATACTATTTAATTCATATTCTAAAATTGCTCCTATTTTGAAGGCTAAAACTGGACAACAATTTGTGAAATCAGTTCATCTCCCATCCTTTAATTTCTCTGGCTGTAAAACAAGAATAAAATTTACACGTCTTTCTAAAACATTTTGTGATTTTTGACTGAAATGCATCAAGTAAAAAGTATTAATAGAGAACCCACCTCATAGGCAAACACATTTCCAGTAGTCTTGATGGCCACAATATGGGAGTTATTCGTAAATACAGTAAACAGCACTGGACAGTGGTACTTGCCTGATAGAGGGAAAATTTAAATTTCACATGAACATCTGTAACTGTTTTGAAATAGCTAATTTCTCTGATCTCTGCAGATGATATTTACATTAATTTTTAATATAAAGTATAACTTCAGTGTGTATTTAAAGGCGTTTTAATACCGGTTTGATTCTCCAGTGACAGAAGAAGTGCTAGAAAAAGTAACAGTTAAAGAGAGCTATAAAACAAGCAAGGAAAATGCAGTTTTGAAACTTATTGCCTTCAATTCCCTAACACAGAACTTTGTCCAACTTGCTTGGTATTTATGAAATTCCACAATATAATTGGTGCTGTTGTAATCAAAGGTCTATCGGTAACACGAGCCTGCACCTCGTAACGTGTCCAGTGCTCTGTATCGCTCCTGTTCCCAGGAATAAATGTTTAGCTCACAGACTACAGAAAAGTTTGCAACAGCTGCTGTGCTTTAAGCAGAGGGAAGCATTTTGTATTCAAATGTGTCAGGCAGAATGCCATTAAATCTGAACACGTTACTCAATAAGGAACCCAGCTTCTGCTCTAATCAAGCTGTGAATTTTCCCAGGAGGGTCAGCATAAATATTAAGCAAGTCTACAGCAAGCAAACTGATGGGAGGCAAGGTAGGAGGAAAAAGAAAAATGTCTGGATAATCTCAGCAGAAAGCCATTAGAAGAAGGTTGATAATACTTGATCAGTTTGCTAGAACTGGGGGTTTGGGTGAGGTTTTTGAAATAAGTTGGGCCTATTTGGTTCTTTTTTTTTCCTAATTACCATTTGAAAATCAAAACCAGCAGGGAGGCCAGAACAGGCTGCTCACAGCACCTGCAGGGACAGGGGAGGCAAACACCTGCAGAGACTGACTGCTCACTGTGCCACCAGAGGCAGCTCTGCCACGACGGCCCGAGTTTTAGCTTTTATATTTTTTTATATTGCTGCCTAGGTGCGTAGCTCTGAGCCTCATGTTAAGTGTTAATCAGCTCTCTTCACAGGGTAGGTAGACAAAACAAATCTTTTTCCAGCTTGAGACCAAGAACAAGTGTTACAACTTTCAGGCCCAAAACAGCATAAACAACCGAGGGTTGAGGGGAGAGAACAAGGAGGATGGAACTTCATAACCCGAAGCTGTAATTGGACAATTAAACCCCAATACACAAATGGCCCAAAACTTATAACAGTGTGAGACCTCATGACCGTTTGTCCATTTTGTGACCATTTTACGTTCATTTTGTGACCATTTTGGGTCCACTTTGGCTGCAGCCCTGTCCAGGCTCTTGTCCTGCCCAAGGTGTATCCTTTAAGGCCTTTTAATAAATGCCTACTTTATTCTCTTAGCTCTGTCCAGTCTCTGTTCCAGGTCAGCCTTCCCAAGGCATCAGCCCCCCTGCACAAATCAAAGCTGAGGACATTTTTGTTAATGCCACCAGGGCTGAAGAAAGCCACTGCCACAAGGGACTGAAACTCAGGAAGTTTAAAAAGGGATTTTTGCAAGTGGCATCGGGGTATGACCCAACCAATGGATACAGAAACACACCGGTAAAATGTGAGGCCTCGTTCCAGGTTTATAAAAAAGAACAAGTCATCATATTCTCAGTCCTAGGAAAAGCAAAACTGCTGAGGGCACACACGTGTTGGGCTGGATAGAAGGTACTCAGCTCATAAGGGATCACTCAGTGTGAGAAACTGCAATGCCCAAAGACCTTTTATATCACATTTCTGTGTGAACAGAGAAGATCCTACACATGCATAGCAACCATTCCACGTTATGATTTAGAGAAAAGTCTGGTGACAGAAATGCAACATTTAATTTTGTCTCTTGTTGCATTTCCCCTTGATTGGTTAATGACACAGAATGCACCTTTTTGAGGAAAAGGCTTCTAAGACTCTCTGGCTGTTGTCATTCCACCCCAGCATTATGAGCTGGACTTCTTTAGGGAAAGCACAATGTCGTGGTATCTTTCAAAACCTCGGCCACACTGACTATTGATCAATTTTTAACACCCTGCTCTTGAGATAGACGGAACAAAAGGCACAGAAGAAATCCATCAGCTACAGAAAAGAGCTTGTAATCCATAGATTTTGGTAAGATAAGGAGACAGACACTCCAGAATTTTATTCCCACCTATTTTAGCCATTTTCATTTCAAAGAAATCATTATCTGCTTTGTAGAAGATAAATTCATCTCCACTCTTCTCTTTTGTTCCCACCATGCTCTCTTAGGAGGCTGATTTTATATCTTGCAGAAAGAAAACTCGAGGCAGCTGTCTTGTGTCTATTCATAAAATCCCACGTGTTTATTTAAGTCTAGTCCCTTTTATAAACAAAAAGCTGTTCAAAACCAAGTGAACAGCAAATATTGCCACAGGCAAGTTGGAAATAAGATAACATTACAGAAATTTCATTTTTTCTGATTCTTTCCTTAAAGTAAACAGTTCCTTAGTGCAGTAGCAGCTATAGGAAAGTGAAATTGCTGAATAATTTACGGCTCCCCAGTGTAAGGACAAAACAGAAATGGAACTTTGAAGGTAAACATATCACTCACAAGAAGCAATTATTCCACTCAAAAATCAAAAAGCATTATAGAGATCACAAACTACTTAAGTTCACCATGAGTAAGACAAACCAGAATTTATTAAACACTCATTAAGGAAAAAAAAAAACAACAAAACACCACCATGGAAAATGACTGCACTTACCTTCGCTGTTTTTAGCAAAATTCAGCTTTATAAGTGATTTGGCATCAAGTTTCTAAAGAAAAGAAAGCATTAAAAAGATTAATCACAACAGAATGTAACCATGGAAATAAAAGGAAACTGTAACATCACTGTTAAGATTTTAATAGCACATAATTTATTAATAATATATTGCAAGTTGTCTGAATCATCAGAACCCTGGGAATTCAAGTCACAGCACACAAAAACAAGGCTCAGGGAGCCTGAGAACTGGGATACGTTTGTTTACAGGGCTGCATTTGACACAGGACAGTGCTAACCGTGGGGAATCAGCTCCAGGAGTTGCACAACTCTTAGCACAGACTGAAATGGGAGTTTGCATGAAAAGCTAAGAGACAAAGATCACTGCTGCTGATCAGAAGGGGCAATTCAGCAGGGACCTCTGATGAAAGTCATAAAGCCAGCAAACCGTTTTGGCAATCAAAATCTGATGCCTTTTCTGAAATAATGGTAATTTTCCTTTTACTCAGGAAATGTGCAGCAGAGCTCACATGACAGCCTGCAATAATAAAGAGATTCTTGAAGAGGCACTTGGGGTCACAAAGGGAGTCCCAGGAGGGATTTTCAGCCACTTAATCCCCAGGTAACAATTCCACTGAACAGGGGACGGAGGTGACAGCCAAGGGTGGGATAATGTTCTCCAGCTCAAGAGAGGACACTGCAAACTAAGCTATTCCTGCTCTCCCACGCCTCGTCACAAGCATGTCTGTGGCATTTCTCTGCTGCCCTCTCTCTGGAAGGCTTTTCTGACATGGGAAGAGAAGAGCTGTCGGGCTGGCAAACATTTCTGGACAATCAGGCTGCTCCTGTCCTGCAGCCTCCCCTAAGACATGGAAGCTGCAAACACACCCAAAGTAACAGTGAGCCTCCAGTCACACGCCAGGCCCCAGTCATTCCATGGGCTCAGTGATTTGGGTACATCACTGGCAGGACAGGGCACATCACAACCTGGGTGACCTCACCAGCACAGCCCACCGGGATGGTCGGGTAGTGCCTCACTGTGGCACCCGGACGGGAAGAAAATCCATCCCAACAAACTGCAAGGCTGAGTCAGGACCTGAGACTTCTAAAAAACAAAGCCTTTGATTGTATTAGCTGTCAGAGACAGTTTTGCTGCCAAATGGATCCTTAAAAGCACACACAGCACAGGCCTTTTAAAAGAAACAATCGGTTCTCTTCTCAAAACACGCACCTGAAGAGATTAGGGAGGTTTTTATAACCCAGACAGCTCTTTATAAACAGCTACAAGCAGAGATCTGCCAGCCCTGACACTGCTACTTCAATCATTATGGCAAAGGGCAATAAAGAAAAGTGTGAAACTAAGTTAGTGGGCTTTCTGTGCCTAATCAAAATTCATATTCTTGGTTTACAGAGTATATGTTATGACAGCTGGACTCATTCGTTTATAGGAAGGCACTTCTCAAATTGCTCTCAACCAACTGGCAGGCTCATTTGCTGCCAGAAAGGTAACCATCTCTCTAATTTATTAGCAGGAAGAGCAATGAGAGCTAGTAGGAACAAGATGGGAAGGCAAAAAGAGGCCAGGTTCTGTTATATTTAGTTACGTGATGGAAGACCAGTACCGCTGCTTTTCCTTAAGAGGATTCTCAAAAAAGCCCACCCAAAACACTCCAATACCTGCCCATTGCTGGGGTACAAAGAAAGACAGCAAAGGAAATGACAGGTTCTAAAATGACTAAGTGAATGCAGAGCTTTATTTATTTATTTATCCTCTTACAAGAACAAATTTATCAAAGAAGTAGTAGGGGAACTGCAGAGTTGCCAAAATGAACATCTGATCCTGGACAGATCTGTTCAGCCTAAATAACTATTAACACAAAGCAGCATCCATCTGTGCACATGTTGTGCAACGGCCCAAAAATTATGTTTCAGAAAAAGCTTCTTTAGAATTACAACCACTGGAAACATTGATAATTTCAAGAAAGGTCCTTAAATTATCCTCCTTGCAGACCTGAGCTATGCCCAAAACATATCAGCATCTTTAAAGGAAAATGGAAACAGTTCCATAAGAAACAGTTTAGCATGACTGAAGATTCAGATTTACACCTTGACAGAAATTTCGCAGAAAAGACAGACTAAACCGCTGTGCAGACTTTAAAGGTAGCAAAAGCTGCAGTGCACTGTTTCATCTGTCCAACTATGATGTAGTTAGAAGTGCTGCCAAGTCCTCAGACTCTCACCCTGTGCCCAGGGAAATGGTATGGTATTTCAGGTCATATCTTTCCATAATATAGAAAAAGGTTATTTTCTAGCCTCAGTTACTCCTGGTGCACCAGCTGCTTGTGCTGGATGCGCTCCCCACAGAGACCAGCACTTACACAGTCTAATGTCAACAGTAAATAAAAAGCCAGTGACTGTCATACAGGAGTTGAAATACTGCCTGGAGTGAGAAACTCTGTAGTGAAGTGTTCTGTGAATATTACAAACTTTCACTGCCACAGGCTGGCCTTCTCTCAGGCCTCTTCTGAAGAAGTGACTTTGGCATGTCAGCTCATGCCCTTTGGAGCAGCTCTGTGCTTCGGCTTGCATGGCAAGGCAAGAGGGGGATTTAGTGTTTCATCAAAGGAAATCTTTGGAGCCTCAGAACAGCAAAACCAGATGATGATGCGCTACAAAGGATTGCTCAGTGCCCAAGACCAGCCTATAGGATCTGGCAACTGCACACAGAGCAGCCACAGAGGAGGGAGTCCACAACCAGGACTTCCAGGAGGTTCAGTTTTGTAACACCTACACATTACCCAGGAAAGTGCAAAAGGACATGATACAGGCAAACTGGGTAATATCATTTTTTTCCTCTCAAGTTCTTCATTTCACACAAAAACAGATTATCTTGCATGTGGGTGAATCTCCTTTTATTTATTCTCCATCAAAAGTCAAAGCTTTCCAAGCACCATCACACGGCTCGTTGCCATGGAAATGACTGTTTTGCCACAAACGGGCTCTGATCTTCATGGGAAGAGACAGCAGGAGTGAATGAATCCTAAAATGAGCTGAAGTACTTGTTTTCATGTATGTTTTATTATTAATAATGCTTAAGAGAGAACAAATATTGCATACATAGCTCAAGTTCAAAACTATTTTCAACTTGAGTTTCCCTGACACACACCCACCATCCACTTAAAGCCACGCTCCAGTTAAGAAAGCAAGAGGAAAAAAAAGTGTTTATTAAAAACACTTGATCTAATTAAATTCGAAATTCCTAATGACAATGAAAAGGCCACGAGCATCTGCCACTTCCTTTAAGCAGAAATAAGAGCCGCATATTCCTTTCTAAAAATATTTTATGCAGAAATACTGGAAAGCAGACGCGTTTCACGGCACGTAGTGCCAGCTGCTCCACAGCAAGGAAGGGCTAAAAAAAAAAAACCAAAAAACCAAACGCAAAACCGTGCGAGCTCTTTTCTCAGCTGACTCCCCTCTCGCAGGCACACACTTGCACAGAGGCAGCCAAGGCTACTTTTGGCCGTGACCTACTTTCCCGCGGCAGCGAGCAGCCCCGGCCCCGCGCGCTCCGGTCTGTCAGCTGACAGCCCTGGCTCCCGCGGGATCCCAAAGGGCAGCATCCTTTATGGAGAGCCAGGCAGAGGTGGTGACGCCACGGAGGTTAGTGGGGCACTGTGGCAGCTCGCGGACGGAACGCGCCGATTGTCCCGAATTAAATCGTTCTCTGTCATCGCCGGGCGTCTCATGCAGATATGACCTACAATCCGCACGCAGCAATTAGTTACACTCGCTGAATCTCTTTGGTCCGTGGCTGCACGTTCTCCTTGTTAATAAGGCTCTGACCCCGTTGGATACGCACCAGCCCGCAAAGCAATCAAAAGGGGCTCCACTGATTTTCTACCCACACGCGGGCGGAGCCGGCGACGCATTTAGTAAAGACAGACGTTCCCATCCTACCAACAGCAACTGAGTCAAGTGTTCAAATGTTCAGCACTTGGGGATTGGACCCCCTGATGGGACACACTGGATGGCCTCTGCCAGGAACACACAGAAATCCAGAGAAGCTGGGATTGGGGTTGTGTGGCCAGGTTTTGGTAGTGGGGGCTTCAGGGGTGGCTTCTGTGAGAAGCTGCTGGAAGCTTCTGCTGTGTCCAGCCAGCTCCAGGATGGACACGCTGGTGGCCAAGGCCGCGACAATCAGGAACGGTGGTAAGGCACCTGGGATAATATCTAAGAAGAAAATCTCTCCTGGCCCTTATCTGAAGCCATGAACCCCCAGTGACATTTTCTCTCCCCTGTCCAGTTGTGGAGGGCAGTGAGAGAAGGGTTTCGGTAGTACCTGGGGACCAGGCAGGACCAATGCACTGCAGGGGAAAAATTAACATGTCACATCTGCACTGGCTGATAACACGAGGTCAAAAATCATTCAGAGCTGGCATGGCCATTTAATGGCTTTTCATCCCGTCAGAACAAGAAACACTGAGTTACCTCAAGCAGAAGAGAAAGCCAGAACAAATATAATATTGAAATGCAGTGTTGCCTACCAAGTCCCAAACTTAGCTTAGCAACAGCAAATGAATTTTATATCACATTCTTTGGTTCCTTTAAAAATGAGACCTGTTACATATAACTTTACAGACAACTTCCCATTTTAAGAAGTCCTCTTACAATTTTCCTTGCTATAAAATCTTCCCCAGAAATGGGGACATGAGTTCAATGACTAGCACTGGAATAACTCCACATATAATAGTACTTATTTCAGATTTGGGAAATTGATTAAATGATGAAAAAGGGCATTGGAAATCCTCAAGTCTACACATTAGGGTTTGCAATTGGAAACAGCAGTGCTGTTTTAACAAGATAAGCTATCTATATGTAGTTTAACACTCCATGAAAAATTTGGGCTTAGCAGCCAAGAGGCCAAAATTCAAGGTATCATTTCTATGCTTAATTCGACAACAAAAATGCTCAATATTTATCACAGCTGCCTACCTAACGCTAAAAAGATACCCTTGATTCACATCCTTGGATGAAGCTGCTGTTTAACTGCAGTTTTCATGTACTGCTGAGCTAGAATGGAAATGGACACAGAAGATCCTCCATTACACACCTCTAGATCACTGTATTTTAAACTGACATCGTATGGTCACCAAAGCCTTGTCCAGAGAACCATAAAGATATGCTTGATAACACACATGGTTCACAGATACTAGCAAAAATGCTGCTCTGTCAAAGAGCACATTAACAGAAATTACCATGAGAAAAAGAGGTGTAGCTGCATTGCAAGATCAAACCTGCAGTCTTAATGCAGTCAGAAGTCTACCAATGTAGAGACCCACAGCCAAATACAGCACAAGGAAAATAAAGCTTTGCAGAAGCACCAAAAATCTAGTCTCCAATTTTAGTGAAAAACAGGCAAGTAAAGATCTGTGGGAAACCTCATGCTGCATCTCATTTAAGGCTAGAGCGCTTCACAGCTGCTAGTTTTTCAAGTGTCACAGTCACAAAATCCCATCCAATGTGCACACTTACACCAAAACACAGAAAAGGAAAAGAAGAGACCATCTGCTCAGTCTGTAAAACCTAGATGTAAATACCTTTTTGCTGTAAGGAGCATAATGCATTAGAAATAACGGTAGACACATTTATCTGCCGGTGCCCAGAGGTGGGTTACTGGATCAAACACTGCCCACCACCACCACAGTCAGCAAGGTGTGAAGGAGAAGCAGCAGCTTGGCCAGCGACTCGTGACACTGGAAGCTTTTAAATGTCTTTTTTTGATAAAGCACTTGAACAGTAAGTAGAAGCAAATCTCATCTTCCTCGCCCTCGCCGTTTCCCAAAGATACGGGGAATTGAAAACTAAATCCCCTTTTTAGGGCAGATAAAGGCTAACTCTTAGTAGTGCTGGGTACACTGCTGTAAAACACACAAACAGCTCTGGAAAAGAATGAACCAGCTATCCGTGTTTGTCAGCAGCAAAGGAGAAAGGGAAATTTTCAGAAAAGCCAACAAAAGAAGGAATTATCTGTCAGGGTACAACTCAGTGGGATTTTCATCCCCTTGATCACCCCTGTTTTATGACCATTTCCTTATGACACATGACTTCCCAGTCATTCCTCAGGGTAGAAGTCATGTCCTCATATGTCTCTATCCAGGGGCATTGAAAATTTATGGTCACTAGTCAAATATTAACTCATTTAGACTGTTGACTAAAAGCTAATAATTTCTGAGGCCAATGAGGTAAGACGACACGGCTCAGTTGCTGCATATTGAAGAGTTCAAAGCGGATTCTGGCATCTGAGCAGCAGCCTGTGTCTGCTGCCCCAGACAAAAATGCACCTGGAGAGAGATGCTTAACAATGGCTGTAACCACCCGTGTCTGAAAGGCTGCTACTGCCCACAGAAATACGGGCAGCAACCTGGAAACAGCAGAAAAAGAAAGGGAAAAGGAAGAACTACTGCTCATCTTGGCTAACTCTAACTTATTTATAAGTACCTGGTTCTCAAATGACCAAGCCTACCAAAAGAAAATGCAACAAATTCTCATTTTCTCAAAGCACCCTTCCTGTCTCAACACATACACTGAAATGGTTTTCAGTTTAACATTATCGAGTGTAATATATCAAATATTATCAAAGTATTTCAGGAAGAGATTAGAAAATATTCCCACCACTGTACCAGGCATTCACACAGCATTTACTGTGCATGATTAAGATTAACTCTGTTCAAAGAACATATATTAAAATTTAACAGATGTGGAGAAGAACTGTGACCATGTAGGGTATGGAGAACTTAAAGGCATGAAGAACATCTGAGAGGAAAATACAAGTCTCAACAACAAAATGTCAAGAAAGCATTAAATTCCTCCGTGCCAAATACACAGCTGTAAACACTAACAGAGAAAAGCGCAATTTTGGCACCAATACAAAGAAGACTAAGCTGGTCAAACCCAAAATTTACAGAAGATATGTATCAGATGAAAACCCATCAGCAGAAGCTCTCAGCAGCCATAGCAGGCAGAAAGCAAACACTGGTTCAAGACAGAGCAGGCAGTTTGCAAAGCAGACTGAGAGAGCTGAAGACCTCAGAGATGCTCCAGTTTTCTGTTCCTGTTTTTCACTCCTCTTCCTGCAACACATGAAAACCAAGATGGATTTGTCTGAATCATTTTTCAACAACAAAGCTTCCTTTGGCTTTATTTCTGTAAGCTTTGTTCTCTCCTCTGTAATAAGCTATTACTCACTCAGAACAAAACTATATTCCCACCCCACACTGAAACTTTTCTTACAAATAAACAGGAAAAACCCCTCACTTCAAATATATAGGAAAAATATGATAAGTTTAACAAAAGGAGAAAAAAAGAGGCACAATTCACATTGAAACTTAAGCAATATCTGAAGACCTGACTGAGTTGCATCAGACAAATTAAGAAATGTACTTTGAATTTCAAAGCTGAAGATGTGCCGACTTCTTCTGACATGTACATGAAAGGAGTTCTCTAGAGAAAAATTAAAATCCTCATTTATACATCACTCATATTACATCCAAATGAGGCCTGAAGTTACTGATCCACCTAAATGATCACTCATTTCCAAAGCCCCGAGGAGAAAACACAGCAGACTACTTGGATTTCAGGTGCTGTGCTCTGATGTTGAAGAAAAACATAATATGAGAAGGATATGACTCACTCCTGAATTCTACATAATGGAAATTATCTCAACTGGTCAAACTATTTAGCTTTTAATTAGACAGTCCCAGCACTCTAGATATGTAAAACTGATGTGGACATAGCCTGCCTGTGGAAGCCTGCACAGCATTTTTCTGCTGGTATTTTGTATCCAGACAAAAGCCAAAAATGCTCAAAGTATAGCACAATCTCTTTGGAAACAGTAAGTGATGAAAATTTTTCAAAACAAGAAGATGAAAAGGCACAAGGAAAGTTTGACTCCTGCTTCAATGTGCCATTTTTAGATGACCATCAGAATCGTGAGGTAACATTACCACCAGGTTACACAAAGGTCTCCGCAAACACTCTGAAAATGCATCCCACTGAACATTATCTATGGCTGTTGCATTTTCCTGACAGTGTACACTGCTACACTGCCCTGAGAGAGGGCACCTTCAAACCACAGGCTTTTGGCTAATGACATCCATTATTTGCTGCTCATTATCTAGAAACACACCTGGAACAACACAATTAAAGCAGCAATCTGCAGTAAATTACCTCACAGACCGTATGAACTGAGTTAAAAGCCACTGTCACTGTTGATTTAGCCAGTAAGGGTCACACGAAATTGGAACTTGTCCTCCTCCCAGTTCAGGCCCGAGATTTGTTCCACTTGATTCAGAGTTGGATGGGTTTTGTCTGTGACTGTGATCTCGACACCTCTGACTCAGTAATGTGTGAAGCTCATCCAACCCACTTTCAGGAATCCATTCCTGAAACACAGGGACCTTGCACTGACTATGTGACAGAGGTGGAAAGCAATTTGTAGTGAACCATAAAGTCCTGGCTGGAACTTAAACTGTACTTTAACACCTGTTCCTGCTTGCTATTTCCCACATTGCTCACACACTACAGTTTCTTTATTCAGAATACTGCAAAAGTAGAAAAAAAATACCTAAGCCCTGTTTCTCATTACGTTCCCTCCCCAGGTGAAAAACCAATTATGAGTGTTTTCTATTTCTATCTCTATGCTTTCAAAATACCAACATGGTCAAAACACTTTCATGTTTAAGGAAGTTTCACCTTTGCTCCAATTGCTGCATCCTTTTCAGACAGGATTTCCCTTACTTAGATAGCCAAAGACTTTTTTAGTGCATTAAAAAAAAAAGCATTGTAAGGTTGTTTGTTCATTTTTTAAGTGGGATTAACAAATCAACAGTAAAAGAAGTAATCTTTTTCATATCCTCATCATTAAACCAGGTCAGCAAGCTTCACTGCAAAACCAGCAACTGATTTCTATGGGATCTATGAGACTCACTGAAATCTACTTGAACAAATCGAAAAGAAATCACGATTTCAACAACAAAATGAAGTAACAATAGCCACCAGCCTGTGGAAGATAAATATATGTAAGGAATGTACTTGAGAATGATTTTCCAAGTTTCGAACTAACAGATTCAGCTGCAACTTTTTTCTTTTGTGGGTAAGAAGTTCTAGGTTTTGAAAGGGCCTGTAATTACTATGTCAAGCATCATCTTACCAACCTGACTTCAAACAAATGATTGAAAAAAAGGGCACTGTTTACATTCCTAGTGAACAGTGCTGGAGGGAGGAGCTGTCCACTGCAGGCTGTCATTGCTGCAGGGCATTGCAGGTACAAGCTCTCTGGTGCTTCCACAGCCTGCATCAGACAGGCTCACTGCAGGAGCCAGGCACCTGTACTGCCACAATCATTTGATCATGGTAGTCAGAATTTCACCCCAAGTCAGCTTTATTTGGTAAATAAGGGATTAAAGAGTGTGGGGGAAAAAAATAGCAAATATTTATATTGTACACAGAGCAAAGCTTTGTGCCCAGCTCTCTCTTTTTAGAAGGCAGATGAATCACTAGGAGAAGTCAGGGATTTTTAGCCTTCTGACTTCAAAGCTGGTTCTCATTTTCCATGTCAGTGGCTTTGCCTTCTATTACTTCATGACATGCACCAGACTCCTCTTTATGGTTATCCTCAGAGGCAGACCAAGCAAAAACCTTTTCTAACCTGTAAAAAACCCTCACAATTTGTAAAAAAAAATCCTTCTTAATGCAGTGAGAAGCTAAAACCTGGTGACGCTTAAGAAAATGCCCTCTGTGGCCTGCAGGTCTGGATCCTAACCTTGTATGAGACAGGGCACAACACAGGTTCTGTTCTGCTTCATTCAGAACAGGAAAGAAATGGGACTCTCACTCTCGTAAATCCACCCCCCAGCATCTTCAGGTCTCCTAACCTGACTCATAGGCCAGGATAAATTAACTGGACCGAATCAAATTAACTGCCTTTCCAGTGTCCAAAAGAATTAAATTCCCACAGAAAAGGGGGACCAGAGACAAAGACAGTAGCTACTTCTGAGAGAAGGGAACAGAGATATTTGCCCAAGGTTCCAGAGCTTTGATAGGGACTGAAAGTACAGCCACAACAATCTGGCCTGCCCACACACAGTCAGAATGTCATTGAACTGGAGTGGAAAAAATAGGTATTGACATCAGACACATTACAATGCACAGGAGGAAAAATAGCTCAGCCCACACAGAACATATCCACGCAACAAAAAAAACCCCATTTCCTTGAAATTCCTGTCAAAAGGCACGCTGATCTATCATCTGTTCATATTTGAGATTCCAACCAAGCAGACATGCTCTGGCCAATCTCGCTCCTTGAAACAGGTGAGCTGAGCCCAGCCGGCTGCCTCGTGTGGGCACGCTGGTCAGGCTGTCAGAACGTCACCACATGAAACATCCTGGCAAGCCTGCAACTCTCTGCAAGCCCAAGAAGCCAAAGTGCTGCTGTCAGTAAAAAAGAATGAGCTAACTATCACTTTCCACTTCATTTTTTGCAATTTTAGCGTAAGGATAAGCCAGGGCACTGTCCTGACAAAGCTGACAACAGAAGTGAGACAATGCCAGCTGACAGACTGTAGTTCAGCTGAGAGAAATGCCCTTCCAAAAGGATTGGTGTAGCAGTAAAACAAGCATTTTTTACCACAATGCACTGTTAAAAAGGGGGGGAGATTAATCCAAAGTTACTTTCTAGAATAGCTCACGGAAAATTCTAGACAAAGGTCAACAGTGATTTGCATTGCAGCATTTCTTTAAACACAAAGGCTAGTCCAATAGCTTAGGATTCAGAAGAATCAGAGAAGTCCCTTGTAGATCAGTTCACAGACAAGCAATTAATAAAAGGCTAGCACAGTTCTATCCCCTGGAGCACAGCAAAGAAAAATATATTCATGACTGCCAGGCTCTCCAGTTCTCCACTGAGGGGTCCACTTCAGAAATAAGACAGCTGGACAGAACTAGTGAGTGCCAAGAGTGCACCATTAACACCCCCTTTCCAAGCAGTCTATTGACTTCTCTAAAGCATCTGTCCTGTAGCAAACCACAATTAGAGAAGTACAAGCCACAAAGAGTTTCATTACTAATTTTTACTTCAAGACAAATAAATAGAAAAATTCTCCAGAGCCTCAACCCAACCTATGCAAAGTAATTCCATAAGTTAGTGTACACAACATGGCACTGCAGCCAATCTGGCTCAATTCCTTTCTAAATAAACCCAGAGCCCTGAGTTTCTATAAGTCACCAATTGGTTACAAAAGAGACTTGCTGGTTTCCATGAACAAGCTGCACAGGGAGCAGAGGGTGCACACACAGTGACAGACTCAGCAGAGGACAGGACAGTCCAGAGATGCACAAGCTCAATTCACTGACCTCCTCTGCCGCCTACCCTGCCTTATCCCAGCACTCCTATCCCATTCCTGCCCAATGCCACCCTCCTCTTCCAAAAACCTGAGCTACCCCTCTGGGAAACAAAGTCTAAATTACAATCCTTCTTTCAACCCCACTCTTCAACTCAGAGCTCTGCAGGGCTGGATTCAGCAGGGCTGCGTGCTATTCTGGAGAACAAGTGTCTCCTTCTTCCTATTGATCTGGAACACGTTGGTCCTGTGGAGGAGAGAGCTGTACAGCACCAGTCCACCACAGAACAAGAGGGGGAAAGAAAGGGCTCCCCAGACAGTGAAACAGAGGAAAAGGGGAGGATGCACACTGAGGAGAGCTGGAAAAGCACTGCAGATTAACGACAGAAGCACAGGTCTGCTAAACTAACAGCTCTAAGGCCCGAGTTCATTTAAGCATTTATGGTGCACCTCGCATATTCTGCACAGTCTCCCTCTCTCCATTACACAACACAGTCAGGCACGTTACACTTCTTGCTTAGCATTTCCTCGAAGCAATTTTAAACCACATCATGGCTCACAGTCTGCAATGAGCTGCTCTGAGGGAAAAAAATGATCTGGTAACACCCCAAAACTCCCAACCAATGCAGAGAGCAGCAAGGTGCTGAGAGGCTGGCGAAAACAAATGAAATGGCTGTAATTCCTTCTCAACAACACACTGGCCTCTTCACATGTGAGGAAAGACCTTCAATCATCTCACCAGGGCACAAACACTCCTGCAGGAATATATCAAATCTCAGACAGGCTGTTCGCATTTAGAGTTTGGAATGCTGCACCTGTATTTAGCTTTCCCCATATCCGCCCGATGGAAAATCTTTAATCAAACACAAGACATCTCAGAAGGAATCTCGCAGCCCGGAGCCAGCGGCAAACCTCCCCAATCCTGGGCAACGGCTGCCGCCCAGTGCCTGGAAAAGTAACTGCACACACTGAAGGAAAAAAAACCTCAGTAGCTCAAGCAACAGTTTCTGCTTCAAATTTTCCTCTATGCCCTCATAAACAACGCACTTTAACACATCAGAAAAGATAATTCCAACGGGGAAATATTTCCAGTACTTCACGCTTATTCAGTATTTAACAACTTCATGCTGCTACAGAAAGTAATCCCTTCATAATTATCATTTATGCAGAAAAAGGGGGGAGAAACCCACAAAGGTTTCTCTCACAGTGAATCATCATGACAGAAGCTTTCTGAAACATACTGTCAGGGCAACTCAAAAGATTTTGTAGTGTAAGCTTACCATGCATAATATCATCTATTAATCTCCCTAATCGGCATGATGCCAAATATCCTTTGGGTTAGGAAATACTGCTGCAAGTTTAATCCCAGATGAAGAGATGCCAGTGCCTTCCCTGCAGGGAGGAGAACTCTGCTTGCAGGAGGCAGCAGTAGAGTCGTTTCCATCAATGACCAGTCTGGCTTTCTGGGCAGCACCAGCGTTAGCAACAGTTTATATTTCCATCGCTACAGATGTTCATTATGCCACAGCTAGAAGGCAGGCAAGATACCCTGGGAGCTCATATAAATGAACCACTCACCTCTGCTCTGTTTACTATTTTTTTACAAAAAAATATAGAGGTAATGCCCTCCTTTCTTCCACACATTTTCAAAACTTCACTCCCATTCAACTTTTTTTTGCTTTCACTAAGGCATTTTTGTTTCTCTAACACATTAAATTAACAACGGAGTACAAAGAAAGCAAAGACATGATGTGAATGCACCCATCATTACTCACTTCTCCTGTGATTGGATTGGTTCCATATTTCTTTATCCAAGGTACAATGCTCCTGAAAAGAGAAGGGATAAAGTAATTCACGGCAAGCTCCATCAGAAACCTCTTCTGATGGCCACAACAGTTTCTGCCAGCTTGTTAAGACCAAATGATGATTACACAGCTGTAACCAGTTCAACACCACAAAAATAAAGCTAAGAACAGACAGGAACTTACAGGATGTCAAAGACTGTCCCATCTGGGGTGCAGACTGGGTATTCAAATGGCTGCAGAGACAAACTATAAAAAAGAGAATGCAATCCTGTTAGCAAAACCAGCTGGAAATCACATCAGCATCTCCTGTTAGGGATGCTTCCATAATCCTGGAGCTGTTAGCACAGGAAGGCAATTCCCTGAGCTGCCCAATTTACAAGGATTTCTAACCCACTTCTACCAACGCTCTTCCTTCACTCCTGCACTTCAGGCAGTAAACTCTAAACAGAAAAAAAAAATAAAAATAGCAGAAATATTCTCCAATCTGCCTTAATCTCTGTTTCAGCAAGATGAGTGACTGGCCAGGCACACTCTGATCAGGGACAAGTGAGCCCCGATGACACAGATTTGAAAGACTGGGATGCACACAGAAATTGTTCTGCATTATTTCATCACTTGTGTATCCTTTCAGCCATCAGCTCCAGCCTCTGCAGACACTGATCATGGGTCATGCAAACTCTGTTTCAGTTCTTATTCAACTTTTTCTTGCCACACTAGTGCCACAGCAGGCACAAGTCAACGAAAGTAACTGCCCCAAAAGAACATGGCTTTAATTCAGTGTCAACAGCCTGATAAATAGATGCGTCATTAAATAATGATAATGCAAATTTGTTGTCTTACCTGCAGTGATCAAATGATAAACGTCTAAAATTGGTTCGTGGAAGGTCTGTTTATGGAAAAAAGAAGACCCACACAAAAGATATGAATAAATACGCGTTATTCTAGGTAACAAAGAAACATTTGAAAGTTACATATTGCTACACAAACGGTGGCAAGTTACTGAGGACAAGGATAAGTACTCTAAAGCTTGCGAAACTGTAAGTAAAATTTCTGAACTGAAATTACACTGCCCGGAGATCAAGACGGAGCTCTGACAGACCGAGGGCGCTGAGTTTAAATGTGGCGATGAGCGCTCAGGCTCTGCCCCAGCAGCGGGCACAGACCGGGGGACGCTCATCTGGCCAGAAACGCGGCATTTGCCAGCGGCACCACGGGCTCAGGCCGCGGCCCGGGGGTCGGAGCTCGGCACTCGCTGCCCCGGGGCTCTGAGGGAAGGGCCCGTCCCCCCTTACCCGCTTTCTTGCCGCCGTAGAACTGCGTGTACTCGGCGCACGTGATGTACCTGCGAGACACGGGGGACACTGAGGCACAGCACAGACGCGGCCCCGCGCAGCCCGGCCCCCCCGCCCCGCTCCCCGCTCACATTTTGTCCTTCTGGTGCTGCCGCTTGCCCATGGCGGCGGTGCGGCCTGCCCGGCCCGCGCCGCGCCTCAGGCCCGCCCGCGCCTTCCGCCGGTGCGGCGGGGAACGGGCGCGGCGCGGAAACAGCGGCGGCGGCAGGCGAGTTCCGGGGCCGCGCCGGCCCGGGGGAACGGCCCGGAGAGGACGGGGATGGGCAGGCTCCACAAGGTTGGCGGGACCTCAGAACAGCTTCCCAGCGCTTCCGCTTCGATAAAACATGTCTTCGTGCCTGGAATTTGAAATCTTTGTATTCCTGGTCTGCTGGGCAGCGACAGACCCTCCCAAGGAAAAAGTGGGTAGAACCGACTTAGTGTCTTAATATGGATACAGCTCTTCACAAAAAGTATTTCAGTGTCTCTTCAAAGACTTAACGAGAAAAAATTTACTGTCCCATAGCTAATTACCTTTAAATCCCATTAAAGAGCCTTCTTTACAGGACTGGTATGAACAGCACAAGGCCGAACAGAGGATGGTCAGAGTCCAGATCCCTTGTGTTCAGCAGGAGGAAAGAGCCAGTGGTCCTGGAGCTATCACTTATCAAACACCTCCAAATCCACTCCTGCTCCTTTTTTCTTTACTCGTTAAACCATCACCCTGGCAGCTGCCTACACAGAGCCATTGGAGTGAAATCCATGGAAAAGGATAGCCAGACTCCCACTGACTGCACCAGGCTTTGGAGCAGATCCTCCTTGTCCCCAGATGTTGGGCTCCTGTTTTAATCCCATCAGCTGGTCTTTGGCTGCATCCACGAGCACAAGGTGAGCACAACCTGCTCTGCTTGCAGGGGGTTACACTAAACCATTTCGGAAAGTCCATGTTCTATGTTGTTACAGTTCTCCTCTGAGGAACAGAACACCCGTGCCTATGCCTATAGTCTAACTGGCAACAGAGTATTAATTATTTACAACATTACAGCTGGTTCTATCAGACTTTTTGGCCAAAGCAGCACAGCACAGCTACTCCTTGTCCAGGCTGAGGGTGAAGGATATTGTTTGTTAGATGTTTGGGGGAGAAACTGCTCTTTTACAACGGTTTCAATACACTTAGTCATTTCAATTATCTTACTCAAAAGAAAAAAAAAAAAAATCAAAGAAAGGCATTGAGGCAGGGCCCACAAAGAACCAACACCTTCACTTGCTCCTTTCCCAGCACCAAGTTCACTCTGGGAAAAACAAACTTGATTTGTTTCCAGTGGAATTCCAAAAGCACTCGACAAGGAACGTGGCCAGAAGTGCAGAAGGCTCGTTCCCTGCTGCAGTGCAGCTGCTGTGGGCAGGGGTGAGGGAGCCTGTTGGGCTCTGGTGGAGATGAACATTCCCACACAGCTCCTGCTCCCTGCCGAGATGGGCTCTGGCAGCAAACGCTGTAGCTGTCCACAGACACCACCTGCACTTGTCTGATCACACTGCCAGAGGAAAGTCCAGACGGAATTATTTATTTCCAGAAACGTTACCATGATCGTGATTCAGCCTGTGTTGACATTCCTGGAGATGCCTGTGCCCTTTGTAATAATTCAAGACCATGTTTTTGCTTTTTGTTTTTTTTTTAACCAATGCAATGTTCTTTTATTTTGTACTTACAAAAAGAGCCACCCCATTGTGTCCCTCCCCCTCCCCCCAAAATGCCTTTTACAAACATTGAAAAATTAAAAACCTGATGACGACATGTTAATTTGGTAGAATTACTTTGAAACATAGCCTTTGAAATTAAACTCCTACAAGATGACTTTGTAGTGACAGCCTGATTATTGGCCAAATAAAATTCCTTATTACAAGTTAGCAAATTCTAGTACAAAAATAGTCCATGTGTTAGAACAGCCTCTTATTATTATTATATTCACAGGAAAGAGTCTATTGGCTGCATAATACCTTAATATTTATGAAATTTCTTTTTACGTGGCTCATTCATCTAATTCAATATAGTGTTGAGCCTCAATAAATCCTCAGGCAAAAACCCCTAAACAGGGTTAAATATGCTGTTCAGTGTACTCTGAAGTACTGTGCTTTTCACAGGACATCCAAGAAACCGCACAAACAGTTCTCAGCTAGTTTTAATATTAAATGAGATCCAGATCCAAAAGGATCCCCCTGAAGTACATATCCATGACTTTCCATAGAAACAGAGGTCACAGCTTCAATGGTCAGGTTTCACTTGAGAAACCGTCGAGCTCCTCCACTCAGCATTTCCAGGAATCCGCTGGGACCTCTGCAGCACAGCCCTTCTTCAGGAGTGTCCCCGCTGGCCGGGCTCTCGCTCCTCTTTTGTCTCTGGTTCACGCTGTTCAGCAGTTTCTCTCGGACCAGGCCCCACAGGGAAAATCTGGGGACACGCTACTTGTCTCTCAAGATGTCCAGCTGCTCTTGATACTCTGTGAAAAGCCTCTGGAAGCGGAGGTTCTGTCCAATAACAGGAAGAAGCTCTTTCAATAGTTCTCTCTTCCGTAAACCCTGCACAGAAAACACAACAGCATCCTCAGAATCTGTTATTTGTTATCATTAACATGTTCCAAAGAGCTCTCTAAGATTTATGCTCTTTTCCCTGCCTGGAGAGAGCTGTGTCCTTTGTGTTCTCACTCTGCTTCTGTGACTCGCAGCACAAAATGTCTTTATATTTACATTCCCATGAAGTTCAGCCTCTGCAATTCCAGACTCCAGGCTGTGTTCTGAGAGGGAACTTTGGCATGTCCCTGCTTCAAAGCTGCTGTCTGAACAATGCGGGGAGCTGAAAATGCAACTCTCCTTCATCTGTGTGATACTCAAGACAGCACCAGAGCTCACACTGGGGCAACAAGCATTTGCCTGTGGTTTCATATGGAACAAATCTCAGTGCCATGGAAGAAAGCCTGCCTATGTGATCAGAGCAGAGTGTGGAAAAGATAATACCCTGTAATTTTTATGGGAAGCTCTCCTTGTTCTTCATTAAAGTATTATCAGGACTTACCATAACTGTTGATTCCCACTGACTTCCAGCTGAGTAATGGACTGGACCCAGTAAATCCTTGCATAATTCTCGCAAACGATATTCAAACCCTGGAGGTAGTCAGAAATAAAATCACATTTGACAGCATTTCACTACATAAAACCCCTCCACAATGTAGCAGACAACATTCAGGGAAGAATTACAAGAAGAATAAAATAAAGCCCAAAACACTGATTTCTGGAAAGTTATATTACTATTCCTACAGCAATGCTTTGGAACTATAAGATGATTTTTAGAGCTCTGAAGTGTCTTATTTAAGGTTCTTAAAGCCAAACCCACTACTAAAGATGATTTACAACAGGGAGAAAAACTGAAGTCTGAAGTAATTACTCCAGCTTGTTTCAAGAGCTGCCCTGATCTCAACCTCACACTCCCCTCCCACACAAACATGCCAGCTTTCAAAGAACCAAAACACCTTTAATAAAACCACACACAGTTTCCAGGCCACATTTATTTACCCAAAAAATCAGAGGGGGAAATTCCCTTCCAAGAAACAAAGTCTATTCAAGAGTAACTTGCCAATTAATATATAATAGATCAAGTGTTCGAATGGATTATAATTCAGTAGATGTTGAAATAATCATAAGAATAAAGGGTCAATAATAAGTTGTGCAATTTTCAATGTTCAGCAGCTCTAGAAAGTGTGAGCCAGCAATACACATCTGGCAAAGCAGTTTTTGTGACATCCATCCATCCATGGCAGCAACATTTGGAGGTGCCAGAGGAACCCAGTGCATGCAGCAGAGGTTCTTAATTAGGGAAGGCTTTTAAAAGTACAACCATCTCTTGAACATGTAACCCAAGATGAATATTTTAATTTCAGCTGGGGAAGGACAGAGAGAACCACATGCAGTTCAACAAGCTCTCTTGTTAAATAAGGTAAAGGTCAAAGGGCAAGAATTAATGAGCTTGATTTTAATTCTGCCAACAACTATTAGGTGGCCTAATGTGAACCATTTCTTTTCCCTCTGCGCAGAATGATTATGCAAGGTGAGGAGTAAGGCTGAATTAATACAAAGGGAACTACTAAATTCTGAACGCAGACAGGCAGAGATACAACAGAGGTCTTTAGAATCCAAAAAGTATAAAGTCAGTTGGTTAACCTTGTTTAACATAATAGCACAGAGATAAAGTGTATTCAAATATAAAACAGACACAAGGAACCTTTCTTGTGTGTTTCTTTTCCCACAGAATTTAACATGTGGATCTCACTAGTAGAGGCAGCTGGAATTTGAGAATGTCATAAAGGAATAAAGTGCAAGCAATACAAGCGGATTCTCTGCAATTTTATGTGCTTGGGCACAAAGTGTACCCAAGTCAGAGACGGAGCAACCCCTCCCTCTCCCATCAGGCAGCAATTGTCAGCTGGCTGAGGAGGGCTATGCATTTTACAGCGTGCTGGTTTCCCTGAAACCTCTGCAGCTGCTGCCAGACAATA
Organism: Hirundo rustica; assembly: GCF_015227805.2. Taxonomy (NCBI): domain Eukaryota; kingdom Metazoa; phylum Chordata; class Aves; order Passeriformes; family Hirundinidae; genus Hirundo; species Hirundo rustica. Next base: position 7,862,929 of record NC_053466.1, on the reverse strand, counting down.
GCTGGGAGAAGCCTGACAGACCACTGGGCTTTTTTACAATGCAGTTGCCATTACTGCAGTCTGCAGATGGCACTGCTTCCCCAGGCCACGGCCTGCCCCCAGTCACTGTGCCAAAACAGGAGTCCTGAGGACTGAGCACAGCAGAAGCAAATGCAATTTGTTTTGGCTTTAAGCAAAGCAGAAGCCAAGTGCTAAAAGGAGGATGTCAAGGGCAATCATACATGGACATGACACGAACAGAGTGTTTTCAGAAGGCCACAGAGCTGCAGAGCAGTACCAGAGCCTGGCAGGTCTCACCTTCATTAACTAGGTACCGTGCATAGATAAGGAGCCAGTGGTGATATTCGTGACTGGATTGTAATATAAGTGCTGCTGCTATCTGGTTCTCCAGGTATGCAAGTGTTGTCTCTTGTTGCACTAAATGAGGCATGGAGAACAATCTTGCAGCTTGCCTTCCTGAACTGCAAAACCAAAAAGATTAACATGCCAGAAAATCAGATGTAAGTTTAAGGAATACATCTTTCTGTAGCACTAGCTATAGCGCACTGATCTTTCAGAGACACACAGATATAAAGTTAAAGCATTTAAAGGATTTCTTGCATATAAACACACTGTCACAAGAAAGCTAATTTGAAAAGAGTAGCTAGTTGTTAGAATATTTTTCAAAAAGGGAATTTTTCATTCTGTTATTCTCTCTCTCTCTCTCTAAAAGAGAGTGTTGTTTGTTTATATTTCAAATGCTTTTCACAACAAATTCCCTTTCCCCTCAAGAGAACGGCAATAAAATCATACAACTCTACACAGTTTCTCCCTG